>NC_088114.1:9983787-10286818 GCF_036370855.1 Dromaius novaehollandiae
ATTTTCAATTTAGTCAGGGTTATCTCATCTCGCTTTTTTCAGCTGTCAAGGTTTACAATACAATACAAATACATTACACGCAAATATGTCCTACTCTGTCTCTGTGAAAGCTGTAGCTGCCCACAGACTGGCTTCCTGACAATGAGTGCCAGTGAGAAATGTGGCAAACGCTGCTTCTTCATATTCAGCACTGTCTAAAATAGTGACATTATCGAAGATAACAAAACATGTCAGGTCTGAGAAATAGGAAAATAGAAATATGTACCTTTCTCAGTATAGCAGAAGCTGTTCCCTCCGATCTTTTCCTGAGCTGCTCTGATGTGGATTTTACAGAATAAGAGTCCAAGAGCCTGCAGTATTCAGTCACATTCGATCACATCACAGGAACAGCTTACCAGTTCTGTTACCCAGACTCTAAAAGAAGCAGCGTCCTTTTCCCCAACTCCTCCTTTCACAGATTTCTGCACTCCTTAAAGGTGTCCAGTGCTCTAATGACCTTGAAGAAAGCTATTCATCTGTCTTCTAATGACAGTGTTCTTGTTACTTAGCTACAGCACAGTGAATGCTGACAAAGTCAGGTATGAGCTCAGTGTAAATGCACTGTGTTCAATCAAGCAACTCCAGGAATGAATTTGGAGTGATTTAGTTCTTTTTTCAGCTCGGATGTGGCATGCTACTGCCAGTGCAAAAGTTGCAGAAACAAGACGTAGGCATGTGGTCTAAATATAGAGTGCTGCTGGAGGGAGGGGAAGGGAGGTATGTATAGCAAATTGCTTAACTGCAACTAAAGGAGGAGGTGCAATCCATACATTATGAGGAGTATATTTGAATTCCTATAGCTTCCAGTTAGAAAAATATTGTACAACAAAACAGTTCAGAGATAGAAGAAGAGGCTTATTCTAATAGAGCTTTTTCTTCTCTGGACTATCTTGTTTCCTTGGAGGTAGGAACACAGAGGACAATCAAGCTGCAATTAAATTACACCACAGAAGAAAATTTAAAACCTCCAAATCACACAATCTGACAGTAGTTCTCTGTTGCATTCTCACTAGAAAACTCAGACCTAGTCAGTGTTTGAAGCTCTAGCCTAGAAACTTTTTACAGGATTCAGAGAAGAAAGGGCTTGTATGAAAAATAGCAGCAGCTGGACCTGAGAAACTGAAAACAGGTTTTTGTCATAGGAAGGGGGAAGAAAAAAGGTCCTTGGAAGAATTAGAGGCTACCTCTGAGCATTAGGAGAGCAGAATAAAAATTTGAAGTGGATGAAATGAATAAAGAATTGTAGGAAGTAGATACAAGCGATGATCAAAGTGTTTTTTTTAACTCTAAACAAAACATAACTAAGACCCTGGAATATAGCACAGTACCTAATGTCAATACAGAATCACTTTGAAATATCCCTTCCATGTCTAACAGAGCTTTAGCTCAACACATATTTTCTTATAATCCAGACATCAAGCAGAACAAAGAATGAAAAAAAGCAATATTGTACTCCAGCTTCACCAACAGTAATTTCCTGTCTGGCTGAAAGCTAGTTCTGAAAGCATGACAGGTTGTGTCCACAAGATCCCTGATGCCACCCACAGTCAATTTTAAGTGAGAATTTATTTTACTGCTTGGCTGTGGTGAAAAGAACTTAAAACAGTAAAGCTAATTCTGTGCACTGACGTTGTTCTGTAAGAGTACAGCTATTCTTTGAGCATGTCCTTACAGCTAACTACAGCCAGTTGTGAACTGGTGGGTGGTATCAGCCCAGATTCTGCTTAGCATAAATTAGTGCCAAGACTTACCAGTTTGAGCAGAGTCCCATGACAAAACTTCTAAAGGACTTCCAGATTAGAGCTGAATCATATTTTTCAGGCTAGGAGCATGGGAGGAGCAAACTTGCTTCTGCCTGCCCAGAACTGTGTACTTGTATGATAAAGGGCATGCCTGCAAAGTAACCCTTTCTGTTGTCTGGATATTTCATTACATACGTAAAACTGACAAAAGGCAATTAACTGCAAAACTAGATAAAGCCATAGGTTCAGCTAGCTTAGCACTCAAACTGTGTGATAATGGCCAGAAGTTGCTTCCAAGTAGAAGACAGTAAAGAGTAGAAATCTTGTAACACGTTATTATGGTATAATTTTTCTGTAAGAGAAGCTTCTTTGACAGGCTCTTAGATTGTGGCTTATGCCTTTCTTTAATTTACCTTTTTGCCCAAGATACCATCTATCTACGTATGGTGGTTTTTTGGTAAGTTTTGGCCAACATAGTTATATTGCTACAATCCCTAGAGTGGATAGTTACACTGCTATTCACATGACTTATTCTTGTCTAGATTTATCCTGATGTAAATACATTCACGTTAGAAAACTGTGGAGAGCCATAAATGTATCAGCATAATACAATTTTTGTGTAGAGACAAGGTCTTAAAAGATGGATTAGGTTATTGTAGAGCACTAGGCTACTGCGTTCACAGGGCACCTCCGTGGGAAGATGCAGACCCTGGATGTCTTAGCTTAGGGGTTACAGTGTCACGCTAACGGCAACAGATCAGAACTGTACTGGCTCAGACAGTAGACAGAGTTAAATTCAGGTCTGTCTGCACAGACTTAAGTAGACTTGTTCATGCACACGGACCCCAGTCTCAAATGGAGGCCATACAGCTGCAATCACATGATGCAATGTGGCAGTGCTATCCCCACTGGCGCTGCACAGCAAGAAGCTAAAGCTCTCCCATTAAATCCATGCCTGGCATAACAACAGGCATTCCCTTCTCCTAATAACCCTGACCAAAGCCTGTTTTTTAAAAGCCTAAACAAAGAGAGGCAAGAGAGCTAGCACATTATCACGAACTCCACAGATCATGTGAAATATTGACTGAAAAAGAATTCTTTGGAGCTTGCATTTTCTGAATAGCAGGAGGGATTTTCTTTTATGGGCATTTGCTGTTTTCTACAGTCAAATTAGTTTCTCTTGCTGAGAAACATGAAAAAGAGGAATTTTGAGAGGAAGTACCACTCCTATATGAAACCACATGGAGATATCTAAAATAGGAAACAGCTAAAAGAGAAGAAAGATGGCCAGCAAAATTATACTCTAAAATTTAACAGATAATACAAGTAGCTAGACTATGCTGTGTTTACTGTGCATCTTAAAAGGTTATCATTTAGACTGAAAAAGCTTCCTGCTTCGAAAGACTTCATGACTCCTTATGAAAACTTTGAAAAGGCTCAATTAAGTCTACCATATTTCTGTATCTCCCCCCATGCTTCTTTTTAGATATATGCTGACGCATTTGAACAAAATCAAGAACTGATGTTACTTAAAACTTCATCTGTTCCTGCTGTTGCTTGCCCACTTGAAATCAATTAGTTGTTAAGGACAAGCTATAAGCAGAGAATTCTATGTTAAGGAAGTAAAGAATGAAACAGCATAGATGAATTTCTGAGCAATTAAGAGCCTTACTTTCAGATAAATTTCTGAAAATAAAAAAGCAAAAAAGGGGGAAACGTCAACAAAGTTCAAATGTTAAACCATTTTTATTGATTTATGAACTTACGCACAAATGTTTCCCACAGCTGAAAAATGTATTCTTTGTCACAAGATGTCTTTTGGGGGCACTTATCATATATTAAAATGGTTGATTATCTTTTAGAATTAAATTTTTAAAGGAAATTTAAACTATGACCTGATTTAGAGTAATTCTGCAATATGTCTACTTTCCTTAGCTTTCTTCTGAATACAGGTTTTTTGGATACATTTTCAGAGCTTTCAGTGAAAAGTTACTAACAAATGGGATAAAATATTTGCCTCATCTTAACAAAATGTTGCAGCCCCTATAGACTTCCCATGGAATCTATCTAATCATCACCGCAATCACAAAAACGAAAATTAGACACCTTCTTCCCTTATCAGTTTGGCTTTTAACTCTCCTAAAGATTGATTTGCCAAAGCTTTTAAAAGCAGAATCTCACTGAAAGAGGCCCAAAATGCAGAAAGTTTTTCTATTTTCAGCTACAGCAGAATTTGATTGTAAACAACAGCCACAGATTCCGTCATGCCATTGTAAAGCAATACCCGGCTTCCAAGAAAAATTTATCCTGGAAAATTCTTGCTACACAACTTCTCAGTTAAGCAGCCTCAAATAAAAGTGGTAAAAATACTTCCATTGTTTACCCATGATCTATGTCTGAGCAAGCATCCTCAGTTGTCAGTACAGCCCTCATGTTAGGATACTGTCCGTGTACTTACTGATTTGAAATGTGTGAAGATTTTACTTTGCTTTGAAAAAAATGCAGAGACAGTGAATCACCTCTCTCCTGCTACCACTTATTCTGTCCTTTTTGTAGCTCTAGGATATGGTTCAAATCCTCCCTCAATTGCTGGGGACTATATCACTATTTTCACTTGCACCTTCACTGTGTGTCATGCCTTTTTTCACAGTGTCACCAGTGCTTTTCCTTTCCCTCCTCCTTAATGCTAAGGACATCATGCCACACGCTAGCAGAGGAACGACAAGAAAAAAAAAAAAGGGGTACAAGCAATCTCAAGAGAGATGGAAAGAAACCATAAAGTACTACCTGGCTATGGAGACCTCTTAGGTCAACCAGTGATTTGGTACAACTCACTGCCACTAATGCAAATGATTAATTACATCATGCCATAAATGTAGCTTCTGATATAATCCATTTCCCACCCCACCCTCACCCCTCCCAAAGAAGAGAAACAATGTGATGAGTTTGAAAGATGGTATCTATGTAATACACCTCTCCATCTTCCTCCACACTGCCAAGTAGCTGATCTGAGAACATTAAATATAAAGCAAACAATGCTAGAAGAACAGCAAAGAAAAAACAACATTCTTAAACAGTCAGACTTTCTAAAGTACTAGATAGAGAAGGTGGCTTGTCCTGGTTGTCTTCACGAGGAAGAATTTAAATAATCCATTGATAAATGTAACAGAAGGTACTTCATATGAAGAAAAAAGAAAAAAGAGAAGTTCAAGCTGTCCTTAAAATGAATTCAAAAGGAGAAAGTCTACCTGTTATCAGAACTGATTCATGCATAACAAAACCTAAGTTTCTGTTGAACAGGTTTATATTTGTTTCTGAAGTGCCCTTTCAATACTGCACTGTTTACAATACACTGAATAAACATCCCACCTGGAAATAAACCAAGCCACCTAACATAGGAAATTACTTTCTAATTATTTAAATACGACTAGCTACAGCTGACAAAATTCTATGGAAATATGATGTTAAGTCTGATAACTATCTTTCAAGAGGTTTTTTTTTACATCTCAGGTTTCTAAAAATTATTCTTTCACTGTAGAAACACAATGTTCCATGTAAATGCTTCCTGATATTAGAAAGCATCTGCCACTAAAGGACTTCAAGTGTGCTTTCTTAAAAAATAAGATATATAGATAGATAAAATATATATCACTCCATTTATTCTGATTAGCTTAATGCTAACTACAAAGGAGGTAAAATAAGAGAGTAGAGAGCTATAGCAGATGAACCAAAGCCACATTAGAAACCACACTTGATAACCAGAATCTCACTGGGTCTGGTCCCCGAGAAAGATTTTTCAAGTATAGCACAGACACACCTGCTTAGCGCTGCAGTAAACATCAGTGGCTTCTCCTCTGACTGACATTGTGACCTTGGGCAAAACCCACCCATCATTTCTGGTAGTTGTATCTTTTGGTCCCAGAGACCAAGCTTGTGAGAATGTGCAGGAACAGGTGGAGTGACGTTTACGCTAACTTCATACTTTCTTCCGAAGAGGGTGGTCCTGATGGGAAAGCCTTCATCTGTGTAATTCCGCAGTGATACAGGCAAAAGAGGCCCAGGCCACTGTGAGATACAGGCAAAGGACTGGTGACATCCCAGCTTCCCACAGTGTGCCAGTGGCACAGCAGCAACTATGGATAGTTGTTTCCTAGATGACTTAACAGGGATGCCAAGTGAAAGTAAATGACGCACATTCAAGCTAGAAAAGAGAGGGTGTGCCGATAGGTTCAGGAAGTGATGAAGATCTAAAAGAAGCTGTAAACTCATCACCACTGTGCAGGCTGTGGTTCATTTAGACTCTGAGCTCTAAAATAATGAAAGCAACCAGGAATGTTAGTTTACAGTGTGGCTGTTACAATGGTCACTTGGCCAAGATCCTATCCTTCAACAGTTTAGAAGCATTACTCCAAAATTGCCAGCAATTCTTTTCTAAATCGCCACTGTCCGTGATAATTAAAGGGAGCTTCTTCCATCAGAAGCTTTGCCATATTTAAAGCCTTTCCTTAATAGTGAGACACCATAATGCAGCAGCAACATTTCTTCACATAAAATTTGTTTTATGGTTGGAGAGACTGAATTCTGCCCTTGATCCTATCCATCTGACCTGAATGCTGGGTGGAGAAGACACGCTCAACACTGCTTAATTCAGTTCAGAGCAGTGACTAACCTGAACAGTGGAAAATAACTTCGCAAGCAAGTACCTGGAGAGTATAAATGATTAGTATCTGAATATTCTTTTAATTATAGGTCTCAGTGCTCTCTACTCAAGTCTTTCTACTGCTGTTGCAGTAGGTAAGAGTGTTTCTAGTGATTTATTGATTACTGCTGCAGGAGGCGACATGCCATGATTTCAAAATGCAGCAGAGAGGGTTTCAGCCTTATTTTTCACAACAGTGATCCTGGACAACTTTTCAATCCGCTTACTTACTCGTAAGTAATTACCATTTCACATATTTTCAAACATTAATTAACATTGAGTGAAAAAAGTTAGTCCGACCTACTCTAGAAGGTGATGCTCGTTCTGCAAAACTTTCTTTCGGCAATTTTATTTTCCGGCCATCCCTCCTCAACCGTGTGCCACGTTGATGGTTTCTCAGTCAAAACGGTCGGATGCTGCCCTCTTGCGAGCCAGGCCCTTGCTCCAGAGCCAGGCATACGGCTACCCAGAAACGGTTCTTGTCACCTAACGGCTCCTTCCACCCAGAGGAAGGGGCGAGTTCTTTGTCCCAAACTCAGATCTGGCTATAGTGGCGGTTATGGCGTATAACTCACAGCAGCAAGCGGGACTGCTGTTATGCCACAGCAAACGCCAACAGCCATTTCCTCGTTCCCTGCGGCATCGTTTGGACCAACGCCTGCTCCGAGACCTGCTACCTTCGGCTACCGAAATGTCTCTGAGCATTAACGGGCTCTCACGGCTCCAATCCAGAGCACCTGACAGCAGCACCCTTCCCTAATGGAGACATAATGCGGAGCACGGGGCAGGAAACGCTGCCGATGGCCGGGAGGTGGCCGAGGAGCGCTGTCGCAGCCGGCCTGCGCGGACATCGGCGTTACCGCGGGTTGAGTACGCGGCAAACCTGGCCCAGCCGCTGACCGGGGCAGTGGGGCCAAGCCCGCCATTTCGGTTGACCGTTTTCGCTCCTCTCAGCCAGGCATCCCTGGCTCTCAGTGCTGAACACACCTCAGTCACAGGATGGGGAAGGGAGGGGGGCTCGGTCCCACCCGCCCCTCAGCGGTTTGCACTCAGCCCGCGCGCCGCTCCGGGGTGCCTGTGCGAGGGGGCCGCGGCGGGCGACGCCGCTGCCGCCACGTGCCCCGGGAAAGGAGACGCCGCTCCTCAGGGAAAAAGCACCGGGCTCCGAATCAGGGCTCCGGGCGGCCGATATCGTCCTCCCGCACTGGCCTTCCCCGCGCCCCCCTGCGCGACGCCTCTGCCGCGGCGGGAAAGCGGCCGCCCGCCCCGACCGGCGCGGCCCGCCTCCCCTCAGGGCTCCCCTCCCCCACCCCCCGCCGCCCTCACCGACCCGGCGTTGCCGTCGCCGCCTCCGCTGCTCAGGCGCCAGGCGGGCAGCCCGCAGGGGTCCTGGCCCCGCGCGCGGGCCCTGTGCCGTACAACATGGCGGCGCTGTGGCGGAGGCCGGAGCGTCTCCTAGGAGTCTCGGGGCTGTGCCGTACGGCGCGGGCCCTCTCAGGTACGCGGCGCCCGCCGGGCTCGGGCCTCCGCCTGCCTCGCGGGGAGCGGGCCGCCCTCCCCGTCGGCCGCTGAGGGGGGTCCCCCAGGCCCTCGCCGCTCACCTGCGGGCCGCAGGCGGGGGCCTCCTCCCTCAGCGGCCACCCCGCTCCGGGCCCTCTCCCCGACCCCCTCCCTCGGCCCTGCGCCGCTGAGGGAGCCGCAGGACGAAGGCAAAACCTCCCCCCGGCGGCGGCCTGACCCCTGCGGCAGGGCTGTCTGGTGAGGCTCACCACAGACAACCAAAAACGCGTTTTTTAAGCATAAATCCAACGTGACAGAGAGCTGTGGGCCTTCCCAGCCTGAGCCACCGCGAAGCCCAGTGCAGAGGCGTGAGGGCGCGGCGGCGCGCTGGTGTCCTCCCCGAGCCGCCCCCAGCTCTGGGGGAGCGCGGGTTGCCCTGCTGCCATCGCTGAAAACGCCTCATCGCTCACCTTAGCCCACAGCTACGGCTGTGGGGCTTCTCCTGCTTCAAACGTGCTCGGCCGGCGCAGCCCGGTGTGTGGGGATGGCCTCCGCCAAGCCCCTGCCGCAAGCCCTGCTTCGCAGCCAAGCTTTGTGAGCCCTGTAGGCTGAGCCGCGGAAAACTGCTCCCGTGGAAATGGTGGCCGTGATGGAGGAACAAACGACCTGCGTGGGAATTGCGGTTGCCATTGCCTAATCGTGCAGAAAGTTGATTGGGACATAGCGTATAGTCTGAGCTGTTTTTCAGTTCTCCTGGATTGCTTTATTTCCTGTATTTCATTCACAAAACCAGACTGGTTAGTTTAACGATTTTCTCAGATTGCTACAGGACACTGATAAAACACAACTCGCTAGTAAAATTATTAAAACGCAAGTCAACAATAATCAGTTGTGAAAATAGTATACTTCTTGGTATTTCCTTTTTAACATACCTCTGCCATCTTTCTTACCTGTTCCGTTTCAGCCCTTTCCTTTTGCGTTGTCTCCACAGGAGAAAGCAAGTATGATCTTCTGGTAATTGGTGGAGGGTCTGGAGGCCTTGCTTGTGCAAAAGAAGGTTTGTATAAATAACTAATAAAAGCTTTGTTTTAGCTTAAGGTGAGCTTATGGAAACTGGGAGAAGTGGTACTAACAATGCTAAAGGTTTCTATGTAGTCTAGTTTAGTCCCTGCACATTAATCATTAACTCAACTCTATACAGTAAATCTACAAATTAATTCACACTCCCAGATGGGGTGATCTTGTTTGGCTTTCCTATTATTCTTTTTCTTTGTTCGTTTTTTTTTTTTAATGTATTTCCTCTGTTGTCATAGGAACTTCTAATAAGCTTTTACTTCACTGTTGCTGTGAAATACTCTCCTCCATAGATACTGTAATTTTTGTTTATTATTTATTATACCTTTCACTTATTTATGTGTTAAGCCAACAGTCCAATAGGACAGTTTCTGCAAACTGTTTAACTTCTGTAGAGAACCTCTGCCTTTGTAACATGTTCAATAACCTACAAGGTTATTTAATGTACAGTTTGAGTTGAGATGTGTTTTAAGGTTGGTGGAAGCTGGAGACTCTTAGTCCAGGTTATTAAGTGCCCTCTGGAAGATCCCCTGGCCACATGGGCAGGCTGGGCCCATAGTCTGGTATGTCACATTAAACAGTGTAAGCCACCTACTATCATCTCCTGTATCATTGACCTAAAAGATGTTTAGGTTCATGTGTTTCTCCCCGCTCTAAATATCTTTTCTTGCTTTTTTATTTAAAGCTGCTCAATTTGGAAGGAAAGTGGCTGTTTTGGATTATGTGGAACCTTCTCCACAAGGTATGGAAGAGAGATACTAGGATAATACTTGCACACATGAATTAGGTGATTGCCTAGGAGACCAGCTTGCTCCAGGCAGCAAAATGGCCAAAGCCACACTGCCTGCGTTGCTTGTAGTAAAAGCCCTTAAGCCCAGATTGCTGTTACTGCTCCTTACCTCCAATAACATCCCGGCTCTGCCTGTTTTCTCCGCACATTAAGGCCATTAGCAGTGTGTGATGCTACCATTTGTGGTAGACCTTGCACTTAAAATGGATGGGAACACTAATCATCTCTGTCAAAATGTCATTTACAGTTCCTTAAGTGAATGAATCTTATCAGGGCGAAGCTTTACTTGTACTGTATGTAAAATAAGATCTGCACATAAGCAGATATGAATGTGTAATTCATATTTGATCTTTTGAGCCCTGGGAAGATCCTAAGATTTCTTGAATCTTAGAAGGAAAAGATTTAGTTATGTATGTTCTTCATCAAAATAAAATAATGCAAGTAGAGTTAGAAACTGATCTGTAGGAGATAGCAAACTGTGTGCTGTTTCAGAATTTTTAACTAATTGTATGAATAACCTAATTCCATCAATAACCTAACTGCGTTAAGTTAAACTAACCTGCTCCATTAAAATCTTTTTACCTTTAGGAACCAAATGGGGACTCGGTGGAACTTGTGTGAATGTTGGCTGCATTCCTAAAAAGCTAATGCATCAAGCAGCTCTTTTAGGAAGTGCCCTTAAAGATGCCCAACACTATGGCTGGAATATATCCCAACCTGTTCAACATACCTGGTAAAGAATATTGTCCCTATCTGCTCTTGCGTGCTGTTGATGTGTAACAGAACTTGTCCCTGTTGCAGTTTTTTTTTAAGGACAGTTAGGAAGCTGAATTTTGCACAAAGTTTTTTAGACTTCTCTTTGTTTAAAAACAACCCCTATTTACTAGTTTAACAGGGCACATATTATGTTTATTTAAACTTGATAATTTACTTTTATAACAAAAACTACTGTAGAACATTCTTAATTCTAGCAATTGCCTGAGATGCAGCTGAAATGCATTTTCTGAATTTGTAACATGATGGTTTAATGCTCAGTTTCTTCTTTTGTGACAGGTCTGTGATGGCACAAGCTGTTCAGAATTATGTGAAATCCTTGAACTGGGGCCACAGAGTACAACTACAAGACAAGTAAATAGGACTTTGAAGTTCATCTTTCCTCCCATAAACAAAGAGCACTTCTCTTTGTAGAGCTGCTGAATTGCCTTTGGAATTTCTTGTTGCAGCTAGTATTTTGAGTTTGTAAGTCCCTTCCTCTCGAGACTGTAGGTACCCTTGCCAGCATATGTAATGTGATCTTTTTTTTTTCCTCTCCTTTTTGTTTTCTGGGAAATAGTCCCTGAAAGTGACCGTACATGAAAGTTGTCTAACAGCATACTGATCAGAGAATGCTCTCTTTAGTTGGGAGAGATTCTGCATTAATATTAAATAGTTAGGGTTTCTTTTAAGATTATTTCAAACTTGTCCACCACAAATTACATGCCATATTAATAAGCACACAGATAATACTATACTAAAATAGTTACAACGTTTGTGTTCAGCGCTGACGTGGTTCCAAGCTTTTCAGCATGCAGGCCTTTCTCATGTTTGTTTGTGAATTGTCATGTTCCTTCTTTAGAGAAACGATGTTAATTGATAATTTAATGGATACATAATTTTGTGACTTCTACTGATAGCAGAACAAATCTTGAAGCTGCTTTTTCATGTGTTGTCAAATGAGCGTTATAACAAAATAATGGTGCTATTGATATGTGGGGATGTATGGATGTGGGGCATCTGTCATTCGAAGAGGTCAACAATCTGATGTCTAAACATGTTGCAAGGTTACTCTCTCTGCTATATAGAGGAGTGAACTGTGACACAAGAATGAAGTGACCTAAATTGTATGGCAGGGCAGAAAACAATCAGCTATGCAATTAGATTGTTCCTTCCTTTTCTTTTCTATGCCTAGTTGCTATCCTTGTTAGCCCTTCAAATATGAAAAGACTAGCTAATTCCATTTCATTCCTATTCATTCTCATTAAGTGTGCATGTTTGTTGCTGCTTTCTCCTAAACAGGAAGGTGAAATATTTCAACATCAAAGGGAGTTTTTCAGATCCACATACAATCCGTGGTTTAACAAAAGCAGGTAAAGAGGTGAGCTGCTGTACTGATTTCTTCACCTGCACTTGAGGCAGTTCAGGTCTTTATGTACCAATTTTCAGATCAACTGGAGAAGCTAGAACCGACTTTTGCAAATTGCTTTATGGATTCAGTATCATTTTTGGTGAAGGAGTTTAGCATTTTTGATTTAGAGAAGGTGTTTAGGAGCTTACTTGTTGCCTACTGAACCCCCGATCCCTAGCCTGTCAGTTAGATGCCATTACTTTTTCCTTGCAGATGGAAGCACTGAGAGTGTTTGTTTTGGTCAGAATCATACGGTTTTTACAGATGTCAAGAGATGTGAAAAGGACCAGCATCTCCTTATTGGTCTAAGCATTAGATCAAAATCACTCCAATAGATGTTTTTCTCCTTCAGATTAATTGTGAAGGCACTCAAGTTTTCTCATACAAAATTATGTGTAGGAGTCATGGATACTGAATGTCCTGCATTTGACTTCAAGCATCTAGGTCAAATAACAGTAGTTGCCCCTCCTACGTGTTTAGCAAAAGGCTGGGCATGCGTTTTTATCACATTTTTAACGGTAATTATCTAGTGTTATTGATTAATATCAGCATGAGACAGCAAAAGTTTTGGGGGCAGATGCCTACCATTTTCCAAAAACATGTCACTTCTGAGGTGCCTTGACTCTGGGCCTGAGAGACAGAAGTCACTTGGTGTGGTTTGAGAGTACTGTCCTAAGCTAAATTAATTTAAAAAGCTGCCATGTATGCACAACTGTTCCTTCCAAATAGTCATCAGAATTTAGTCCAGCATGGGAACAATTTTAAGCTTAATATTAAAAGGAAAACTGATTGAGAATGTGTACAAGAAACCTCTACACTATTTTGCTATATAACCAACCTTTCTTAATGTACTGCTGGTCAGTGACTCAGATCAGTAGCAGAAGGTAGTGCCAGCTTTCTCATTTATCACTTTAGCTTGTATATAGCTAAAATCCAAAGACAGGTAGAAGGTTTTCAAATGCTTGGTTTTGACTGTGTATTTTTGTTTGTAGGTTGTTATTACTGCAGAGAAAATTGTCCTTGCCACTGGAGGAAGACCAAAATATCCTACGCATGTAAGTTACGCTTGCCATTTGACAACTCTAATGACTTTATTGTTTTGTTACAGATGATAATGGATGTTTGGGGGATAAAAAATGTAAATATAAAGTAATACGTAGAAGATTTCTGTACTTGTGTTGAGTGTGAAAATTTTATCCTTTGTATAAAGCATGGGCTTTTCAGAAAAAAAAATTTCCATAGAAGATATTTTGTATCAATGTAATAGGTCAGTGTTGCTTAGAATCATAGGATAACTCAGGTAGGAACAGACTTCTAGTCCAGCCTTCTGCTCAAAGCAGGGTCAGCTATGAGGTCAGACTATGTTTCTCAGGGCTTTATCCAGTCAGGTCTTGAAAACCTCCAAAGATGGAAACTGGACAACCTGTCTGGGCAATCATTTCCAATGCTTGACTGTCATTATGGTGAAAAAGTGTTTCCTTTTATCAACTCAGAGCCTTTCCTGTTTCAGTTCATGTCCATTGTCTCTTGTCCTCCTGCCATGCACCACTGTGAAGAGCCTGGCTTTGTCTTTTTGATAACCTCCTCACAGGTATTGGAAGGCTGCTATTTGGTCCTCCTAGAGTCTTCTCTTCTCCAGGCTGAACAAGCCCAGTTCCCTCAGCCTTTCCTCCTAGGCCATGTGCACCTGGACATCTTGATAGCTCTTTGCTGAACTTGCTTTGATTTATCAATCTATCTCTCTCTTGTATTGGGAAGCCCAAAACTGGACGTGGTGTTCTAGATGAGGTTTAATTAGTGCTGAGTAAAGGGAAATAATTGCTCCCATTGACCAGTGGCTATGCTTCTCTTAATACAACACAAGATGCTGATAGCTGTCTTTGCTGCCAGGGCTTATGTTGTAGATTCAAGATTTTACCTGTCTGTTCGTAGATTGCAGGTGCGCTGGAGTATGGAATCACAAGCGATGATCTCTTCTGGCTAAAAGAATCTCCTGGAAAAACGTAAGCTACCTTGCCATGGCTTTAATTGATGCTGGTGTTCATACTTTTTCATTATATTACGTGTCACTTTTATACACCACTTTTTCTCTCCTTCTGTTTTCCTTCTGAGAGTTTGTTTTGTTACATGTCAGCATTGCTCTACCAGCCTTTATAAGTAAATAATACAGAGTGTTTTGGCGTGAATATTCTTTTCTAAAATCAAATTAAATTTCAAATTTTCACCATTTTAGGTTGATAACTTGTTTGCTGTAGCAATTATATGTGGAAGTCAGAAGAGGGCAGCATACACTTAAATGAAGGCTACACTGTTCATATTTGCTGTGGAGTTACTTCTTAATTAGGAAAAAAAACCCAATATAATTTTATTTATGTTCTCTTAAGTGTTGATACTTTTGATAAGAAAGGCAAGCGTGATGAGACGTCAGAGTGATCTTTGCCATTATTCTGTGCTTTGGAGCTATTGTTTAATTGAAATGCTAATTCTTTTTTTTTAATGGAAATACTAAAAAGCCACGGTCTGTTCTGTTTTGTATATTATACAGTACCTAACACATTAAGATCCTGAAGCAGCATTGCACTACATAGCAATTTCTTGATGTGAATAATTGCTCTAGGAAATGCACAGTTACTAGCATGAAAGTCAGATAATACAATTTTTACTTTTCTCTATTGAGCAACTCTAGAAAAGGCAAAGTATTTATTAGAAAAAAAGACTTGTAACCAACATAATCCTGGTGTTTTGAAATAAGATAGAGCTGCCATTCATAGCTGTGACTTTCTTATATAAAAATGATGTATGTGTTAAGCTAAACATCAAATAGATAAATAGGGCTCCACAGTACAGTTTAAAAAGGAAACTAAATCTGCAGTTATTTGCAGTATATCAGTCACTTCTTCAATTTTGAGAGCATGACTTATATGAGGAAATTTGTTTTTTGGGTTTTTTTTTTAAACCTAAACACAAGATTTATCCCTGTAAGATGTTTCTGTGAAAATGTGGCTTTTGTCCAGTTGCTACTAATGCAAGTTGTAACAGTGTAATGTGGGAGTCTAGTGTTTATATGTTGCATTCCTAAGCTTTAGTCAAAATAAGCCTTGAGGGGCTACAGTAGCATTTCTGTGCTTTATCAGACTGTGTCCTAGCAGATGAAGGAGGGAGTTGTTAAAGGTTGGTTTCTGTCAGATTTGTATCAATTATAAATATTGCCAAGATTCAGTTTAATGCCTTTTGTCGTAGTCTGAACTGTGTTCTACTTTTTTTCTTTTCTTTTCTCCAAAAATGTATATGTATATACATATCTTTGCTACAAATTGTATGGCTGGGGGATACAGAACTGTCAGTCCTGTAGTTATTCATATAAAGAAGTTTTTTAAAAAGAAGGAAAACCATTAGCCAACAAACCTAGGAGTCATAAGAGACCCTGGATATATAAACACTAGGAAGAAATTCTCACTCCTGAAATGAAGGATCCTAGCAGAGTGAGTTAGAAAAGATGTTTTGAAATTTGTTCGGAATCAGTGAGAGACTGAGCAGGTGTGAAGAAGGGTAGGTTCTGCTTTCTAAACTTTTCTGTTAGATACTGACAAAGCCCAAGAACCATCTAGTCTGTAGGAGAAATTGCAAATAATGTGCTGATGATGTTATGAATGGGTGTCAAGTGGCATCTATTTTTCATCTAAAGATAGAAAAAGCAAACATATGCCCAAATTACAAAAATTATCATTCTGTTCCCTATGAGTCTCCAGTAGATGTTTCTTTATGGGCAGAGCGTGTTTTTTTGCAGTGCTTCCCAGGAGCTATATGCTAAAAGAGGGGAAGGTCGTCCATTTACAGATAAATCAGGTGTCCTAATGCTGGGAAAATGTCTCCTACTGTGTTAAATTGTTTGCCAAACATAAAGCCCAGACTGGCAGATTTTAATCTCTTTATCTTAACCTGTTCTCTATACGCCTCCAGAAGTTGTATGTTTTTATTATAGGATGAATAGAGCGTGTGTGTGTGTGTGTGTGTGTGTGTGTGTGTGTGTGTGTGAAAACACATCTGTTACACTGCCTGCCATCTCTGGGGCTCACCCAGCAGCAGCCCACATCTCTACTCTTTGGAAGTTTAAAAGGATCTCTCTTGGGAGATGCTGCAAATTAGTTTAGAGTGAGGTATAGGCCAAAAGCCAGAGTTTCACCTAGTGTTCTGTTCTGCTGGCCTAGCATTAAAAAAAAAAAAAAAAAAAAAAAAGAGAGAGAGAGAAAAAGAGAGTGAGATTGCCAAGTATTGGGCTTGTTTCTCTCTTGGCAGTGTTGTGAAATAATAACTTTCCTAGGGATATATGGCAAGTCAGTGGCAAGGCCAAAAAGAAGCCAGATTTCCTGTCTGTGGAGTACATTATACCTCTTAACATTGTTTTTCAGTTGCTATGCATGCTCACCTGTAAAATATTTTAAATTTTAAGGCTCTTGTTGTCTTTGTATGAACAACATCTCTGTCCTTTTAAGCCTGTAAACCAGTAGATTTTCTAGGGGCAGGGTGGAGGGGAAAGTCATTGCTTTTTAAATTTATTATATTTTAAATTGAGGATACCTCCTTATGAAAAGTTTCCAATGCATATGACACTTTTTTTTATGTTAGCCTTTGGTTTGTGTGTGTTTTTCCATGGATTTAAGGGTTTATGTTAAATATATTTTGTGAAGCACCATACTTGTGTATGCTACTTCAGTCAGGAATCAAGCAAAAAAGGGAGAATACAAAACAGCATGGGATGTTTGTTAGCGCATAGGTTGCTATTTCAGATGTATTCCTTCCTGTGATCTGACTACTCTGAATTTTCACCTGTTCAGAGTATGTTTTGCAAAAATAGTTTTGTTTTGTTACTTAGAGCCGTTGAGTTAATTGAGGAACAGCTGTTGTAGGAAAAGGCCTTTATTTAATGGATTATTTCTGTGCCACTGTTCTCTCTGCTGCCATTATCATCTGTGATGCTAAAACTTACTTTCCTCAAAGCAGTTAAATGAGGTTGGATATCGGTAAAAGGTATAGTAAGATTCTGTGACTTTGCTAAACAGGGGGAGACCACTGCTTGTGCTCCCAACTTCAAATTACCTGTGAAAACCGTGTGATTACTTGAGTTTCTGATTTAAGTAAATTTCTAAAGAAAAGAGAAGTTTGAAAACATGAACACTAGCATTCCAAAAAGCAATTGGCGAACTGTGCTTCTTCCATCCCCCCAAAAGTCCGGGGGGTTTGTGTGTGTTTGTTTGTTTTAAGTTTTTGGGTATGGCAGTGTGAGAGACATCTATTTAAAACAAACAAACAAACAAACAACCCCCCTGCCAAAACAATCCCCCAATGTCAAACTTTTATTTTTTAAGATGACAGTTCTTCAGAAGGCATGCACTTCCGCAGGTAAAAAACAGGGTCAGAAAAAGCCTAGCATTCTACACTGTCTTCATAGTAACGGGGAATTTTAATCCCTAATCATGGGGGTGGGGGCGGTTTCTCCCAATTCAAAAACTGAAGCTATACCTTGTTGCAAGTGTACACAAATATTACATGGAGTGAATCTCCAAAATGAGATTTTAACAGATTTGCACAGCACATGAGCAGCAAAGGCATGCGAGTGCAGCCTGTCCAGCAGCTGAGATCCAGCGACTGACGGGCTGGTTAGACCCACATTTAGCTCCTGGGCAGTGACCAAATGTGCTGCCTTTCGTGTAGCCAGCAGACGTATCGGGGTAGGAGAGGATTGGAGATATTGTAGAGGAGAGAGGACTGCTGCAGAGTAGAGTGCATATGGGGAGAGACATAGAAACTGCTGTGCAGGAGAGTTGATGCTCATCATAAATTAAAAGTGTTGATGGGCAACTTTAGTGGTATTCTTTTGAATTCTTTGAAAGGATGCGAAATATGGGGAGAGGTGGGAACTGGAGTTTTATTTAAGATCCAAAGTGGATACTGTTTGAGAAACAGTAGTTTAGGTAAATCCATTAAACAGATTTTCTATAACCGTGAAGTACACAAAATTTTGAAGACAGGAAGGGCAAATATTTGATATTTGCATAAATAAAATGATGAAAAAAGAGATGATTATAAAACAGAATAAAATTTAGCAGTGAGTAAAATCTCAAAGTTCTTATATGTGGATCTGTAATCTACTTGATAGGAAGGTTAAGAATTTAAAACATGCTTAATTTCTGCTTGTATTAAATTTTCTTAAAAATAAAAAAAGTTTACTAATTAGTAAGGTACCTGTAGAGCTTTTGAGATGCACTTAAGTTCAGGCAAGACTGCTGCAGTGTCTCTATATTTATATGTTGTCTACTATCTCAGAGGAGAGGAAAGGGAAGAAGGGTCGCTTAACATAAAAAAAAAAAAAAGACAAAAAAAAAAGATTCACCCTGAATCCCTGTGTTACATCTGCTGATATACAATATTTTTTTGTTGTTGTAAGATCATAGTCTGAATTCTAACTTCCACGCTGGGCAACTAATGCACATCTTCAAAGAAGGTTAGCATGTTAGTCATTTATTTAAAGATAAAGGTTGTTGCTAGGAGTATGCATACTTGATGAAGGGATGCTGAAGTGCTCAGTGCTGTACTGCATGGGAAAAAAATAGCAGCGTAAAGCTCTTCAAGTCTCTTCCACTAGGTAGTCTACTTTCGTCAAGTGTTAAGGGCTTTTTTGGGGGAGGGGGCAGGGTACTTAGATTTCCTTTGTTTTGTTTTGTTAAGATAAATCTTGCTCTGATGCACTGAGCTCACTGGTTATGCAGTGCTGGACAGTTGAAAGTTCCAGTCTCTTAACAAGATTCATTAGCATTGCTTCAGATAATAACTTTAGGAATGTTTCTGTCACCAAGCTCTTGCAAAGCAACTGATTTCCAATTGCTTCAGCAGTGACCTATAGCATTAATCTAGCAAATTACACTATTATTATCTATAGGAATTAGTACTGTCTTTAGAATTGTCCGTTCTAACATCAGCTTACTTATTCCAAAGAACCAGAGAGTTAATTTAACTAGGTCATCCATATCTTAGTTTTCTCTATCTTGGGATTTGTCTTTTAATGTGCAGTATTCTCCAGATGTTTGACAGGTGGCTGTCTCTATATCCCTTTTAAGTGAGAGAATTTAAGTCACTTATATTTTGAACAGTTTGGATCTGCCTGAATATTCATCTGTTTGCTACCGCAATGGTAGCAGGAGAACTTTTTGAGGATATCTGTTCTCTAGAAGTGATCTTTGAGGATAGGGAAGTATTTCATTCCATGAAGAGGGTTTAGTATGCTTGTGAAACAATCAAGTTTGTCATTCTGCATTCCCCGTGTGGCTTGGAAGAGCTGAGCGTAATTAATAGCCAAACTGGCAGGAGAATCTTCCTTGAAGATGCAGCCCACCCAGTTGCCATCCCAGATTCGTAAATTTGGGTGCCAAATGTCTCCCAGGTCAGTAATCATCTTTCTGCATCCAAGACACAGCACCATGTTGTTTCTGTCATGTTCTAGTCATGTTTAGGACTCCCTTGAGCACGGTTCTGGGTAAGATTTCTGGGGAGAAATGGTGTTGGACCACAAAACTCCCAGAGCTTCCCATTTTATTGCCATTCTGTTTTGTTATAGTGACTGCCTGGAATGCAATGGTGCTGAGAGGCCCTGTAAAGACCAGGCATCTATTGCAGTAGGCACTGGGGGGGAAGTGTCAGTTTTCACTCCTCTTCCTCCAACTGAGGTATATCTTAGAGCACAAGTGGAATATATTTTGCTTCATCTGCTTGGCCTTTAAAAAATATGTGATGCGTCTTAACCTTGCTAGTTGCGCTTACTTTTTTTATGGCTTTCCTCAGCTTGTCTTTCAGAATGTGTATTTAAATGTCTCTTTGCAATGTAAAAATGATTCCATATTTCTTGTAAGCCTGTTTACTTTTTATTCTGTTGATAAAATAAGCTTGGATGAAATCTGACACAGTAGACTGTTTTCTTTGTTGGGATCGATAAGCCATATTCTTTCTTCCCATCTAACAACAGCAGGTCCACTGCTCAAACCCATAATTTTGTAACCATACATACTTCAGAAAATTATTTCAGTTGTGCGGAAATATGCACAAGCTCATTCCACTGCTTTATTCTTTCTTTCCTTTTTTTTATATGACAGGTTGGTTGTTGGAGCCAGTTGTATCCTTTGAAAAGCTATAATGATTTATGATTCTAAGAAGCATAGTTGGAGCTTTTATAAAAACTCAATTTTCTGAATTCCTTTGCTCATGCCCTGTACTTAAGTTGGTAATATACAGTAATAGTTTTCTGTTTGGTATCATTGTGGGAATTCAGGTCAGCTGAGGATGAATTCTGAGGGCCTTAAAAACAGTCCTGTCTATGAGGAAAGTATTCTAAGGCTATGGATCTTTATTGAATGGACAACAGAAGCATGCTGAAGGTGTTGCCTATATGAGAAGAACTTGATTTCTCTAGGAAAAAAGCCCACTTGTGTACTTCCCTTATTTCTATTGCATTTATATGAAGTTGTTGTTTATATTTCTTTAACTGATATTTCACCAGATGTTTCACTTGAGTGTGCTGGTTTTCTAACGGGCATTGGATTGGATACTACAGTCATGATGAGAAGTATTCCACTTCGTGGGTTTGATCAGGTGAGTACAAAACATGTTGCATCTTCATACATATATGAAATATAACAAAAGATATGTTTGGTAAGTGTTGTCTCCTAAAGACAAAGTGGTGTAGTCTTCTCTAAACACTTGCTGGTAGGTGCTTTCTGAAGAATAACCAAATAAATATTAGCTCTTGTTTTGCTATCATATCTATCTCTTGATCTTGTCTTCAGAAAATTAGATTTCCTTTTTCCCCTCTCCTCCTGCAGTGTTTGAAAGGTCAGGAAGCTGGGGAGAGATCTGGCTTATCCCACTGTGAAAAGCATTAGATGATCTCTTTAAAATAACTTAGAGTTTCTAAGAATTACAAATAATGATTTGTAAAATAAAGCATTGCTCTTAACGTGAAGTAGTTCAATGTGGAGTTCATTATGAGGAACAAAAATAAATCACTAAGCAGAGAGTTTGTAGTAACATAGGAACTGGAAATCTTGACCTTAATGCTTTCAAAAAAGACAGACAGTGACAGTTCCAAAAAGTGAAAAAAATATATGGTGATTTCAGTGGACACTCAACCCTGAGCTGGAGAAAATTATGAGCAAAATCAGTCAGGCAAAGAAGTTAAGACAGAAAAAGTGTATTTCAAAATTGGGAAAAATTTACAAGTGTTTATTAAAAGGCCAAATAGTCATGATTGTGCTGACAAAACAGAAAAGAGTTTTGGCCAGAATCCCAGTCTGGTATAATGAGAATAAAAGCAATTAAAAATAATAAAAGGAAAAAGCAAAAACAAAAGTGTCATGTGGGATTTGCGCAGCATGTAGATTTGCTTAGAGAAGCAAGAGCTGGTGGTATAGCAGGTTAAAGACAAGTTATTGGATCCAGTAAAACATTATTGGGATGTGAGTCTGTACTGTGTGTTTACAGGTTAAATGGTCTAATTGATGGCCTGATAGTCTCCTTGGTTCCTAAATCTGTAGGCAGAGTACTTCTTTTACGAGTGATTGTAGATTTTCCATCCCCGCACAATTTGGTGTTATCACCACTTTGAAGGAAAAGTTTCAGCACTGTTCTTAGAACAGTGAGAAAGTTCTGGGTTTTCACTCGTGTCTGGGCTGAACCTTTTTTTTTTTTTTTTTTTTTTTTTTTTTTTTTTTTTTGAAGTTTCCAAGAAATTTTTTCTTGGGCAAATGACCTTGGGAAATTGCAGCTTCAAGAGTGAAAACTTTGTCAAGTTAATCACTTGAAAATAATGTTTCCAGAATGGAAACCAATGCACATTGACTTAATTATTCCTGATGTCATGAATCAGGATTTTTTTTAATGCTTAATTGCAATAGTGCAAAAACATTTACAGGCTGAAGTTGAAGAAAGAGTGATAAAGCTGTGGGCTCGTTCTTAAGAACTGCTTTGCACACTGGCTGTAGGAAAACTATTTTTAAAGTGTAACAACACAGTGTATGCTTTGTTAGTCAGTTTAGGATAGGTGCTCCCAAACTCGTGTTTTGAGGAGAGAGTACTGCTGATAGCCGCAGCAGTGACAAGTATCACTGTGGGTAGTGACAGCTTGTGGTTTCATGTCAGCCACTACCACTTTGAAGTGGCTTCCTTAAAACTAGTGGTATGTGTACTGGAGTTTGCGAAACACTGTACAAGAGTGTGGCTTGGGATTTACTCTCATTTTTGAAGAAATCTACACCTGTGACAGCACAAGATCTAAGCAAGCAGGGAATAATGTGTTAAGAGTGTTTGTGGTGCTTCATAAAACACTTAAAGTAGGGCTTTCTCCAAGACCTTGATGTCCTAGACCTTGCAGGCAGGAAGAGCACACTGGAAAGCTCTAAGTTAAGAGGGAATAGAAATAAAATAACTCTATTCAGGCTGTAACCACACTAAGTCTAATGGAAAACGATTAGTGAGATATGGCGTTTCAGAAGAGGAATAATGCTGTTGCTTTCGTATTACTTAATCACAACTTTGAAAATAAAGTTTTGTAAGCCAGCAGCTTGCATGTAGTTCTTTTGTGTGAGTAGTTTTGTGATAATAGCCTTTAAGTAATAAACATATCCTGTGACAAAGTGCAAACCAAATTACTACAATCAGGATCAATGACATCTTTGGATAAACCTGTCAATGTGGCACTTCACTACTTGACTGTGGTGTGGTATTGTTTCAAACATGCTCTTAGGACAGAAGCGTTATTTCCTTTTGTGTAGTAGAACTTTCCAGGAAACCTTAGTGAATCATCATCTTTGCAGTGGAATGACAGGTGTTACGGCAAAGGGAAATATTTTTCTTCCTTAGCTTTAGGAAAGTGTTTAATTCCCTTCAAGCTGCCAGAAAATGGTAATTATAGCAATGTTAAATTGAATTTGCAGTAGATGCTATTTTTGTATATGCGTCAAATTATGTAAAAGCAACCTTGTTACTCATCTGATATTTTACCTTTTTGAAAATAATTTGAATGTTCTTAGGATACAGGTATTTCTAGCAAGGGTGGAGTTGTAGGTCTCAAATACGTAGTGGCTCAACAAATCACAATGTGTTAGCAATGCAACAGTAACTCAGTGACACAGAACATTTGAAATGCAAGATGTATTTACTGGTTTTCTTGAAGACAGCTGAAGGAGGGTTTTGCATTAAAAGGACCATATATCTAAGTTTAAACAATTTTTTTTTCCCCCCTACTCAACAGCAAATGTCGTCTTTAGTAACTGAGCACATGGAATCTTATGGCACAAAATTTTTAAAGAAATGTATCCCAACCAAAGTTGAAAAATTGGAGAACAACAAATTACAAGTCACCTGGAGAAATACTGACTTGGGCACAGAAGAAACAGATTCCTTTGACACGGTGATGTGGGCAGTAGGTAAACTTGATTATTTTAATGTTTATTTGCAATGCTTGCTATTTTGAAAATGAAGTCCCCTCATTGTATTGCATGGGGCCAAACAGCCTGTTTTTTTTTTTTTTTAATTCATTTCTTCCGTGCCTCACTGGTTCACTTACAGTCTAAAAACACATGAAAGTTACAGTGAATGAAACAAATCCGTGGTAATTACTTATGCATGAGCTGCAGTAAATGAGAGTCATTTTACTCTTCCTCACATTTACTAGAGGATGAGAGCATGAACACCAGCAACTCCTGTGGTGCAGTCAATGTTCTCCAAGTCCACACTCTGTCTTACTCATTTAGCTATTCACTAAAAGTTTCTGTTACCCTGTTTAAGAAGGCTACCATTTCTTTTAGGAATTTCTAAACTGTGCCTGCTAAGTTTGTTACTATAGCTCCAGTGCTTTGTCATCCGCTTCAGAGAAAGAGAAACAATTATTTCTAAAAATCCAAGCTCATCCTAGGGAACCTGGCAGCTTGGAGGCATTTGAACTCAATTTAGGATCTTCCACGTACCTCGATTCTGAGGGGTCTGAGATATGATGCCTAAATCAGAGTAAATCGGTGTAAAAGGATTTTGTGGAACTAGCTATAAGGATAATCACCAGGAACAGGCATTAAATCTATTTTCTAACTCCTTTGATTCAAGTGCTACTTCTTGTAAGGTTTAACACAGAGTGATATATGGTACAAGGCTCCAGCCTGCAGAAAAGAAAATACTCTTTCTGCATTGCCTCCCCAGGCTGCTCATTTTCTGCTGTTATCAGTCAGCCGTCAACTCCTGCATTGCTTCAGATAGACTGCAAGCCCATTGGAATAGGAGGCCTCTTGTCGTCTGTGCTTGTAAAGTTTTGTGAATATCTGCACTTCTAGATTAATAATGAATGGCTAAAGGCAGTAGTGATATTTGGCAAACAGATGGCATCTACCAAACCAAGTAAATATGCTTAAACTTGCTGCTCAAGAAATCTATTTTGATACTGAAGAACAATCAGTTTTACCAGCAGCTTAAGAAACTGATTTTTAATTATTACATTTGTATAAATGTATTTTTTTTCTTTCTCTCTGACACTACTGTTTCATAGAAGCAGGGTAAGCATCACTGTTCCACCTGGGGAAGGTGAACATTTCGAATTCTTGAGGTCGCAGAATGGATCCATGACAGGAGATAGGAACATCTCATTTGCAGCATTTTGTGTTTTGCCCAGCGGATTAAATCCACAGTTCAGTTGTTCCTTTCCCCTGGTTAGGTCGACCTTCTATCTTCCTGATACCCCAAACACAGAGCAGGCTGTGTGTTTGACCTTTTCTTTGGATTACTGTGATTAATGTTCTCTTAGAAGTATAATTGATTTTTATAAATTGTAGAAACAGCTTTTAATAATGGATCATGCTCATCATAACCAAAGACACTAGTGCTTGCCTAGAGCAAAAAAGGCTATGCCATCTGGAGCTCTGACAATCAAAAAACTGTAGAAAAATATTCATTGGGAGATGAATTTAAGTTCTTCAAAACTGTGGGTTTCTAAATGCGGTATCTGATATTCCTCAAACTTTCCAGTAAAAGTGTACTCTGATGTGGAGTCACACCTGTGAAATTTCAAGTCAATTTGTTTACTTTTGTCAAAGATGGAAATAAGAGCTGTTAAATTGAAATAATACCAAAAAAATCTTGTTTTAACTCTAATTATAATAAGGTTGAATGATATACTGTTGCAAGTCAGTTGTAGTGTGACTCCTTGCATGGCTTTGATGTGCAAAAGAGCACATTATAATTTTTGTCATAGACTTGAGTTAAACTCCATATTTAGAAATGGCAAAATGAAACATTTGAGTTTTTTTTTTTTTTTTCTTCCAGTGTTCAAATTTGCGCTCCACCCTTAAGGATTAAACACATTAACAGTTAAAGCTGGTTAACTGATGTGCAGTCCACATGATTCATTGTTTTTCTCTGTATCAACACACCCACACCAGGTGTCTCAGATAATAGACTGGGAAACTTGGTGGTGTTGAGGATTTCCTGTCTGCAGATGTGCCAATTACAATGCTGACTGAAGAAAGTCAGCTTGTAGAATTAGTTAGAAAGCAGCCACTATTGTTAACTAATTGTAGCCTGAATTGTCATAGATACTTCCTTGATTTTTGTAAATGCATCATGGCATTTTAGTAGGATTTTATTAGGATTAATAGGATTTTATGAATAATGTTAAAATTTTTTACTGACAGCGCAACAGAGTTACATGTAAAGGTTTCAATCCAAACCCTTTGTAGTTAGCTGTCAGAGGTCTGTGTTACCTTGCTGAGTGACTCTGCTCTATTGCATTCCAGATCGCTGAAACAGATCTTTCTTGATATTTATTTGATTTTTGTCTGTCTTGTCCTTTAATGTCCCGCCTTTTATTAGTGCTGTCTTCTGCTCGTGTGAGAAATATCCTGAATTGATAAGCTTTTGAGAATTTTTTGCAAAGTGTGAAAGCAATAAACTTTTAATATCAATTTAATATTCCCCGTGCTCTTAAGGGCTCAAAAAGACTTTCCACGATAGGCGCCTGTTGTACCTGAGCTACAAAACAATGGTAAGTCTATGCACGCACAGACTGAGTATAGAGCCTTCATCCAAAGAAGAGAGTAGTGTTTCACACCTTATGAATAGATGCAACTGCTAATCTGTGAGGCAAAATTGCAGGAGATCAAGCTTTATATACAGGGATTGCCTCACCTATCAGAGGGCTGGAGCCTGTGGATTGAATGTTGCAGCTGCAACACAGCTAATATGTAACAGGAACTGACAAGTAGTATTTCCATTTGAAATCGCAGTAGATGACAAAACATTACTGTTGTAACTGGAATTTGTCCAGGTAATTCACAGAGTCCTTGAAAAGATATTTAATCGCCTCATAGCTGATTGGGTCTTGCTGTGTGGAGGAGCAACACTGAACTGATGATTAAACTAAGCAGGTGTTTATAAAATATCCAAAATTAATTTGACAGAGAAAGTGAGACAGTGTGCTAGTAAATTCTTAATAAAGAGAGCCATGAGCAGCACCAGATTTAAAGTTTGGCTTTATAAAACAGAGTGATCTCCCTGATGGGAGCAGTGGAACAACCATTCTCAAGTTCCTTTGCATTTGCAGGCTTAGAGGAAGCCACTGTGCCTTTGAAATAATATCTTTGCTGTAAAAAGAAATTATGCGTTTAGCTCTCTGCAAAGCTGAAAAGGTATCAGGTGTTGCACATCCTATGCTGTTAAGAACATTGCCTTTTGTCAGACTGGATGCCTGGCAGATTTATTTTGTAGTGCAGTAAAATAAGATCATCGTTGTTCAATATCAAGAAAGGGTTAAGTATATCACATTTTTTTACACTAGTTTTCTTCAAATCTTACAACCAAATCAGTTTGGATTAACTAAAAAAACAGAAATTTAGCTTGGAGATTTTCTTTGAAAATTTCCATATGGTGGAATATTGCTGTGATCTCCCGTGAGTACAACTCTGCCAGCCCCTGTAGAAAGAGGATAGGCTTTAGATTCCTCTTTGCAAGCAAATTTTGCCATCCAGTTTTTAACCTTTGGACTGTTCAATAGAAAACAATGCACCGTGTTTGATCTCAGAAAACTGTTAGTGCTAATGTGATTTGGTTTGCTTAGACTCTGGGTCTTTGTTCTGAACTCCCCTTATGTCTCTTTCTCATTATTTTTAATTCATGACTATCTTAGTAAGGTGTGGTTTCTGGATTCCTAATGAAAATTGTCAGTCTGATTACATCAGCCGGTGCTTTTAGCTCCCCCCCCCCCCCCCCAGTGTTTTGTTTTAATGACATTCAGCCAGATTTAAACAATGCTATTTTTAATGTTCCAGTAATTTGTTTGCTTTTAGAGGAGCTTGGATGGTACATGTTGCTTCTGTCCTTTGTTTAACCTACTCACAAACTTTGAATATAACTCTTGTTTTATTCTAGTTATATTACCAACTCACAGTTACCAAAATCACTCCTTCATGTTGAGGAAAAGTTAAATGTTAGGCTAAGCCTCTAATATGCACAAGAGAATATTTTGGAATCTGAACTATCAGATCACGTTGATTTGATAAGCAGTGGCTGGTCTCTAACTTCAAAACCGAGAGGTTGGTATAAATAAATAAAAAACTGACTGGTGGAAAATGCTCCAAAGTAATTTCATAATACCAGTAAAATTAATGTGACATTTTCTGCAGAATACAGGTTCCGTTCACCTGTAAGTGTATCGGAGGTTGAAACCAGTGACCACATCTGGTAGTGGATCATGGGTACTGGTTTTTGACATTGCAGAAACAGCCATTAAGGACATACAAAACCTTTGGTTATAGCAAGCTTAACATGGGAGAATTAATGTAAAGAGAAATGTAGCTTCCTTCTCAGAAAGTGTTTCTAGCCCACTTTACCTTGCAAAGGACCTTGAAAATACAGCAACTACAACTGTTAGAAGTCTGCCCCGCGCTGTAAGGTTTTTGTTTGGTTATGCAGCATTTGGAGCTGCTCTTCTTTTTTCTGTTTCCAGTGAGACCAAAGTGACGGCTCCTTGGCTTTTTGTCTGCAGATGCAAATAACTTCCAATATACAGTGGATGGTGATGCCTGGGTGATTACTGATTGCACCATGGCAGCCACAAGCTCCCTGCTGAGATGCCTCTTCTGAATAGTCAGTAGAACTAATCAACGCTACGAGAAAGAGTACAGCCTTGCAGACTTAGCAAAGAGCCGGTTACTGCCCTGGCACTGACTAAGGTCAGATCTTTTATCCAATTGTGGCGGGCATGCTAAGAGTCTATCAGTAATGGAGGAAAAGTTCAAAAACATCCTTGTAACCTTGGCGCACATTTCTATCAATGGTGTAAGGCTTCTGAATGTGTGGGGGTTTTTGTTTGTTTGTTTTACTTTTGTTAATCCTACTGTAGTCAATATTTTTTCTAATCTGAGCATTAGCTATGCTGAATTGGTCCTCATGGCCATTATCAGCTGGCCGGGTTTTTGTGAACGGCCTATGGCTTTTCAGGAGGGATTTGGAGGAGGAAAAGGTAGTGGTCATGAAACTGATTTGGGAGTGTGTTAGACACCCAGAACGAGATGGGAGAGAGTACCAACACTGTGGGAAAACAAATGAGATCTTGATCAAGGTCAACCTGAGATCACAGATTGGGTAGAGGGGATGAAGTGATGGATTGAAATGCAAATGTATAGGGAAGACATGGAGAAGACCGCTGGATTTAGGTTTTATGCTGGAAGAACCACCCTGCAGAATCTGCAGGCGTTGATGTGCCTGATAATGAAATGCTTGGCTGGCTCTGATTTGGATTTTCAAATGCAGGGAGCAAACAGACCACTCCAGTTTCTGTGATTAAGAAGCTGCAAAAGACCCATTATAAAAGCTGTGCAGAGCTGCTGTCAGCTGTGCCTTTATCACCCTGGGAAATCTTACTGTACGCAGGAGTATGCTATCCCTGGTTTACTGCTGCTACGTATTTACTTGACTGTGCCAATTTTTATGGCTTCTTCTCATTTTAGCTGCTTCGGTCTCACTGAGGTAGGTCCTGCACCCAAAGTTTCATTGGTCACAGCAACCTGGAGCTGCCCCTGCCTAACTGGGAGTGGGAGCCTGGTTCCTAGAACAGCTCAGCAGGTGATAGGACAGAGTTGCCACGTTACAGTCTGACCAACCTGGTGTGTTTTTGAGATACGTGCTTTAACCAGCCTCTTGTTTCTCTCTGTAGGTAGGCTGGCTGATGGCCTCCTCAGTAAGCCATGTTGCTAAGTTTTACAAAACCAGGTCAAAATGCTGCCTTTGTTTTTCTTTTAAAGTCAGAAGTGAATGGGGACAGGTCCTGAGCACGGAGACCTGTGTGGTTTTCAGAGTTGTGTAGTTACTTTAGGGGTCTCTTAAAGATGGGTTTATGGTGTAGTACTAAAAACACAGGAGTCATGTAAGCTTTTTAAGGGTCAGATCTGAACTGGCATCTTTCTCCTAGATGTCTGGCATAACATCTTGCTGTTTTGAATAAAAGCTAAAGCTAGTCTTGTGTTTTCCTCGTTCTTTACGTTTCAGGGCAGTTGGGCATCTTCAAACTAAAAGCACATGTGCTGACTTGTACAAAAAAAAGGCCATCTCTCTTTTGTGCCTGGTAGGATTTTGTCTAGTTTTCTGGATCTTAGGAAGAAGCTATAAACTCGTCCTTTCTTAAAGCTGTAAATGTAAAAAAAACTTAAGTTGTGGGAATGAAATACATATCCTTCCCATCCGGTACTACTAAGAAATAGTAACAACTGATTCTATAATACAAGTAAGTGAATGTTGGGAAATGTCAGGATTTCCTGAACTTGGCATTAAAACTTACCAAGCCACTTTGGCTATTCATGAGCCTAAGCTAGTCAATTTGGTGTGAAGCAAGATGAGTAAGTATAATTCTAGTTTATGGAAGTGAGCCAGATGGGGCTAAAGGCCAATAAAGTTTCGGCTCAGTTTTTAATGTTTTATTATTGCTTTCAGAAATAATATTTAGGCAGTGAAGTTGGGAGAGAAACTTCACTATGAGTAGCAACACATTTTTTTGTAACTCTTAGCTATTAATACCAAACTGTACACATGTTAAAATAGATTGGAATCGAAAGGTTAAGTGTTATCCTGCAGATTTGATAAACTCAGCTGTTGTTGTTGTCACAGCTCTTTAAATGACTCTATTGACGGTTTTTCTTTTTTTTCTTCTTTTCTTTTCTTTTTTTTTTTTTTCCTTTTCAGTGCCTACCATTGCGTGCTAAGCTTTCTCTTGGCTCTGCCTGGCAGGAAAAAGGGGAAACTAGAAAACCCCATTAGCTGTCCATTTGCAGAATATCCAGGCTTTACTCTCAATACACAAAAAAATACAACGGTAGGAAGTTGTTTCACATCCGAGCCAAGATAAGGTCCTGGAGGTTTATTATTTTTGTTGCCTGATAGCATCAGGACTGGGGAGCAGGGGGCAGAGAAGGAACAGCAGATCAGCATCCCATGGGGACAACAGAAGGGAAGACAGACAGATAGCCAAGTGCCGACAGCTTCAGTCAGTACTCCCAGAGGAAGTGTTGGTTTCACCAGATGAAATTAATACACAGAAGTCTTTACAGAGGCATTCAGATGTGACATTGTTTGGGGGGTCTGGCTATATGGCAGATGTATAAAGCAGTGAATCATATGTTTACATATAATTAGATCTGTATTGACAAGCCAGGTTTTCCTTTTGTTTAATAATTTCCTACATTAACATCAAAGAACTTGTTTTTGTAATGAAAACACATTTCCCTTTTTGGTTTGCTTTGCTATAGTTCTGTATTAACATCAAACACAAAATCATGACTCCCACACAAAGGATAGAAATATTTCCATTTATAGCCTCTGAAAATGGATGCAACATTATAAAACTTCCTTCATTTGGACATGCTTGGTAATATCCTCCATGTGACCCTGTATGTCCTTACAAATTCTGGGAGTACCTGATAAATTGACAGTGTGCATTAACTTTCATATACATTTGAAAAATTGGATAGGATTTAATATTCCAGTCCTGCATCAGGACCCATTGTGCTAGTAACTGTACAGCAGTTCAGTGTAGTGTTATCAAGATTTTGGTGATCTTAGTGGTAACTCTGTGCAGAAAACATTACAAAAATATTTTTAAAGGTGTACAGTTTGAAATGTAATTTAGAGAGAGAAATCCTATGGAAGAGATGGAATTTAAAATCTTTGGAAGAAGAAGCTGTAATAAAATCCAGGCTCAGTAGAATTTGCCTCATTCACCTTTAAATCCAGTGAAAATAATAGTTTTAAATTCTACAAAATGTTTGTACAGTGTTTGACCTAAATATCTCAGCATTAAGATGTTTGCTTTAGAGCAAAGTTGATAAAACTCTTTTGCCCAAGCTGAGGGGATTAAAAAAGCTTTAAAATAGGTGTCTAAGATAAGAAGAAAAAAGGACTTTAGGAATGTTTAATGTTGGACAGCATTACCAGTAATTTGTGTCCACAAGTGTGTGCAGCAGGCTGTTTGTCAGTATTGAGTGCCTTTCGGGTAGTGTTTATTGGTAATTTTCATTGTAGAAGTTGCTTATTGGTTTGTTTATTTTTAGATATATACATACATATATATTTTATATATGTATTCATATTGCCTGTGAACTAAATTTAGCATATGTGATAAATATTAAATCAACTGGCTTTTGCATGTTTTGCAGTGGATGGTGTCCTGCACATTTTTAAAGGATACCTTTCTTCTAAGTAATCTAAGCAAAGGCAATGGTAATAGAGCTTCTTTCACAAAGGAATTCATGTCCATACTTTCCACCTTTACAGCTTTTCACCATCATTTGGTTTGCTTTTGCTTTCTACTTGGACCATCAAGTAGCATGATGGACTTGGAAATCTATGATGGGGAATGCCAGTTTTTTAGATCAACTTTGCCAAAGTTTTCAAATAATTTTTACATTAATTTATTTTTTCCTTAAGGCCGAGTCCCTGACACCAAAACTCTCAATTTGGAGACAGTTGGCGTGAAAACTAATTCTGAAACTGGAAAGATCATTGTTGATGCCAGCGAAGCTACTTCTGTTCCTCACGTTTATGCAGTTGGAGACATAACAGAGGTACTGAGTCTACATAAACTATTTTACAATAACAGGAAGCCAACTTTGTTCCTGACTAATAACTAGTCCCCAGATGTCGTCATGCTGTAGCATATATATTAGTGTTTTGCTCTTTTTCATTTTTGTAGAGCTGTAGTGTTTATGCCAGCCACCTGGGTCAGTAATTTTCTTCACATGGATTTTGTGAAGTATCTCAGCATTAGAGATTATTACTGATGCTTATCAGGCAATGCGTCATTGGTCAGAGGCTAATAATAATGTCTTTATCACTTTTATTATCTTTCTAATAATGTTTTTATCACTTCAAACATATGAGTTCATGCTAGCTGTGAATGTTGAGTGAAAATAGATTTTAGCTTCTAGAGTTGAATACACTTATTGAGAATGACCATGACAAATTCTGTAAATAGTTCTAGTGTTTTGGGTTTTAATTGTGATTAAGACAGCATTTCTGTTCCCTGATACAAAATGTTTCTGATTAAAAGTGTGCGCCTCCAGAATAAATAAATAAAAAAAGAAAGTGCTCCAAGTACTTAATGCATTTGACTTCTATTCATGATTTGTGAATGTTTATGCCACATAAATAATAACGAGCCTTTTTTCAAAAAAAACCCCATCATTAGCTTAAGCAAAACAATTTTTTTGTTCTTGTTATAGATGCAAAAACAGAATTCTGTGGCCTTGATTTAATTCTGTTGATAATCCAGAAAGTTATCTGTGACAAGAATCTCTTGCCCTGATCAAAATATGTTCAGATACTTCCAGTCACTTAGTTCTTCTGTAAACTGAAAATTAAGACTACCTACTGTATATATTTCAAGCTGGGCATCTTGAAATATGTTGTCTTCATAAAATACAATGTGTGGCTGGATTCCAAACTGTGCCCTTACAGTGCAAAAAGTGCCCATCCCTTACAGTCAAGATTGGTTTTGATCTAATGGAGGCACCTTTTTAAAAGTCTGGAAATCTAAATACTGTAATGATATCCAAAGCCCATATGTAATATATTTTGAAGGACCTTTAAAAGGTTTGTCATTCTGCCAAATACAAACCCTACAGGTGCCCTGACTTTTTGAAGAGAAGTAGCAGGTTATGTGATTGTTGGGAATAGCCCTGCAAATTCCTGACTGGACTCTGGAACAGTCAGAAACACTTAAATCTCCTAAATCTACTGACCACTCCTGACCTCTTCCCCTGTATCTAGGCATGTGTTTCTTCCTGTCTGTCTCCATCTTCATGTGAATGACTTGCCATTTCCTTTTTAACTGTGTTAAAACTCTTTCCTGCTCAGCTATTTCTCATTTTTTCATTACTCTCCACAGCTTTTCTGTCCTGTCTGGTCACTCAGAGCCTCAGGATTATGTGCAGTTCCTCTCCTTTCTTCTCTTCCCTTACGGAGGTTTCCTCTGTACTTGTCACTTCATGCTCTAGGATATTTCCTGAAGTCCTCTTTCTACTCACATCACCTCCTACCCCTGCTCATCTCTGGTATATGCCTTGGATGGGCCTCCTGCTTTCCAAACTTTTCTTTTTAATTTCATCCAAGCGGCAGTTGTTAGAGGCAATGTTGGCAAGGCCTTAGATTCTGTTGCTCGTTCTGCTGCCAATCTGCGATGTTATTCTGGGCAAGTCATTTCCTTTTGGATGCTTTTTGTCTTCTGCCCTTTGAGGATTTAGTTAAGTAAGAAATGTAAAGTTGGAGGCAGGATGCTCTCCTCTTTCCTACTCTAGATCTAAAAAGTCAGGTCTTCATTTATTGGTTATTTTCATTTCTTTGTTAAACCTTCAGTTTCCTTTTCCTGCTTTTGTCCATGTTAGTTCAGATTTTCAAACTCGAATTGTATAACAGGGACTTCTAAATGTAAGTGGTAAAAACATAGTTTTTTACTACATCCAGTGTACAACTGGGAAAAACTGGAGAGTTAAATGAGTGCCTTGTAGAAATACTCTCTTAAGCTTATACTAGCATATCGTCTCAGTGCTCTGGAATAGGGAATTAAGTCAATCACAGTATAGTGCTTGTGCATTTATAAATTTTAAGGACAGAAGGAATTCTTGCCATTATCAAATCTGATCCCCAGCGCAATGTGAGCCATGTAATTCCACAGTGGAACTGCTAAAATGCTATGCAGTAAAGTTATTTTATTTGAATTCTAAATTCATTTTTGAAGTAGAATTAATTTCAATAATCTCATTGGCATGGGAACCAGCAGTGAAACAAAGTTCACAATGTGGTTGGTGTTGGTGCACATCTCAGCAGGATGCACTTGATCCTTCTTTGTGTATTCTTTGAGAAGCACAACGCTGTGCAGCTAGGTGTGTGAGGTTCCTGCGGAGACCTTGCAAAAAGGGCAGGAAGGGGAATCTTCCTTCCTGCAAATGAGCATCAGTGGTCCAAAATATTGCTTATAAAAATAGGATTTTGTCTCCAGTGTTGCTGTTCAGGCCTCTTCTTTTTTTCTCTGCTCTTTCCCTGTCTCAGTTTCTTTGCTGCCAGAAGATGTTATTGATTGTTTATACCTTTGCAAGTAACTTTCAATTCCCCTTCCTCCCTCTTCCCCATGCCAGGCTGAGTAGACACTAACTTGCTGCCAAATAGCAAAAACTACATTTTTTTTTTTTTTAATTCCGTGCCCTGGGGGAGGAGAGGAGGGTGTTTGCTGACACGTTCAGAATGAGTGTTTTCATTTGGGAGTCTTACCCAGCTGGCATAAATGGGAAACTATGTGTGCATGGGTGTCTTGTTGCACCCTCGTATAGACAGTGAAATCCTGAAGTTATTCAAGCTGTTCATTTGGAGGAAGGGAAAAACCTCTCGTGGGTGGTTGGCTTGTCTACCCTCAGAAGGTTTTCAAGCTTTGGCAAAATAGAGTTTTCAACTGACAGGTGAAACTGCATTTAGGTTTTTTCATCCTCTGTAATCAGGATGAGGATGACCAGGCTGGAATTTTAATTTGAATCTTTGCAGCACTGATCTGTGTGTTAAAATCCTTCCTGCAGTCATGTTGAAAAGCATGGCACACATTATAAAGATATTCTCCTAGAAGGAGGTTTATCATAGGTACACAACACTGTACGTCTGTCATATTTCAAAGGGTGTTATAACAAAGATGTTTAGAGAAGGTGGAATGTACAATATGTTGCTTTGAATAGAAATAAGACCAAAAAAGAGTCATGTTAGAGCAAATACACAGGACTTCAAAGCTTTTTACACTCTCTTAGGAGCCATCTAGTTTAAATGTATAATACGTTGGAGGATTCTTATGAACAATTTGTATCCATAATACTCAGCAGGGTAATTCTACACATGACTGCAGAGTGAATGTTCATTTCAAATATTTACCAGGGAAGGTCTTTAAGCCATTGTTTATGAGAAATTGGGCTTTATCTGCATGGATGTTTTAGTAATTAGCTGGGTTTTATGGAATGCATGGCAGTGCTTTCACAATTTTATCTCTCGTTCCAATCTTCTATTCATTTCTGGAATGCCAAAACAACATCTGTATTTCCTGCTACAGAAATGATTGGCAGCCATGTTTCAGGCAAATGTTTGTAAGAAAAAACAAATGGCAAATTTCATCTGGTAAATGACATTTACAGACTTGAAAGTCAAAATGCTGGATTTGAAAACCTATGATTTGATGGATCTTAGGCTTGCAGTTTCATGGTCTATCATGGGCTGTGCGGAAAAACAGATTAGTCTTCATTAACAATTAGAATAAGGAGTGGCCATTACCACATTAGACAAGAGCTTTTCATGTCATTTCATTTTTTCTTTTTGGAACAGAATTCTGAACTTAAGTGGTTATTAGTACAGACAAAAGCATAAATACATATCAATATGCAGTTGGCTGATATGGTATGTGTACTAAAGTAAATGGCAGCTAATATCTTGTACAAAAACTACCTAACAACATACAGAAAAGATAATCTGGGAAAGAGAAATGGATTGTGATAAATTAAATGCTCAAAAACATTAGGATAATAAATGTTTGAAAAGCTGGAATGTGTGTGGTGGGAAACCTTTGTTTTAATTTCTGCTAAAGGCTCTTTTTGAGGAATTATTGGACAACCACTTCCAAATGAGGCTTTGCAGGAATCTGACAAATGTTGGATCTAGATAGGACCTGTATGAATCAAAATTTCACAATTTTTATAAAGCATTCCACACTGTCCCATGAAGGTACTGTTTTCCAGTTATGGCTTTTTATGTCTCCACATCCTTCCTTCTAGATTTCTGACCTCTTTCTCCTCTCAGACAGGCATCTTGATGATCTGTTCTTGGATAACTCTTGAAATGCTTTTGACTAAATTTATGAAGCCTATTAGAGCTTATTAACTTACATGGACTATTCTTCTTCAGACTTCAAAAATTCCTTTAAAAATGCTTTACTTCATTTGCAAAAAATTCCAGCTTGTTTGAAACTAGCACTGGAGTTCTGATGCCCTAGTGGTATTGTGCCAGCACTCAAAATTAGGGTTATGGCACACCACGTAGTCTTGTTTGGATATAAAAATAACCAGGACTCAAGCTCGAACTGGAGCATGTCCTGCTCCTCTCCTACTGTCATTCCATTTCTTACTTGCAGGGAGTTAGCATTTGCCAATAGCAATCCTTTTCCTGACTCTCTCTAATAGCAGAGTCTGAGATCGGGACCAACACAATCTATAAGTTGTGGTGCTGCCAAATAGTGTTCTGCTTCTGTGATGCAGGATCAACATAGGAAGTCAGAAATAGTGCTTGCAAATAGCAAAGCTTTTTGCACGGGTTAAATCCATGTTTTGTAACAATGTGGTAGACTTAACTTTTTTAAAAAGGTCTGATGTTTTAAAACATTTTTGCTTTATTCTAGGGTTTTGGGTTTTTTTGTTTTAAAAGGAAGACCAAAAAAACCCTTATCAATGACTTACTACGGAGAGAAAAGGGGAAGTGGATGCTTAGTATGTGAATATCTTCTGCTCTTTGGGGGGTAATATGATAAGACGTAAGATTTTGACATGCATTCATTCATGGTGTTTGTTCCCACATCAAGACAGCTCTCAAGCTCAGGCACTTAAAAGCATGTTTGGATAGAAATGATTACTCCTTCCTCCATTTGGAGCCCCGGCTACTAAGCTGGAATTCCGAAGATCTGGCCTTCCTCTGCCCATTGTCCCAGGAGAAATCCTCTTATGTTACTTCTCTCTTAGTTAAAACAAAGCTTTGTGCTCTTTTCTCAGGGCCGCCCTGAATTGACACCCACAGCAATAGCTGCGGGAAAACTGCTGGCTCGGCGTCTTTTTGGCCAGTCTTCAGAATTGATGGACTATGACAGTGTGAGTTATTTCTTCTTTCAATAATAAAACCTTTTTTTAAATTAATTTTTTTTTTTTAGAATTGTATTTTGTCATCTGGAATACAACTTTGACAGTAGCCAAAGTAGATGTATGTGACAGAGCTATACTTCTCACTCATGTGAAAGTCTCCCCTGTATCTGCCATGCAGCAGCTTCATATGGTTCAACAGTAGTATTTTCTGTTGTTTCCTCACAAGCAGGTACCTACTACAGTTTTCACTCCCTTGGAATATGGTTGTGTTGGACTGTCAGAAGAAGAGGCTGTGCAATGTTATGGATCAGATAATATTGAGGTATGTTTAATTTTATAGTTGATGTCAGAGTTATGTTATAAAAAGCTAGAAGTTTCCCTGTGTTATCAAGCAAAAATTTTTGGTCCCCAAAATATTGTGTTTGCAGTTAGGGAGTAGGTGTCTTCAGAAAAGCTCAGGACTTTAAAGATGTTGCAAGATGTCACAATGGGAATTGTAACCTACTGGTCTTAAAATAATAGAATCTGACTGCAGTGAAATTTTAAATTAGTTGCTGTTTTAACGAGTGACATTGTACATTATCATTAAATGACAGTTATGTTCCCTTTAGTTGTCAGAAGCGCTGGCCAGGTCCATTAGTCTAAACTTTGGATGTCCCCAGAAGTATTCACACAAGCTGCTAAGTGCCTTTTTTGTGGCTAAAATACCTTGATTTGATGTGTGTAGGCATTGCATATTCAGGAAGAACTGATATGGCATATATTCCTACCTAGTCCCTTGAGATAAACGATGAGATTATGGTACTTGTGGTGAGGAAATTCACAGTCACTCTTATAATAAGCCAAAATTCAAACAAGTCGCCTTTGAAAGGAGAGGTTGCGTTACTTTCATTTCCTCATCATGAACATTGCCACTATATGACTCAGTAAGCTGTGGAAATATGAAGTGCAGTACTGTAGTTACAGGTCCTCTACTTCATGTTCAGTCAGTTATCATTTCTGATTTCTATTATTCTGAAATATAGTGTACTCTTTAAAATTTGCCCTGGACTTGTTTTCTGGATTTCTGGATACTGATGCCATTTAGAATGATAGAACTATCAGGTAAGAACAATTGTTCTTACTTGATAAAAACAGGCAATTGATGCATGGGGCATGTAAGATGCTGATGTGATGTGTGTATGTGAGAGAAAGTTCAGTTGATGACTTTATCCTGGAGCTCCAGGCAAAATCATTAATAAAGAAATCAGCATTTACTATACAGTCTGCAAAACTGCAGTGTAAGTTGTCGTTGCAGTATACATGGTTATATATTTGGAAAGCTTCTCGATTTCATTATTTTCCATAAATGAGGTATTACTTAAACTTTTGGTCGTGAGACATCTGAAGGAACATATCTAACATTATTTTGAATTTGGGACACTGATTTGAGTAGCCTGATGTATTTGTAGTGTTTTTTAGTTTTGTTTTTAATCTCATGGTTTTCTAAGAAAGTTTTGTGTTAAACTCTTAATTGTGCTTTCCATATCTTGCTTTAAAATAATGAACAAGGTATAAATAAATCTGTTCTTGTTTTTCTGTAACATCATCAATATGCAGTAATAGTAAACATTATAATATAAAATAGCTGTTTTCAACATAATGGTATGCTCTAACACAAAATGTTATTTTCCCTACCAGGTATACCATGCATATTATAAACCTTTAGAGTTTACAGTGGCTGAAAGAGATGCAACTCAATGCTATATGAAAGTGAGTGTTGAGATCTTCTGATTTGCTTTCTCTTAAGGAAAGAGATATTGTACAGTCCACTTTAAGGAGGACTGTTTGGCAAAAAAACTTTCACAGAATGGATGAAATCTTTTCTTGTTGACGGCCTGTTTCTCTAGTGAAGCTTCACATGTTTAATATTCATCACATAGTCCACTGCAGCTTGAAAGTACTTTATACATATTAGCATTTTTCAGAGCTGACATTCTTGTGATAAGTACCCATCTATGAACTGCTCTTAAGTTCCTAAGAAATACTCCAAATTACATAGAAACCAATCTCTACTTCCCCCAGCAGAGTTCTTAACTAGTTATATGTAATATATGAATGGCCATCTCTTGGGAAAGTACACTGCCCTCAAAAAAAAAAAAAAAAGAAAAAGAAAAAGCATAAAGCTTACAAAACTAAATTGTTCCATGTCTTGTTCATGAATGTTCAAACCTCCCTGACCAGAATGTCAGAGTTGAAACATATCTTCTCCTAGATTAATCCAGTTGCTTCAGTTGTGAAAAGGTTTTCAATGCACTTGCCTACTGCAGAGAATCTTAGATAAGTGGACTGTAGTATCAGTAGAATATATCATATTTTTCTTTTTCTTTTTTTTTCTCCACACTATTAGGGAACTAACTTCTTTTAGTGGAATAAATGTTATGACCTCTGTAGGTCCATTGCAGATTATTATGCTAATTATTATTGTGATATGTAAGGAGTATCCATTGTCAATAGTTGTAACCAGTTTTTCTGTTTTGTCACATCTGACTTTTGTAAGTAGCTAGATATCTACCTTAACTATCCCAAGAAGCATTGCAACTAAGATAATTCTTTTCAGTTATTCCCTTTAAAATTCATCAGTGCAATTGAATACTTGACAGCAGAGTAGTAATGGCACAGTAGTTGTTGAATGACATCGAATATTATACTTATTAAACTCCCAAGATGCATGAACAAGCATTAAACTTAGAGTTTCAAACTCTAAGAGCATTTTTTTCTTTTGTTTTTCTTTCCTGTTCTGTTCTTTCAATATTGAGAATACCATGTCAGGAGTGCTGTTCTGGGAATTCTTGAATGAATCCACAGCCTTTACTGAGCGGCAGAACCTGTCAGATTAGTGATTATTTAATGCTTGATGGGAGGGACACACGGGGACTCTGACATTCTTTTTATAGTGATAAAGATGCTGTCCTTAAAGGAAAGAAAAAACTTTCATAATGTTCCCTAATACAAGCAAGTGTGCAGTGATTCAGACCTTCACAGATACTTAATTATTATTCTTCATCTTTGACTGCTTCCAAGGCTTGACTCCTTTTTAGGTCACATGGCTGATGTGGTAAATGGATTGGTGATGGTCACCAAACATGCTACTATGAGTGTTCATGGACTGAATTACAAAGGCACAGAAAGTCCTATAATTGGTAGCGGCCATCTTTGGAAATATAATTGATTAGCTGCAAAGAATTCCTGTACAGACTCAGAGAAATGCTAAGGTGACCCTTCAGTGTCAAAATGACATTAGTCTGATTATTGGACTACAGAGGATATTTTAAGGATTTCATACAAATGACAAACAATGAAGTATTAAATATACCTCAAATTATTGGTTGTCAGTGGCTCCCTGAAGTCTGAAAGAAATATGCTAATAAAGCTTTGATCCAGGAAAGTGCTTAAGGATAAGCTTAAGACCTACTGAAGTTGGTAAAATTTGGGCAAGTGCTTAAGTTCTTTGCATCCTGGGGATGGACTGATGAACTGGGATCTTAGGGTACTTCAGTTTCATTTGATTCATCTTCGTGCCTTATCTTTAGATGCTCTAGGGAAAGATCTCTAGGTAATGTATTGTTTTCAGATGGTGTGCTTACGAGAGAGAGAGCAGCGAATCCTTGGCCTTCATTTCATTGGACCAAATGCAGGCGAAGTTATTCAGGGATTTGCTCTTGGAATCAAGTAAGTACAAAAGAATGTCTCTAGCTTCTAAAGCCTGCTTTTTAAGTTATTGCAAGATTATAAAAGATAGCTGCCTAGTTTTGGCAACGCTATAAAGAATGCATGCTTTTTGTTACTTTTATGTAGTATTGCACATATTTTCACTAAAAATGCTGCAGTTCTTCATTAAGATATACTGGATTTAGTTATAGAAATACTGGATATAGTTAAGGAACAACTGAGGAAAAATATAATGCTGGCTTGATATTGTTAAAGCAAAAAGTAAACTTGTACATGCATTTACTAATATTAGTTTTCTCAGAGAGAGAGGCTGCCTTTGCATTCTATTGCACAGCATAGGTAATCACCATATAGTCATTCAAGTCCCTTCTTTAAAAGGATGTTTGTGCTTTCCATAAGAAGCTTTCTTACACCTGCCAAGAATTCTTTTCCTAATCTCATGTTTAAATTGCATAGCCATAGCTCCTTAAAAGCTCAGTAAGAACTTGCATGAATCATTGTTTCTGGGGTATAAGCTAACCACTATATAATACGGTAAGGAAGAAATCTCTGTAGGATGGTGGAAGAGAGCAAGTTCTTTAGTCTGGAGCTTTCTGATAAGTGTAATAATGTACTTATCCAAAGTAGATGAACCTTTGTGATCTGATCTTGTTCAAGAGTTTGTTCAAAGATTAATATAAAAGTGTGTTTTTCCTGATCTGTATATTTCTTGTGCTCCCTTTGAAGGAACAAGGAGTGATTCTGGGTCCTTTCTTGTTAGGTGGAGCATTTCTGCTGTCTCTCATGTGTGCTACAATTACTTCTTACTTGTTTTATATTGCCCTTCTTATATCTGATTCACATCTTCAGAAATGTTGATTCATATATATATACACTTACTAAATTATAGTTTTTAACTCATCTTTGAAGAAAATAATAAATGAGATGCAAGAAACTTTCCCCCCTAGATTGTGATGTCAGCTCATTCTCCTGAATATCATCACGATTTTATTGCAATTTTAGTCTTATAGTTGTGAGTGACTAGCACAAATGAAAAGCAGAAAGGATTAAGAAGGCAGGACCACAAGTATCACGTGAGGAATATCTTAGAAATCGCTGATTGCAGTATACCCTGAGTACACATTTTCAACATGTGTTTGTAGTCCATTAATTGCCAGTGGTATAGATTCTAGAACTACATTTCTTAGGATGTCATTGTTTTGAAGTTTTATCCAAAATAACCAGTGAAAAGGAAGCACATGAAGCTGGAATGCTTTTCTGCCTTGCCTGAGGGAAATTAAAACTTCAGCCACAGTAAGAGGTTCTCAGCAGGTCAGAGCCTTGTATTGTATTCTATTGTATTTCACAAATCTGGAGTTTTGTGGAACACCAATTGTAAGTAAGAGCTTCTCTTCTCCTTTTGTCAAATATTAGGTCCTACTTCAATCCCTCCAAAGGATGATTTTCCCTCCCTTCCTCCCCACTTCACACTCCAGTAACATCTGTGCTCAGCAATGATTTTCCCTTGTGGTGTTATCCTGAATGTAGGTGGGACACCAGGAAGCTTGTGACTCTCTTCCCTGTGTTTTGTGGAGGGAGGGAACATTATTCCAATGAGGGCTTGAAAGGATTCCTAAAATTAGGTAATTTCAGCTATTCTTACAGAGTGACCGGCCAGGAATAGCAGCCCAAAGAAAAGTAATCAAGTCTAAGAATGTTATCAGACCAGTAAAGGAATTACGCAAGTGGAATTTTAGCTCAAATTCTTTTTTTAAGTAGGGGATGAATTTTTCATCTTAACACTTGATAACTTTAAACACCTGGCTTTCTCTAGAATCATGAAAAAGTGATATTTCTGATATTTCTTTCTTCAGATTTTCGCCTGCAGTCCTAATTAAGATTTTCTTTCTGTGTGTGTGTTTGCACATGTGTGTGCAACACATATGCAAGTACAAGAAAAGCTGGAGGCTGCAGTTTCATCATGTGTTTTTGCCATAGGCTGATTTGCGACCTTGGGTAACTGCTTAATTGTCTGTGTCAACTCTTACAACAATTCTTCTCTACCTAAGTGTTGTGAAGTCGCGTTTAAATACTTGTTGTGTAAGTATCTGAGAAATAATAGACAGCATTGTTTGAAGAATAACTTTAAGTACAATGCTTCTACCTGATAAAATAGACAAGAGCAAGATTAGTTTGATGCTTTAGGACACTCTAGCAATTTTAGGTAAATAATGTGTGAGTTTTTCTTTTTTTTATTCTTCTTTTTTGTAGATGTGGTGCTACCTATCCTCAACTAATGAAGACAATTGGCATTCACCCTACCTGTGCTGAAGAAATTACCAAGTTACATATTACAAAACGTTCTGGCTTGGATGCAACAGTCACAGGCTGCTGAGGTTAAATATCATCCCTGGAAAGAAGGAAAAAGAGCACAAAATAGAAAAGAAAAGGGGCATTTTGAATTGAAATCGTTTTAATGGTTGGACTTCCAGGAATCTTTCTGATTCCCTCTGTAGACACCTTTTTCTCACAGCCAGATGAAGAAATTGTCCTCCCATCCTGATAGTTCTAAAACCGGTGTGGTTCTACTGTAACACATCTCTCTCTCTCCCTCTCAAAGCATCTATAACTCTTCTCTTGCTCAGAGCTAAGGAATAATCACTGTTTTATACATAAAAATGTATCTGAAGCCATTGCCATCTGAGGCCTTCTACAATTTAGACAGTTGTCATGTGAGTTTCTCTATTGGCATGGCTGACTGCCAATAGATGTGTCTTGCACTATGTTCATACAGATGCCAGGAACCAGACAGGGCCTCCCTTAGAAGTGCACTGATGATACCTTCTCTGAAGTACTTGGATAGTTCATTACTGATCCTAATCTTGGACACTGAGACTCTGTACTCACCAGTAGAAATGAGTTCCCAGAGTGTGTAACAATAGGTAAGCAGCCATCTTCATTTTTTCTTTAAAATGTGCTGTGTTCAGGAATTTGATAGAAAATCAGTTATCACTGAAGCTGTGCTGCTACTGGATGAATTCCCTGGCAGTGTGGTCATAACATTACGGTGTGAAGGCTGATAGGTTTTTTAGTCAATTCAGAGATGCTAAAGAAAGAGTTTCATGTTATGGTGACTTCTCTTTCCACTCTTGAAATTGCTAATTCATTTCAGTTCAAAATAAATTCACGTCTCACAAATTACTGCTTGAACAGTGCATATTATGCAGTGTTGACAAGTAGACTCAAAGCCACAAATATTCTAGCTCATGCAGCTTTTTCTGTTTGATAGAATGTGGAAATCTGGCTGACACAGTGATAACTTTGTTGGTTTGTTTTTGATATTTAGTCACTGATAAACTGGATGCCACTTTTGAACAGATTGAGATTTGGGCTTTAATAAATACATATTACTGAAGGGAACTGTATTAAACAGTGATTTAGAGAAGAAATGGTCCTGCTCAGAATGCACTTTGAAAATAATTATCTGCAAACTTTTTTCAGAATATTGGCCAGAGTAAGAAAGCATTTTTCTATTGCAAGTTCCTGGTCATTTTTCTGCTAGCCAGAAGGGGGAGGTGCTGGTTAATTTGTGACAATAAAAAACAAACTAGAAATCTTACAGTGAAGCTTCTTTTGCAGAACCCTGTTAAATAGGTAGCCTGACAAAGGCAAAACACAAAACAAACTGCTTTGAATTTCAGTCCAAATTGCAGTTGGCAATATTTTGATAAGCATAGTCACCAAGACTTTGCACCCTTTACACTAGTATAATGCATGCAGGAAAGGGAGAGGTGATCTTTAGGTAAAACTTTTTTTTTTTTTTTTTTGCTGTTAATTTATATCAATGTTTCTGCAAGTGGAATTTGATATTTTCTTAGCTGTCCTACTTCTGCTTATTGCAGTCTGGGAGAATAGTCTCACGATCGTGTATACCTTTGCCATATTTTTCTTTGACTGCTGTTTCACTGCAGATTGCAATACAGGCAAGTGATTGGTCTCTTTCAGGGGTGAAATATTTCTTACCACCAGAATTGTACCTGTCATGAGCAACTATTCAAGAAAAACTGATCAAACATTAAAAAAAAAAAAAGGATGTAACAGTGTTTATCACATTCTCATTTGTATGAAAGTATTCTGTTTTCAAGGATTTGTTCTGACTTAAAAACAAACAAAAAAACACTTAAATGCTTTCTCTCCAAAGCTTCCTGATACTTCTAGTAAAAGAAGGAAGGAGTGTTACAGTTTAGGTGCAAGTGTCATTCCCTATCAGATCTGCTGATGCATTTTTTTCAGCTCTGAAATCATCCATAAGCTTGAGGATGAAAAGAAATATTTTGAGTAAAAGTATAGCTGGAATGCTGCCCAGAATTTGCTACTGCTTTTAGAAGAAATGGTATGAAAATTTTACATCTGCATGTGAATGTGTGCCTACCTGTGCACTCAGAAAGTTCCTGTCTCCTTTAGTAAAGGCCTGGGGATATGATACACTCAAAAACCTACCAGATTTTCCCAGTTGTAAAAAAACCAAAGTTCATAGTAAATTATTTTTTTGAAAATATTTTACTTTGTATTTCAAACATTGAGATACTGAGCATCTCAGTCTACAGAGATCTTGATGTGAGAATCAGCCCACCTCTGGCTAAAATGGAATGTGTATAGGTATACAAGATTTTTTTTCCCTAGGGATTCCCTATCACAATTTCTTTTGCAGCCATGAATTAAAACACTGGGGTTCAGCCATGTGAAAGTGGCTGCATTGTCCTGTTGGCAATGCATCCAACAGACTGAATTCTCTTCTGCTTCAGGCACATCAATGGAAAAATGAGTTTATTTCATTATAAAGCTGAAAATAATCATTTAGGACAACAAATAGATCTCAAGGGAAAGGGTCCTCAATGTATTTAGGGTGTGAAATTAATGCACATCAGCATTCTCTGAAGTAACATCGTGGAGCAGTTTTTGGTTTTAGAATTGCTGTGCAGACTTAATGAAAATTGCTGTTATCTTGACTTGCAGCCTAGTTCTGTTTCTTATTGAGTGCAAAATGTTGTTGCCTACTGAAGTAAAACTAAATGTCCAACCACACCTACGTAACCGTAATGTCAGAACTGGGAGCAAGACAGAATAATGAAAACTACTATGACTGTGCTTTTTTTCCTGATGGATTCCTTCCATAACTCTCCAGGGATGGTCCTTAACAATTTTTTTTAAGCCTGACTAATGTCAGCTGAAATGGCTGATGTACACAGCAAAATTACTGATATGTGAAAGATAAAAATAATTTTAGTCAGGCTGCTCAGGATGCCAGCTGATGAGGGCTTGTTTGTCAAACCATACTATGGTGCAGACAAGTCTGAGGATTGCTGGGTCCCTCATATATATGATCCCAATATTTATTGTGTTGTGATATGAATTAATAAAGAATAATTTTTTCTAGTAAGTGTTTGAATGTATTTTTTTAATTTTGCAAATAGAGTTTCTGCTTACAAAAGATTTCCTTGTGGATCCTAATGCTGTTTCTCTTGGTTGTGGTATGTGTTAAGGAAACTAGAAGTAGTAGCAGACTGAGACCCCTTAAAACAAAAATGTTAATGTCTGTCTGTCTCTCTGATGCCTAAACTGAATAACCATAGAGATTATTCCAGGCTGGATGACCTTCTCAACTATTTTAAATTAAGAAAACCCCTAGACCCAGTAACTGTGGTTTCAAATACTATCCTGTTTTTTCCAGCTAATGAGGTCTAACAGGTATGTTCACAGTCCATGTGTGTTGACATGCTTCTTGAAGACTCATCAAGAGGGAACTCCCTTGAAATACAGTGCAGGCAGTGTATTACACGGGGCTTAAACTGTTATGTTTAGCTCTTCACATTGGATTTTCAACTACAAAATACAGTGGAAAAAATGCATTATAGCAAAGCCAAGTGAAGGCAACGAAACAGCAAAGCAGTGGGTACTGCTAGGTGAAAAAGTTGGAAAATGAATTAGGAAATGGCTAGAAAAACATTGTTTAAAAACTAAGAAACTTCTCAGTCAGAAGAGAAGAGAACTGTATTGTTCAAATTAATCTCAATTTCCTTTTATTTCTTAAGCTCAATTCTTTTGATGAGAAGTTCCCATTAAGTCAGATGATACTGACTGAGCTTCTCAACTAGGTTTAACACTACTTCAGGATTTGCCCTTGATGTGATTCGGAGAAGGAATATTGACTAGAATGCATTTAAAGGCATTTTTACTTCTGCAGTTTAATTTCCTGGAATGTTTCACTGCGATTTCTAACTAATTAGGATAACTAGGAGCAGGGGCTAAAAAGGCAGCAAGGTAAGCATCATTACGATTATTCTTTTTCTCCGTATTTTCATATACCAGTTAATCCTGCAGCAAACAGGAATAGTACAAAAGGGAAATTATTAACAGAGAAGCAAATAGATGCTAATCCTTGTAAGTTGCGAATTGAATGTACTACATTATTTGGATTATGCCTAATGATAGCTTGTTGTCAATGCTAAGATATTGTCTACAATTAAGTTTTGCCTTTTGCCATGTATGCATTCACTGTTATGTAGTTATATCTATTGGAAAATATTTCTACATTGTAGGTTATTCCAGATCAGGAGCTAGAAAAGGTATTTCACTCCAGCAAATACTTTGCAGTGTGGTGTTTGTTTTTACCAGAATAGCTGTGTTAGCAAAAAAGTGCATTTCTAATCAAACTAGTTATACATTATGCAGACTTTTGTGCTTGAAATCTTTTCTTCAGAGACTTGTGCCTATCCAAAAAAGTAGGTAATTTTGTGCCCATATAATTTGCCATGTGTCTAAATCCCAGTGAAATCGGTGTATTCAAAGTTAACGTTAGCCATTAATTTCAGTGGGATGCAAGCATGTGACTCAAGTGCTTTGTTAAAGGGGAATCAATATAAGCATATGCCAAAATATCTTTTGGAATTACAGTTGGGGAACAGACTGCAATTATTATTCAAAACATACAAGGTACAATAGACATCTCTGATTAGTCAATGAAATATGCCTTTAATAAGCATAGTGCAGACAGTTCGTTTTGCAATAAGTAAACTTGTATAAAATTCACTGACTTTTTCATTCTTTCAGGTTTGTGTGTTCTCTTTTAAGAGAGGTTTTTTAGTTCTATGCAAAAGTTTTCCTGATGTTCTTCCAGCAGAGAGGCTGGTTTTGTATGCATTTATTCTAGTGCCAAACTTGAATTTTACTGGCAAAGAAGGAAACAGAAGAACAGACTTCTTTTTTTTTTTTTTCTTTTCCTAGGGCGGCACGCAACAGATTTGGTGTAATTACTCTAGTTGATTTTTTAGAAATGGAGTATTTCTGTCCACTGTATGTCAAAGAGCTAATTATATTTCCGTTGTGGCACTCAAAGTCAATATTGTCAGCTCTTCTTAGTTCTAATCCTCTACATTGAATTTTGATGGGCCAGGTGAAATATCCCCTTCAGCACCTTATTGCAATCCTTGTCAATCATCTTGCTATGAGAAACATGCATATTACAAAGGCTTTGGCAACACTGCATCTGATTTCAGTCTTTAATCTTATATGCACCTTAAGAAAACACCATTCAAGCTACTGACGTTCTGTTTGGGACGTGAATGGGATCCTACTTGCTGTGGGAAACAAAAGAAAATGATCTAATCTTTAATGGATATAATGGAACTCTTAGGCCATCTCAGCATGACGGTACAGTAGTAAACCACCAATCTAGGGAGAGCAAAATTAAAATGGTGAACTGGTGTAGAAATTAAAGAAAAAAATATCTCACTTGGATAAGAAAATGTAGATGTGTTTCTCTGTTTAGCATGTGACTTTAAAATCTCTTGTTTTGAGCACTTCTGGGGTTAGGAGAGTGTCTTCCCCACCTCAGCCCCCAGACTTTCTTTGGAAGGAGTGCTGTTCACTAAAGTCCATTTCTCAGCGTGACATCCAAGTACTGTGCATGCCGGGGTGTTTTGTTTCTTATAGACAAGATCTAGCACATCTAAAATCTGCTGGTCCTACAATGGAAAATTAGCATCATCCTTAAGAAGCTGGAATATAAACTAATAAGGCAGGTTTCCAAAATCTGATTGCATCAGTCAGAGAGATATAGTATGAAGGGAAAAGTGGATATTCCCTGGGGGTAGTGTGAAATGGAGACCAGTCTTGTTTGAACAAGGTGCTCTGCATTGTTCGCTAGATAGAGGTATTGGGAGTTGCAGCCTGTCAGAACCAGCATCTTGGGGTGGGGAGGGAGGTGGGATTATTCCAGGTAAAAATCTCTGCAGTTTGTGGAAGGGTATGTCCAATGTATTAATACAATAATTTAAGCAAACCCTTTACACACCATGGAAGATGAACTGTAAAGATACCCTTTCTGAGCCCCTCATTTCCTTTCAGAGTGTATGAACACCAGGAACACTTCATATTTTTCCATCCTTGTTCCCCTTACCTTGAAGAAACATGGGAATCAGGCTTGTTCTTCCTTGTCTTGGCAGAAAACTGAAAGGCAAGATCCTTCCTCTTAAATCTTTCACAAGGAGACCTCTTTTTCCCAAGGCTGTATTAGGAGTTGGAATTAGGTAGGTGTTAACATAACTCAAACAAATATGAAACAAAAGGACTATAGATACCTCTCAGTCTTTGCCTATTAGGGTATTACATAACTCTAGTAAAATAAGGAAATAACTACCTAATATTTCTAAAGTACCAGGGGAAAGAAAACAGTTAAAAAAAAAAAAAAAAAAAAAAAAAAAAAAAAAGACATCTTTTAGGCTTTCAGCTTAAAAAAAAAAAAAATCAAGAAAATACATAACCACTTTCCCTTCTTTGCAAGCTACCTGTGAGATAAGGCCCAAAGATATTATTCCACTGTGTATTCCTAACAAAACAGAGTCAGTGTTGAAAACTTGTTTTATTTTGATTTCTTACTAATGTACGAATGAGCCATAATGTAGCTGAACAATATTCTATTCAATGCTGTGTCAGTGCAACAGGTTACTTAGCAGCTTTTAGCTTTATGCAGGAGATTGAAGGGTCTTACGTGATGCCTGAGAGTGTCTAACACAATTAGTGATGCACAGGAATCTTGGCTATTCAGTGAAACGCTTCTGTTCAACAGAGACAAAGGACTGAGCTTTGGCATTTTTATTTAATCTTGATAATCTTCCTTTTTGTGTTTCTCTCAAAGGATGGAAAGGAAGCGCATTAATTTTCAACTTCACACGAAGGCAAGTTGTACAAACACAGCTGAAAACATCAGGAAACCCAGGCATTTTCCTTAGAGAAATGGAGTGAGCTAATGTTCTGGTGGCAGGAGACTGCTGTATAATTGGGAAGATGTTGTTGGGCACAGTGGTTCAGGCACAGTGGTTTGGGCAGCAGCGTGTTCATATGCTGATAGAGCTGTTCAATTCGGCTTGCTTAGATGATTCCACTAATGTAGAAAGCAGAGATTATTAGCCACAGAAGAGGAAGCAATTTAAAGAGCACAAGCTGCTTTGGAAACATAAGAAATGTCTCTCAGATTTATCAAAAGATTTTTTTTTAAACTATTTAATTTACACCAGACTTAGATCGAATTAAATCATGAAAGACCTTTTGATTTTTGCCTCTTTGTGTTCTCATTGAGCTTACTTCATAGACAAATTTCGAACGCAGGAAAAATAAGGAGAATTCCCTTGACACTTTGGACTTTGATTCCTGGCCTTGTTCATTCTACATATATCCAGAACACCTCCAAGTTTTAGGTGAGGACTTTGGTCCTGTCCTTAATTAGGAATTAAATTGTGTTCCTCCCCGCTCTTTGATCTTTTTTTCCTGTTTTGTTTTTCTGTGGGATGCTCTTTAAATTTTACTTCAGTTACATTCGGCCCTATTGAAGTGTTAATCAGTGAATTCCCTGTGGATGGGATGAGTCCAATGTATTCTTAACAGTGTTTCAGCATTCCCCTCTTGCTTCTTCCTTTTAGCTCCTTCGTGCACTTACTCTTCCACCAAGTCCTTCAAACAGTCACTTTCAAAATCTGGAAATGCCACAGTTCTGGAGGAGCCAGTTCAAAAGAAGTCTTGTCCTGACTGGAGCCTATTCCCCAGGGGAGCCCAAGGGATCGACCATTGTGAGCGTTTACACGGGGACCTTCTGGAGGGCATCATCTTTCCTTAATGACAAAATAGGTCAGGTTCACGAGTTGCGACAACGGCGCCTAGGGGTTTCCTTGATGGTGGCAGATTGGAGCATCTGATGAAATCTGCTCGCAAAATGCAAGGCCACCTTCTCCTCTGTTGCCGTGGTTACTGTGAGCTCTATTTTTGTGTTGAGCAACAAATTCTTGAACTACAGACAGCTATCCCAACCTGTGATGGGACTGACCATGTGTGGGGCTGACACGTCCTTGTGAGGCCACCTCATTGTCTTGCTCGCTGGCTCTGACAGTGCTCCTATTTTTTCTCCAGTTCACAAGTTGGGTGAACGTTTGCTTTAAGCTATGGAATTGATGCCTAACAGCAGCAGAGGGGGTGCTCGCTTGGATCTGCATTATTGATTGAAGCACTCTCCATCACTGTACTTCAGTGAAGTGTGGCCAAGAACAACAAGATAAAAATTAATATAAGTGACAGGGGAGTTTCTCAGACTGTGCTGGTGCACATTAGCCTGGCTGAAGAGAAAAAGAAGCTGATACTTGAGTCTTTTGAGCTGCGAAGGGTCTGGTCAGTCCTTGAAGGGGAAGCACATGAATGGCCCAGTTGTCATCGCATTTTATTTTTCCTCCAACTTTGACTAATGGTGCATTTCCTCTGGCCTCCCACGGGCCATCCGTGGCTGACTTGCTTTGTCACTCTTCACGTCTAGTCGCTGCCTTTACTGTCCACCCTGTTCCCATGGCAGGAACCCGGTGTCCTCTAAAAAAACGCACAGGCACAAACCATCTGTCATTCTTCCCACTCCTCTTTCAAGCGCCCACTTCCCATATTGTGTGGCCTTGCAGGCTGAAAGCAGCCTGCCTCCCCCTGCGTGCCTGGAGTACATGCCAAGCCTCGCCGCTTGATAAGGGAGCTCCCGCCTTTCTGCCTGTAAAAATACTAATGGGCATCTCCCTGTTGATAACAGGCTCTCCCTTTTTATTGTGTTCGTGGGGTGATAAGTTGTCTGGATCAACAAGGAATTGTCCCTGTCGCTTCTTTGCAGCCAAAGTTATTAGGGTCAAATTAGGTGCAAGTTGTGAAATTAATCACTGCAAGAACAAATAATTGTAGTGCCCTATGGACAAAAAAAAAAAAAAAAAAAAAAAAAAAAAAAAGGCAGAAGGAAAGGGGAGGAGAGAACTGGCAGGCAATGTCGTACTGGATGTTGAGCCAGCCCTGCTGCCTGTGCTGGATTTGGTCTCCAGCACCTGTGAACCGTGAACTCAGAATAAGGCAGTTCTTCAGTATCATTTGGGAGTTCGATTAATCCATGCAAAAGGCATTGTATGGAGAGGAGATACCTGGCTTCTCTGCATAAAAGCACTGTTCCTGGTGCATGCTTTAGTTGATGGTATTTGCACATGCCTAGATGTGGCCCCACCAGGATCATGCTCCCAGGGCTTGCAATACCTCGGCATGGTGCTCCCAGGAGACCAACTGCTCCAGAGGGGAACAGCCGTGGCTACTGCTGCAGGTTGAGCTGTGCCCAAGCTGCATCTGTCAGGTGGCACTGATGGTGTGGTTGGATAGATACAACTTTATGAATGAAAATTTTCCTAAAGTAATTATACAAATACTTATTTTTTGTTGTACTTCTGGTGCAAAACTGTTTCATTTCCTTTTTCAGGGATTGGCTTGTGGGAGACATAGCACTAATCTGAATTATGTGGATCTCATCCCTGGTGAAAATGAAGTCTCACAGATACAAGTTATAGCTGGAATTAATAAGCTAAGAATTTAGGCCTTCCTTCAGAGGCAACTCTTGACAATATGCTTATGATCTACGTCCAGGAATGGCCTCCTCTGAACATCACGGCTTTTCCTTAGCAAGCACCACCTCTCAGTACAGGAAGAGTTATGGCAGTGACAATAATAGCTTTTAGAAAGATTCCTGGGGCAATATTCCATTTCTTTGATTCTACCAGATTTTACAAAGGCTGTGACTGACGGTGGAAAAACATCGTCCAAGCAGAGCAGCACCTGCCTTCATCTTTGCCATGTTACATTAAGTGTTAAACAGCTTTTTCAAGTTGACACACTTACCATTTCAGTCGAGCCTACCTGGCGTTCCTGTGTCTTGGCCCCATGTAATTGTGTGCAGGCTCGCTCCCAAGGGACTCAGCCCGGGTGTAAAGCCTCCCCGGTAGCCATCCACACCTGCGGCAGGGTAGGGGCTGCTGTGTTGGGTCTCCAGTGCCAGGGCTGAGGCTGTGCCGCAGTGGGTTGTTCCTGCGTGTTCCCTTGAGCTCGTGGAGATCAGCAAAGTTCACCCTCGTTTTGCATAGCTTGGACTCGCTGCTCAGCGACTCAGTTTCCTGGGTAGGTTGCTGACCCGGCTGCACTGACAGCAGTGTTTAAGGGAGCTGGTTCGAAGCAGGCAATGTAGGTAGACCTTCAGATTATACGTATAAGCAGTGTCACTGGCGTGATCTTTCTAATCTAAGTTTCTGTGTCCGTTTTTACAGAACCGTTAATGCCAGCTTGGGAGCAGAGGGATGCAGCTCGAAGGTGAAACCTGTGAACGTGAAGCCTGCTTGAGACACCAAGAGCTCTGCGTGAATTTGGCTTTCACTTCAGAAATGGGGGAGCTGCCTGGGGAGGGTGGCCAGAGAAGATAGCGCAGCACCCACTGAAACACTTCCATTCGCTTTCTGCGGTGAGACGCCTGAACTTTGTGCATAAAATACAAAGCTGAAGGTGTGCTACATTTGTTTGGAAACACTGCAAAGCTATTCTCGTTTCCTGAAACTATTGTGAGATTGGCCTTTTACCATGGCTGAGCCCCAGTTCTTAGTTAGCCAGAATGAAGCGACAGGAGAAATTCACTCCCTCTTTCATCTTACAGCATATCTAGCAAGGCAGGAACCAGGACTTTGAACCACTACCTCCTAAGTCTGCGGCTTGATCTGTTGCAGCAGATCTGTGCTCTGAGGGTTTTGTCTTCTCTTACCAAAGCTAATTGTTAATTGCATCTTCTTTTCTCTAGCCACTGCCATGAGGAACGACTGCCTTCTGTGCTGATGACAGATCCGCTGCTCTGTTATGAGGCACTGCTCTTTTGCCATCTCAGTTTCATAACAACTACCTCCGCCTGAGAGCCAGCAGAGCAGCCGTGCTGGGCAAACCAAGCTGAGGAGGAGGAGGATGGACGACACTGAGTGATTCGCTTTGACACGGCTGGGGCTCTGAGGGTGTGTTAATTTTTTCTTCCCTTCCTCCTTTCTATGCGCTGAATTAAAACAAATCACAGTGTTGTTGTATGAACAACAATATAGATGATGTTATAATAACTTGAAAAACATATTTTATGGCACTACTGTGCGTCACTTCTGTCAAATTTATCAGGAAAGAGGTAATTGCTACAGGTGGCAGAGACTGCCGGATGACCATCACAGGGTACATAAGGGAATAAATTTGACGCCCCCTGCCAATTTTCTTGTGTTTATAACAGGAATGCTGCTTCCTTTTTGCCCACTACTGTCAGCTATGTCATTTTGCTAAGTTCGCATATTGGCCTCCTCTGCTGTAGGAGGAAGCGCTCATACTGTGCTGAGTTTCTGTCAGCTGCTGGGGGTGGGTTTGCAGTGACGTGGTTGTACTGGCGCAAAACTCAGGGAAGGCATTGCACTAGCCCAAAGCAAAGTTTGTCTGGAAGCAGCTTGTCCTGGGAAGTGTCTGCAAGGGGTGCGGATATCCCCATGGAGATGGGTTCCCAGGACTGCACCTCAGCTGTATTGAGAAGCAGCCTTGTATTCACGTACTTCCCTGAAATATTCTCTAATAGTTGATTTGAACAGTCTTTAGCAGAGATCGTATTTCTAGTGTGGGATTCCCTTTATACATCTTTCATTAATGAGAGGGATTCTCTGCAATCAGAGATCAGCACCACGGAACAGCTGGATCCATTTTGGCTTGACAAGTGGCATGGGCATTCTTTATATATATTTATGGATCTTGTGAACCTTCAGAATGCTTTTAATAAATATTAAAAATAATCAAGGGTTCTGGAAAGAATTCATACTGCATTGCCACAGTCTGCAGGAGTTCTTCCATCTTCCTCCACAATATGTATTACTAGCTGACACTGGGAACTAACTGGTCTAGTCTGGGAATTTCTAGCTACAGCTAGAGGAAAGGCAGTCTGTGCAGGGAACTGGTATCTCTTGATCATGAGAGAGAGCAAATATAACCCAGGCGGCAGCCTGGCTGCCCCTGGAGCAAGTCAAAAGCAAGAAGCTTTCAAGCAGGCACCTCAGGAAGCTCCCCGGAGTTTTGCTCTGCCTGCTGCACCCGCTGTGGCTGTTTGGTAGGTTACTTGCCCTGCTCGTCTTGAGGTAGCTAGAGCTGAAGCATATGTTTTCCATCTAAAGGCTGGAGGATGCCCAGGTCCGACTTGGCACGCTGTTTGTGCTGGGCATCAGCAGTACAGATGTGGAAACCACAAACCTGATTAATATGAGCCTAGAGTGAAGACTCAAATAAGCTTATAAATAAAACCAGACTTGCAGATTATTTGTTTCCATATTAGTCTATGATAGACCCTACTCAATATGTTTGTTTTATTTGGTTTGGTGACTGACATCGGTATTTATATTTCCAATAAAAATTTAAATCAGAATAAAACAGACCAAGTAAGCTTAAATTATTTGTGCAAAAGATGATTGCAATTGTCTGAAGCGTGTAATTCCTTACATGAAATGTTAGCGTGCTTTGAACAGAGATGCGACAAATGCCTCACTATTTAATTTAGTGTTCCATCTTAGCTCCAAATCCCACACTTATATATTAAAATGGACTCCCAGATACAGTGTAATCCTCAGCAAGCAATCCGCTGGTGTGGGATGGCTTGGTGAGTAATTCTCAAAGTAAGCATCATCTGTGTCATCTTGGGTGAGTCACTAAATGAACCCCAGGTCCTAGCTTGAAGTGGTGATTATCTGTTAATGGGACAGGGTACACAAATAAGTATCTAAATAGGTCTTGTTCAAGACTGTCTGTTTCCCCCAACAGAGTATCTGCTGAGGTCTCGGTGTGCCCAAGGACCTCCAGGGCTCCTTTCCAGCGCAGTTTCGGGCACTGCACTGCAGCGAATGAAACCGTCCGTGGGAGAGGGCTCCAGGGAGCCCTCCGGGAAGGTTCTTCGGCGGTGCCGGCAGGCATGTTTACTCAGTGGAGAAGATCTCATCCTGGGACCTGCTGGCTCTATATCCAAGGTGAGGTTGCCTCCAGTCAGCTCCATTTAAACACAGTTGTACCAGTGAAATCTGTGGTTCAGCAGCAATAGGGCATCTAGTTTACTCTGCCTATACCATGTCACCTAGGACAGGATGCGTCCACAAAGCCTGACAAGTCTTGGAAGTGCGGCTTGTACCAAGGCCTTGCACACATTTGTGGTAGGTGGTATCTCAGCTGACTGGTTAGGCTTACCTAGATTTCAGACTATACCAAGGTGACTTGGAAATAAACACTTCCACATGCTGTTTTGGATCTCACATAGGCTATCAAGGGAGAGTGCAGTTCTTGCAGGCTTCCCACTCTGATGGGATGAACCTGAGCCATGGGCAGGTATGTGCAGTGACTTTTTTGTGTCAGTGTGGCTCTAAGACAAATGAATAAACAAACAGTGCTCTCCTTCCATCTTCGCCTTGCAAAAAATAATAAGGGAAAAAATGCTCACACCCTTTGTTAGGATGTCAATGCTAGAGGAAAGACACCAGCAGTTATTCCATTCAAATGTCCAGTTTTTCTTTCCGATTGTTTGTCTGGGTTCCTTTTTTATGTTTTTGCTCTCTTCAGCTGGTTGAGCGATGGGCTGTTCTTATGAAACACGTTAAACATCTTTTCAGCTTCACAATGGTCCTGACATCTCATTGTTTGAAAGGCAAGAGGGTCACTCAAAGTAAACTCTCTCGTGCTAGATAATGTTTTTCCACATGGAAATGTTGGAGGGCCACTCTGTGCTGTCAGCCCAGAAAGGCCAGAAGATGCCTTCAGACTCCCCAGGTGCCTCTCTGTTTGTTTTCTAATGTTATTGCACATACAATATCATTAATATTATGTCCAAAGCTTGTCTTTTTAAACAGAGTCAACACATCTAACCTATTACTCAGCCACAGGAAAAAAAAGGAAAGGATTAAGTCAACACTGTAAGGAATTAACCCTTTCCATTGCCCAAAGAAGAAATTAAGGATGATTTGACCTCCTTAAATTGCAAATGGGACTTGATTGTTTTCTCTCACAAAGTAGTGGAAATAATTCCTCTCACTTTGGCACTCAGAAGTAAAATGCAACAGGCTGTGTCATGTGGGAATCAGACAAGACTGCTGACTTATAAGACATCGTTCTCTTTCCTGTGGCACACGCCATTGAAGGGCAGGAAATTCCCCGCTTCCCCCCCTTTTTTTTAATATCTCCTTTTCCCTCAGGGCTGTGCCAGGTCCTGGGCTAGGCTTGGCATGTAGACACAACTAGAAGTATAGGCGAGACTGCATGGACCAAATGTCCAAGCGCTGAGTGAGTGCCCAATGGGCCGTAGCAAAACACACAACCAAGTCAAAGGAAAATGGAAAATATTTCATAAAATTCATCTTTGCATCCCTTTTTCCTCTCTTGATATATGGCCCCTTATGCACAGCTGCCCGGGCCCCGGCCTGCGTGTAAATATGTCAGTGCACCAATGAGACGGAACATGGTCACAGAAACGCCGGCGGCTGCTCCCAGATAAAACGCTGAGCTGGAGCCGAGGCGTTTATTGTAAATAAAGATCAAGGCGAAGCAGCGGCATTTCTGTTCGACTTGAGCTTGTCAAGGTTCCTAGCCCAACTCCTTTCATGACTACCACATGTCCACCTCTTGCAGAAGTGACATGTTAGTCCTATGACGGCTCTGTAGCCATCACCAGTTCCTCGATGCTTTCCATGTGGCATCTTACAGTAACAACGCTGGTGGCAGATGGGACAATGGGGGCATGTTTGTGCACACAGGGGAGGAGCAGACTTCCAGTCCTTCTGCTCCAAAACTGCTGTATCTGAAACAGTAACTTTGCAGGGCCTGGGACACAGTGATGCTTTTTTTGGCTCTGCTCAGCAGAGGGCACTGGATCCTGTAGCTGGGAGTTGGTATGGTGCAGCACAAAGCCTGATAGCTTTAGCAGATGGACTAATCTTTTTTCCTCTGGATACTGCTGGCGTAGAACTGAAGTCTGTGGCTCTGTCTGCTGCACGCTGATTGACCGAGAGATGACCGTGGCATGTGTTAGCAGGTGATAAACTGTCTCTTTTTATATATGTTTTATTTTAATTAAAGTGGTAGCTACAAAAATCAGTCATCTGCAAATCAGGTTGACTAAAGTACTAGCCATCTGGCATCCTTCTGAACAGCAACACCAGCCAACTGGCACAGCTGGGGGAGATGCAAACACCTACAAACCGGAGTTCGAACAGCACAGGCTGGTGTGGAGACTAGTTGAATTGAACAGGCTTGTTCCTGTAGTTCACAAGGGAACCGTAGGATTGGTCTGTGAGGAGCTGGCTGAATCAGAGAGTTTGGCCTTCTTCACAGCCCATGATCCAAAGTCCTCCACAATTTCACCACAAGCATTACCATTTTTTTTCAATGGATTTGCCTTGTTTTCAGCAATATCCACAAACACTGCACTGTCAGTCTGCTCCCTTCTCCCTCTTCCGTCACTGGGTGCTCTCTTGCTGAGTGCTAGGGTTTGCATTTTCCTCGCTGATGGCTCAGGTGAATTGTAAGCCAAAGGGACTAACAAAAGAATATTAGAAACGTAGCTCTTTCAGATGACTTTTTTTAGTTTAGATGGATCTTGCTCACATATATTGTAACATAATTCTTTTAATAATAAAAATTTTAATACCAATAAAGAACATATATTAAAAACCCCTCCTAAGCCTTCATCTGGCACTAGTCTAATACGTTGTAGATTTGGCACATTTCACTCATACAGTACAAGAATAAGAGCTGAAAATATTCATTCTCCATACTGATAGATACTCTCCTATGTTCCTGAGCTGACCCAGGATGCTTCACTTCAGATGACAGCTCCAAATGTCCTATTAGGCAATACAACTGAATGCTGCCACAGTACATGCTTCAACTCCGCCGAAGAAAACTGCAAGGCCATGCTGTTTCCCAAAAAGCAGATGGTTAGTTATTCGCGGTTTTTTACTTCTATAGCTATACATCTCACTGCTGGCTAGCAGCTGCCAGACCCAAACTAGAGGTTAAATGTACTGGAAAATGAGGCAGTAGCTTCCAGCATTTGCGGATTTCTGTGCTTAGTGGGATTCAGGCATGCCTGCATTGCATAGAGGCAAGATAGGTCTTGGAGCTGGGAGAGAAGCAGCTTTTCTTTCACACATGCCCTCTCTCACAAGTCTCGGTTCCTGCCTTTGCACTGGCAATGGCACGTACGGTTCAAGAGCTGCCTGCGTGCCGCACGTGGCCGGCTCTTGGCCTGGACTGCTGCATACTGCATACAGTATTAAATCAAATAGAAATTGTGATTGCTCAGGATTTTGTTTTTTGTTTTCTTTTAAAAATAGGTCAGCAGGCGCTAACAGTTGGCAGTCTTCTCCAAGCCAGGAGCTGTGTGATGAAAGGTCATATTATGGCAGGCTCCAGAGTATCTTTTCATCTGTCCTGCTTGGTACGGCATGTTCCAGGTGAAGACTGGCAGCATGCTGGTGCTAAAACCAGCCCTATCACCATTCCCCAGTGTCAGCAGCAGTATCCTGGCTCCTTGTCCCATGTTCAGATCACAGCTCCCTTTGATTGCCCTGGAAACTGTTGCTCCCACCAAAGTTCTTTGATATGTGGAGATTTCCTGACTTGGGCACATTATTCTGGAAAGGGAGATCAATCCCTTTTAACTCCTTTACAAACAGATGTGCTCTTGAAGTGGTTCTCATAGCTTGTAAAAGCTAAATCAAGTCTGCATTTTGTAACCAACTTCACCTTCTGCTGCAGAAGCCTGATATTGTATCTTCATTTCTGGTACTATAAATCATTATTTCTTAACAACACCCAATAGAGAAGTAGGTAGATAATAAACTTGGCCATAAGTTGGTTCAGTAGCAATTTCCCATAGCAGTTTTAAAGTGTGATTTTTTTTTTTAACGGTTCTTTGACAGGTTAATGGGGTACATGGACAGGAGACTTCTGCTTTATCCCTGGGAGCCTTGACAGTCTGAGGTGTTGCCTGGCTCCACTCCTAGACGTGAGAGGAAGGAATAACTTGCACTTCAGCCCAGCGATTTCCTGATGCTCACTGATTGAGAACAGACGTGATCCATGCCAGAAGGTACCCCTGAGTGCTCCCAGGTGTCTGATCTGCTGAGCAAGGTTGGTAGCATCAGCTCTCCGTGAGATTTCCCTCTCCTGGGGAGAGGCTGGTCTCAGCCCCAGCTACCTCTCAGAGGCCCAACATCAAACTGCTTAGAGCTTTTGTTAGAAGCTGACTGAGAACGTGGTGCTGTTATTATCTGACACTGGCTGAAACAAAAGCCAAATGTTGATGAATGTCTGATCCTAAAAGTAAACAGTTTGATTTTTTTTTTTCTTTGCGAGTCAGGGGCCCTCTAGGGTTTTATCTGATTTTGGCAATCTCCTGCACATTTTGGGGCCTGAAGCATGGTTTTAATTGTTACATCACAAAAGTTGCCAAATAATGTTGAATGCTCCTTAAAAACTCACTCAATTTTATGGAACTTCTCAACGGCTTGACTAATACAATAATTACTGGAACTCGGCTGTGTTGCCTAGTGGCAAATGGAATTTTTTCATAATGATGCTGTCTGTCATTAATAGCAGGATTTGTTCTTTCTCTCAGCGGGAGAGAGGCCAGAAAGCCGTGATATCTGTCTTTTTTAATGACAGCTAACAGCAAACGGATAAAATAATCAATTATATCTACAGATAGGTAGATAAAGTATAATTTATCACGTCAAAAACAAAAATGCTTTTAATTGGGCTGTTAATCATCTTGTAATTTTCAATAAAGAGATGGGGGCTCTACTTTGTGCTCAGACACCACTAGTATTTCATGCAGCATTAGCTGATCTTATTGTAGTTTTAATAATACTACTAACTACAAACTGCCAAAATATAAAATGCCATTTCTGCTCTCATTAGCTGAGGCCTTTGCAGTTATAAAGGGATGCCCTTCCCTTTTACTTTTCTCCTTCTAGAAGAGTCAAAAAAAAAAAAAAAAAGCTTACCCTGACTAATCAGCTATAACAGTTTCTAGAAGAGGCTGATCTTTCTGTTTGATTAGGAGTCCCTCTACTAGTTGTATTAGATGACAAACATGTGACTGAAATGATGATTTTTTTACAGCAAAGCACATGGTCTGGTTCGTATAACACAGGCAAGATTGGCAGTTGGGAGTTTGGATTTCTAGCCACACCTGTGCTGTCTTGTGGGAAGCTGGGCAGATCACTTAATCCCTCCTAACTTGTTCTCCCTGTCTGCAGTGTAGGTATTAGATAGCTGCTTTGTGAGGCTGTTGTAGAGCACGTACAAGCGCTGCAAGATTCCTGAAAAAATAAAAATGACAACATCTGGGTGGATGGCTGCAATAGCATCCTCTCTGATGGCCTTTTGAGGAAGGAAATGGGAAGTTTACAGCTGGGCCAAAACCTTTCCCATATCATAACTGAAAATGACCTCACGATGCTGCCTGATTTAAGGAGCAGTAAGGAATCATCTACCAGAAAAATCTGTCGAGGGCAGATTTCACTTTCAGTGTTACTCTGGGTGTTTTTGGCTATGGGTTTTGTTTTAACAGCCATAGCATCTCCCAGGGATGCACGTGGAACAGAGAGGGGCAGGACTGCCCTTCCTGTAACTGGATCTTCCCAGGCAGTGGGGCAAATTTAGTGGATTGAGCAGGTTTTTTACAGGTCTAATGGCAGGATTGAGGGTGTATTCATACTGGGGGAACAGGGAGGAGAGGCTCTGAGGCTGGCTTGCCCAAGCATAAATAAATTGGATGTACATGAACATTTAAAAAATTCCCAGAGAGTCACGTTGCACAACTTAATGGGCCTGGTGCCCTCACCTGTGCCAATTTTATGTGACTCTTAACTCTGGCGTTAAATAAAAACAAGACCTTGCTCTAATGACATCAACAGCCTGTGGTGAAGAAAATATGCTGCTACTTTGATACAGATCCCCTTTTGAGGAGGACAGAGTAGACAGCCAAGGCGCTTTTCCCCATCTGTTAGGTGAATGTTGCGATTTCCTGGTCCGAAGCGTGTTGTCAGCAACCCCCCTCCACTTCCAGTGTTACACTAGATGATTTTTAATAAGAATATGGTTACATGTTGTCCCTGGTTTAGCCACCTTGATTATACCCTCTTTCCCAATTAGATGAAAGGATGGGAAAGGGGGACATGAGTTGGCTGGGGGAGGGGAGCAAATAGCATGGGGGGGTTAAATGATCCAGCTGTTATGTGCGAAGTATCTGCTTTCTAATTGCTTCTGTTGGAATTCAGGGGGAAAAAAGGCACTGGCTACACTTAATTAATAAGGCAGGACTCACATAAACTCCAGCTGTGAGCACAGGACTGGTCTTTAAAGGATAAGCTCAGGAGGTGGGGCAGAGAGTTTGATTTCCTTGCACTAAATCCCATCACATGCTGCTGGTAGTGTGTGTGTCCACTTAAGCCTTTGGATGGTCTGTCTGAACCAGACGTGAAGTATCCTTTGCTCTCCACGCACCTCACCCCAAGAAAAACGATCTGTCCTCAGAAATCAAAGGTGCGAGGCTGCATTTCCAGCCATGGTGGAAGTGCTGTGCTTTCACTCCAGTCTGGAACGCCTAGAAAATGAGGACGTTTGCATCAAAGGCTTTGGTTCAGACCTTAGCAGAAACGCAGCCTTCTGCAGCTGGACCCTGATACACCTTTGCCTCTCGGGTCTCTTCTCTACCTAGTTCCAGAGGGTTTGGATTTGGCATGCTGTCAGCATCTCTCTTTCAGATGAAAGAGATGCTCCAGAAGATGCCCGAAGGCCATTTTCCAGTGACCCCTTTGAGGAGAACGAGGGCCAGTTCATTTCTGTTCTTTGAGAAGGGCTTGGGAAGATCACCAGGAATTCTCCTGAGGTGCCCCTAGAAACCACATGAAAACACGGATGCCACAGTGTCCCCCATTTGGTCCTGCTCTGTCCCTCACTGCCATAGGACGCTCCAGTGGGATGCCCTCACCACCACTGCAAGGTCTTCCCGGTCAGAGCACAGCAGTACTAGAGTCTAAGCCGAGACCAAGGGCGTCTCCCGCTTCCCATGGAGTGGCACCTCTGGATTTCAAAGCTTGTTTTTAAAGTGTGTTACTCTAGGAAACAGTGGAAGCAGAAACAAAGCTGGAGGGGATATTCCCACGTAGTTAAGAGCCTGTTTTTCCTCACTGGCTGTGGAGGGAAATGAGCTTCCTGCTTAAGGTGAGGTGTCATTTGCTGGCCGGAAACATTTGCATCCCGGCTGGGCTGCTCCTTTGGGTGCAGCCACCCAGGGCAGTTCTGCTGGAGAGCGATCGTTCTCCCTCGCAGGCCCTCTCCTTCCCCGGCCCTGTGCTCCTGCCTTGCATCCGTCATGGTGCTCCTCAGAGGAGTGCCAGAGTCAGCACGTGGGAGGGGGCACAGCCATGGGGCTGCGAATGGGTCGGGAAAGGAGGAGCGCACTTTTTGGCACAGAGAGCCCGTGGATAGGCCAAGCTGCGTGCTCTCACCGCACCCTTCCTCCTCAGGTTGGAGCTGAGCGAGTCTCTGTTTGACTTTGTCATTCCCCTTTTCTCCCTCTTTCTGTTTGGGAGCAGCCATCACCTTCCAAGAGCTCTGAAAAATGAAAGAACCTTTAGATTTCTGGTCAGAGCACTCTGTTATTTCAAAAGGTAAAATAATCAGAGCCTCAAGCATCCGGGAGGATTTTGGTGTCTGACTGCTCCTGATTTCAGAGAGCGCTAGGCCTGGCGTGGGCTGATACGTCTGGGGTGCTGGGCCCCGGTCCCTTGAGTTAGCTGCGTGGAGCTAGACTTCCCACCCGGAGAGAAAAACAATTCTCGGTGTTACGGCATGTTTCCAAGGAAGAAAGGTGGGGCCTCGCCTTGCAAAGCTCTATAAACAGCAGCTCTCTGTCTCTTCCATTTCTCTTCATCCTGACCGTGTTGCCATTTTCAAAGGTTGCTGATTCACAGCAACTGGCCGCCTTGTTTTATCTGAGGGAGATTAGAGCTGAGAATGTGATTTTGTAGCATAAAGACTCCAATGGAAATAGCAGTGTATTTGACATGACACTGTTATTTATGCTCAAATAATCATCTCATTTAAGGATGAAGTGGGTGTCTTTTCATTTTTTTTTCCAAGTGTAGATCAATCATGTATGAAGATGAACTCCCACTCAGCCTCTCCTGGCCCCTAATACTTTCATTTCATTCTTCTGCTGCTCATTATTTTATGGTTATGTCCTTGACTGGTAACATTTCTCTCTTTTTTTCCTTACATGCACTGTTAAGGAGGGGAAGAACTTAAATTTAAAGTTCAAGCCTTGTGTAGCTCTTAAGCCATAAATAATGTTTTATACAGAGTCTAAGATTATTAAATCCTTCCATTTAGCCTCCCTCTTTCTTTTACAGTTCATCTGATTAGAAGGGACATAGTCTCTTGAAACTTGTCTTAACTCTTTCTGTTTTGCTTTTGCAAGCAGACCTGAGAAGATACAGTCTGGCTGTATGTATTGCTAACTGAAAGACTTGCTGTAGGAATGCAAAAATGCTGCCTGCAAGAGAACTGATTGTTGGCATGGAAAAAAACTACCAGAGAAACCCTGTAATTTTGAGATGTGGTTGACTTTCTAAAGACAGGCAAGTCCACAACTGAAACTGAAATCTGTCTTTTTGGGGGGAGAAATGCTTTCAAAATACACTTCTTTGGAGGGAGCTGGCAGGCTCATAGTCAGTGAAAGGAATGTTTTGGTGTGAGGAGATGGCTATGCCCAGGTAATAACTGATTTAGGACAGCCCATTGGAATAACCCACCAGGGTCTGTACACGCCTGATAACTACATATCCAGCTCTTTTGGGTACCAGGGCCAGGTATCACAGAGCCAGGCTTCTGAAGCCCAGCTTTTGCTACAAATGAAGCCAAACCAGCTGCTGAGGTTTGCGGAGATCCTGACACTGTAGCATGGAGCTGCTCTTCATTCAGCTTGATGATACCTGCTCCTCTTAGCCAGTACCTGGAGGTATGGCCAGTTAGTCAGGCCTTGCCTGCACTACAGCCTTTGGAGCTGAGCAGGTGGAGGAGAAATATCCCTAGCAGAGACAAAGCAAGTGAAAAGCTGTTGAAAAGCCTCATAGTAGACAAAGCCTACACAACAAAACTATCTCCTCTAATTAATCCACAGTCATCAATGAGGCAAATGTCTCTGCCTCCTGAGCCAGACAGGGTGGTGTTTTAATAATAGGCATAAATCTATTGTGCTTCTCTCCTCATGACCTAGCGTATGCTGTCAGGGCACTGCATACCTCAGAGAAGGAGCAGAATTTATGTGCACAGTAAAACAATAGAGCTTCAGTGATATCAGCTGTTTGACAAACTTTAATATACATTTGCTATAAAACAGGCAGCAATTACCAGAATGTGATACTGAAATAAAAATCCTTGATCCATTTGCACGATAGATCTTCAATTTACTCACATTCATGTGAGAGACACACATAAAAATGATATCCATGCTTAAAATCACTTAGAAGCAGTCTGAAAGACCCCACAGTTGCAAGTGATACTGCAGTACTTAGCTAATGCTCATGTTTCGATGGCTTTGCCTTCATGATTCTTCCAGTGGTTCCTTTATGTTTTCTGGTATTTTGCCAAACACCTGTGAATCAGCGCACAACAAATATTCTTGCCATTTAATTTAGCCTTGCATAGAAAGGCTATATTAGGCCTGATGCAGACCTAATCCCAAACCTCTAAAGAGGTTTAAGGCACTCTGGTTTCACCTAATCCCGAAACCTAAACCAGAATCATTGAAAACCTCCATAACACCACAGGAATGGGCAAATAAAGGGTTTCCACTATGAAATTATTAAAAGGACACAGTGTGTCTTTTGGATTTGAGACCTAAAGCTTTACCTAAGGAGCTTGGACTGTCCACAATAAAAGTGTTTATTTTGAAGATAGGAGGTTGAAAGGTTTATTTGACTAGAGGGTTGATTCCGCCCTTCCCACCCAGAAAAGAGAGGGGTGATTTCCTAGAGGAGTGAAAAATGGAAAAAAGGCTGAATAAGTAACAAGGCAGGGGCAGCCCAGCAAAGCAGCCAAAGAAAATGAGGCCCAGGTTTCTGCTTAAATCTCAGTCAAGGCGTTCACTCTTTCTTACGCCTTCTATGGGAAAGAGCACAGCCTTTGGTACACAACCGAGGTCTTGGTTCCTGCAGTTATTCACAGTAAACACGTAAGAAATGAATTACTGGTGATACTATAAATACATTGCTGCTGTGCAAAATGGAGAACCTGCCTCTTCTGAGATCTCTTGTTGATGAGAGATAACATGTAAAAACCTGCACTGTAATGGAACTTTCAATTACAAATTGCATCCAACTGTAATAAACTTGATCTTGCATTAATTCACGTTAAATTAATTGGATTCTGTCATTCTTGAATTCTGGTAACCACCTTATCTTGCCCTATAACTCATTATCTTTGTGTTGTGAAAGGGGTATTTCATTTTGAAAGAGTGTGCAGGGAGTATTAACTGCATCATATTCCAATAAACATTTAGTTCCTAACAAATTAAAGACCTGAAGGTATGCTGTACATGTGGTTTCATTACGCGTGCAATTTTATAGCCATGATCTGCTGTTTTAAATCTCTTAATTCAAATCACTTCAGCAAAACATGTAGGAAAACAGGGCTGTATTTGTGCTTTATACAATACTGAAGGTATGTATCTATATTTAGGACATTCTTAATATTGAAAAGCATAGCCTCCTCAGCGCACGGCATTTTCACAACCATTGAATCCAGTTGACAGCCCTTTACAGCACGGTCTCAGGAATCCTATGCGCGATGGGTTTGATATAATAATTAAATTAGAGGAGAAAAACTAGGCCCAGATTTACCTTCACATACGCACTTAAAATTTGCATGCCTTTGATTGCACCAATGGAAGTGGAACAGAGTAACACCTATTAACAGCACTGTGGTACTCTAGGTGTAATTTAACCTTGAAAAGCTCTTTGGCTCCAAAGCCGAAAATAGCAAGAAAAGTGAAAAGCATTAGTTTTATGATGTACCAGTCTCTCTAACTCAAATAATAGCAGTGTAGCCTTCTGAGGAGCTACATAAAATGAGGAAGCTTTTCTCTCTGAGACAGGTGATACAAGCAAATCATGCTTTGTTTTCCTTGAGCAGGTCTTGGTGTAGACAGAGAGCAAAAGGGGACTCTTAAGGGGGAAATTATGCTTTTCTGGAGTGCTGTCAGGAGAGCCTGCCATCACCTGTTTGAGGAGGGTGGACAGGTGTGTCAGCAGGGTACAGCTCCAATCCCACATGCAGCATTTTTGTTCTGATAGCAACAGTAAACATTGGGTTATTTAACTGTTGCCTGATTGAGTCCAACTGTGATACCTAACCATTAACCTCCCTTTGGAACCGTTTCAGGGATCAGCTTTTTCCTCCCTTCTGCAAGGCAGCACCTGGAACACTAAGGGTGGCTATGTCGGGCGGAGAGATTTGAGGTGCTCATCCCACAACAAATACGGATTCGCAGTGGCAGCCAGCAGACGAAAGTGAATTCAGGAACGCGGTAACCCAGCACTTGGCCAACAGCTCCCGACCAACGAAAGGCTGCAGGAGCAGGGAGCAGGTCTACCAGCACGACCTGGCACGCAGCCCCCGACGAGACCTCGTACGGGACCAGCGCTGCGGCCCCCCGCGCCAGTCACGACCTGACGGGACAGCGGCCACCCCTGCCCTCTCCTGCCGGTCCAGGCGCTCCTCGGCAGCGCCGGGGGCTCCGGCTCCTTCTGCGGCGGCTTCTTGGGGCCCGGCGCCCCCCCCGCGGAGGGGAGTCTCCCCGGCAGCTCGGCCCGGGGCTCCCTCACCGGGGCCCCCGCCACCGGCGCGGCTCCGCCGAGCGGCACCAACGGCCGCCGGGCGCGTGCCGCATGCGCGCCTCGCTGCTGTCCCCCAGCCCTCGCTACGTCATGCGCGGGCATCACGTGCTCGCTCCCGCTCGGCGCTCCTCTGCATCGGCCTGGTGGCGCGGAGGCCGCCTTAGGAACAGCAAGGAAGGCCGAGTGATCGCTCTCTCTCAAAACCCCCGCGGAGCCGCTTGCCCGCAGCGGAGCGGCGCCGCCCCGGCGCGCGGCGGGAGCCCGGTGAGCGGCCGCGGGAGGGAGGGAGGGGGCAGCCCTGCCTGCGCGCTGCCGCCGAGGAGGCGCGAGGATCGCACGTTGGCGGGGGCGGGGCGTGCCGCCGTCACTGGCGCGGCGCCGCCTCGAGGGGCGCGTGGCGCTGCGGGGAGGGGGGCGGTGCGCGCGCGCGCGGCGGTGTCGTCACGGCAACCGTTGAGCGGCGCGCGGGGGGGGGGCGGGGCGCCGGGTTTCCGTTGCAGCCGTTACCTTTTCCGTTAGCGGCGTTGGAGGGGGCGCGCGGGGCTGGCCCGGCCGGGGGAGATGCTTTAGGCAGACGCTCGAGGGAGGTGCAGCCGGCTTCCTGCGCAAGGGCTGTGCTGGGTAAAGCCGTTCGGGCTGCCATCTGCGGCCGCTTAATTGCGGCTAAGCTGCTCTTCTCAAACGGCCTGTCTGGAGGGTGCCTGCGCAGCGTCTCGGCCATCAGCTGTAGCGCTAAGCTTTGAGTTCAGAACATACCCTATCAAATGTTTAATATCAGTGAGCTGTAAATACCAAACCTAGTTGTAATGGAGCTTACAGTTTGGGTATATTGAATTTTACAACTGTTCCATAATAATCTGTGTGCTTTTATTTTATGACCAACAGTAATGAGCTTTTTTAAGGTAGTTAAAAGTAAGTGCTAGTGAACAAGCTTGTCTCTCCTGCCCTGGTGTGGATGCTGCTGCTTGAGCAGTAGATCAAGGTGAGGCAGGAAACTGAATCTCCCAGATTTTGTACCCAATTCTGCTCTCAATTGAAACACAACCTTAGGTGGGATTTTCCTTCCTCTGTGCCTCCCCATCTGCAAAATTGTAACTACAGTCCTCACCAAGAGTTGTTGAGAGTAACCAATTTTTAAAGTGTCTTCACTTTTAAAGAGTCTTCACTTAAAAACATTTGCAAAAGTAAAAAATAATATTGTTATATAATAATACATGTAGTATAGTAATATGAAAAAATAACCTATTTGTCTGATTGGATAAAGTTCTGATCAACCTCATCTGATCTAGCTGAATCTGCTCAGAGCTGGAAGTCAGACGGAGACCTCCTCAGGTCCCTTCCAGCTTGAGTTATTCTATGATTGTATAATTAATGCACTGTAATTTTATGCAAATAATGCAGATTTCTGTTCAGGTATAGCCTACTGAAATCTACAGAACTCACAACACAGGTTGACTAGAGTCCCTGGGTTTTTACTTTGATTGCTATCAGAAATTCTACTATCAGATTTTCCTTTGATTACTATCAGGAAATTGAAGAAATCTTGCCTTGCTAGATTTTTCACAGACCTCTTCAGTTAGTGAGGAAAGAGGAAGATCAACGCTGCGCGTTTCTCTTCGCAGAGTACGTGGCCTGGGCGTGCTGCTCCCTTTTCACTGAGGGGCAGCACTGGGACTTTCAGATTTCTGCTAGCAGGGATTACTTGCTTTTGCTCCCTCTACTGGCAGTCTGATTCTGCAGCGAAGTATTACAGATTTATTTATGAAATGTGTGAGATGTAAGTCTACTCTACAGTTATTCTCAGCATGGGCGCTTTTGCTTGCTGTGTAGCATTTTATGGACTTAGCTGGTATTCTGAACGTATTCTTATACTGTTTGGATGACTCCTACATACTGATACCTGAAATTTGGATTCTTTTATTATATATATTTCTTCATCTCATTAGGAGTACTTGATTAAAATAAATAAAATGCCTTATACAGCTCCTTTATATGCCAGAGCTTAAAGTAGACAATATTCAGAATCAATAGGCTCATTCTGAAATGAACAAGTTCCAAAACAGTTATGGTATGTGCTCTGGAAAAAATATAAGACGCGAGAGTGAAGTCTGCAGGCAACTGTTACTCTCTGAGAGTTGTTTTGCAGAACACTTCTTCCTGCTTGTTAGTACAGTTTCTTTGTGATTTGTCTATCATTTGTACAAAGCTCCCTCCACCAAACCCCATTTTTAGTAGTATTTCTATGAGGCTTTTCACGAGGGGTCTGTGACTGGGAAGCATTTAATAATTTGTCCTTTCTGTATAGGTTATATGGAATGTAGAGGACATTTTATTTATTTTTAACAAAATAGATAGATTGTAAATAAACTCCTGGGATAACTTCTTGTCTTAATGACCCCTATTCACATTTTTATTGATTTACAGGTAAAGTTGTTTTCCTAGCTATTGTAAAAATATCCTGTGATCAGGAAATCTTAACTTGATTAGTTCTTGCTTGAATGTGTCGTTATCATTTATAAAAATGTAGCTGATGCATGCACTGGAGTAGAGGCCAGCTTGTAATTTCACAGATATAATCTATTTTTGGTTAATTGGTATAAAAACTTATTTTTAAGCATTAGAATTACAATATTAGAATCTTAATGCATTAGAGAGCTGATGCTGACTAACTATGTTGCACCTTAATGGCCTCATTGACCATTTTAGAATATTGTGAATTCCTTTTTGCAATGAAACCCTTAACTACTGACCCCCCTTAACTACTGACCCGTATATGTTCTCACATTCTAAGGAGACAATATTTTGGCTCTGTATCATGCAGTACATCTGGTTGTATCATGTCTTGTGTTTGCATACCTTTTATTTTGAGTGTTATTTCTCTGTGAGCTCAGCCATAACAACATACCATTTCATTGAACAGTAAGAACCGTAAACCAGTCAGTTGTAGCTAATTGGCTTATATGGGGAATTTAATGCTGAAGATTCCTGCTTTCCAAAATGTTATTCTATTAGGCATTGTCTTCATGGGGAAAATAGCTACTATGACTACTCTTCTGTAATAAATTGTTTTGCCATAGCTACACTGGGTTATAGATACATGCAAGTCAGTTTTCTGGTGCTGTGAAGAGAAATTTAGTAATGATTAAAAAAGGAAGGGTTGAACTTTCCTGTTTGAACACCTTTTATGAATTGTAATGCTGATACATTACTTTTGCACAGACTTGAAATCTCAGCAATTTTACGTGTTTGTATGTATGTCTTTATAAAGAAAAAAGGTAAGTTTAGTAGCGGTAATATTGCTTGGATCCAAAAATTTAGTGTGGATGGATTTATGCTTTCTTTGTAAAAATACAGTTTGACCCACTAGAATATACTTGGTAATACGAATTAAGGGTTTCAAATTGGCAGTAGATTAAAAACTACTTTAACTACTGTTTGGGGTTTTTTTTCCCCCCAAATTACTGGGCTTTGTGGAGCAGTAAAAGTGATCACAGAGCAATCAGAAAGAAAGAACTCTGCAAAAGAACTACCCAATTTTTGCCCAAGCAAAACAGCTTTCTTCTGAGCTCTGTTGGCACAGCTGTGTGATAAAAAGTGGATTTTTAGCTTTTCATAAGTTTTTTTTTTCACAATTGTAATGAATGCATCTCCTATGGTGCATTTTAATTATATGCAACTAATGATGGCATAACTCATCTTTTCAGAATTGTTTCACTGTCATTCATGACTTTCTCTAAGCATTCATATGCAGTGGGATTATTTGAAAGAACTGGAACTTTGAAAGATTTCAGAGTTGCCCTGTTGAGAGAAGTGACTCATTAAACAGTAGGTGCTACTTAATAAGAGTAGATTGTGGGTCACAGTTAGGCTTCAAATACTATGGAATTAATAGATTTACTTAAAAGAAGAAAAAAATAGTATTACTGGATATTGCTTTAAAAGGCATATATTAGTCTTGAAAGTTTCCAGGCTATTAAACTGCAGAATCCAGCTTGTATCATGATTCAGAAGCATTTAAAATATGAATCAGCCTCTTCTGCATCTCAGAAGTGCAAGGTGTTGGGGAAAGCTCCTTTTCTATAAACAGATTTGCCAGTGTAGGTCTTCAGATAAACTTAGAATTGTAGCATCACACCATAAGCAAATGAAGAGTCTTAGGAGCAAAAAATCTCTTAGTCAGCAAATTGTTTCTCTCATGATTTATTCTGAAAGGCCAGAAGGTGATTGTGACAGTCAAAAAGTGGTAATTTGTACAGGAAAATCTTCTCAGGTGAGATTCAACACTGCCCTAAAGTTTGCAGCCTGAGTTTCCCAGAGCTGTTGGGTGACTGTTGGGAGTAAGGTAAAGCTGAGCTGGAACTATTTGAAAAGAAAAATAGACCAATATTTAACAGTTTTTAAGTTATTCCACAGCTTTTCAGTAGAAGCCAAATTTCTTTGATTTAGGGGAGGGAAGGATTCTGCTCTAAAACATACCAGATAGGAATCTCAGGACAGACTTTTTGCACTCAGACAGCTGGAGCAGCTGTAGATTCCCCACTGAAATGAAAATGCTACACTTCAAGATTTAGGAAGGTAAAAAGTGTGACCAGAGCATTAAATAGAAGGGCTATATGATACCAAAATTTAGCTCTGTGTTTATTATAAAGACAATCCTAGTTGTAGAGGAGAAAAAAATGAACTTGTTCCACCACTTTCTTTTTTCCTCAGGAGAAAACACAGACTATATCCTAGGTAATAAATCTGTTTTATGGCTCACATGAGAAAGGGTGGAGAAACTCCCATTATTTTCTTCCCAGAAATTGAAATGCACATGAGCTAACACGGGAGACACTGGGATTTTCATCCAACAAATGCACAGCTGGCTTCTACTTTTATTGTTTTTCTAAGCCTAATAATTTTTCATTTGAGTAGCTGGTGGCTGACAAAACTATCACTTGCTCTGTGTTTTGTATATTTAGTAGAGTAGGTGTGATGCAAAAAAGAGATTGTAATACATACCCAGAAGCATAGCTCAGCTTGTTCAGTTGATGAGAAATTTCTACTTGCCTCTCCTTAAAATGCAAGTTTCTATCATCAGGATTTGAGTTTGAATATCAAAAAAGTAACTGCTTGAAAACTGGAGACAGGAGAATTATAGCATTTGAGAGCGTTTGAGGGTGTGTTTATTTTTTAAATTTCACATTATAGAATTGGATTACACTCTACAGATACAAATAAATAGGCAGGAGCATCTCATAATAAATTGACAGTCTACAGGGCCAATTTTGCCATGAGAAAGTGGGGAGACTGTTGGAGGAAAAAAAATCCTATTTAGTGTAAGGAGGAAGTAGAGCTGAAAAAAAGATATGAGGCATCAAGGATTTAAGTGTTTTCAGGGTGAGCTGTGCTGTATAGGATCAGTAAGTTTTGCAGAATGGAAATTTGTAGAAGACCCATGGACACGTGTAATGCAGAGGAAACCAGCGAGACATGCAGAGGCTTGATAAGGTGAGCATGTGTACATGTGGGGGAACAGGAGACATCTAGGAACGAGGTTGATCTGAGCCACGTCTGTGCACAGCTTTGTAGGTAAAGCTGTGAAATCTGAATTCAAGATCAGGAGGCAAAATGGCCTATCAAAGCTTCCAACTTTTTGTGCATTCTAAAAAATAAATATATTGAAGAACCTAGTATCCTTGCCTGTTTTGTGTTGGCCATTAATACCAGTGACAAAGCAGATCTGCTCCTGCTGCATTGGCTATCCTGGCATTTAAAGTGCTAAGCTACATCAGAGCTTTTTACCTTTGTTGTCCTGCGGAAAGCAATGCTAACGTGTTCCCTAAGTATGCAGCAGAGGAAGAAGAATGCAATTTTATCCCAGATTGTTAGGTCTGTGTTGTCCGTGCATTTAATGTGGTGTTTCTACAGTGTTACTTTCAAAGATTCCAAAACAACATGTTCTGAGGGGTGGAGAGGACGTGGGCTATCTGCTTTTGCTTGAATGTTGTATGACGTCTTCTCTGTTTTTAATTTGTAGGGATTTATAAATGATAGATATTCAAAACCTTGTAAGAAATTTTTAAGTGAAATGACCTTGAAGCTACAAGTCCATTAGAAGTCCAGACTTCTGCTTAATTGGAGGTCAGCTTTGTGTTCTTTTATACTGTGTTTAGCTGAGGAAGAAATGGCTTTCTAAAGGTTAGTAGAATCTATGTACTATGTATCTATGTGTTGACCTGGCTCCCCTGCACTCACTAAATAATTGTTGACAAGTTCAAGCTCTGTAACTGGAAGGCTACAACTTTGTTAAATGCCATAAGCCAATATATTTTCATGGATAAGGAAAATGACCTTAATGAAAAAATATGAGAATACTGAAGTGGCAGTAGATCATCATGGGAGCTCTCTTTTGGATGTAGCTCCCTTTGAGGATTTATGTCTGCTAGAGATCAGAACACTTGGTGTATGGGACTGCCGCTTGGGTCATGGAAGTGTGTGAGCCTGTATCAGTAATGTCTTGTTCCACTTGGGTCTTCCCCAGCACACAGGCCCATGTGGTGACCTTTCCAGAGGAGGTATAATTTGTGCAGCCAGCTTCACACACTGTCTCCCTCCTTTTTCCTCAGTCTGCCTTGCTTGAATTTGTATCTCTGGCCTGCTAGTATTTAGCCATTTGCTCTAATAAATTTTCTGTTCTGTGATGGACCCATTTGACATTATGAAGCAGTACTTTTGAGTTCTAACACCTTTAGACCATTTGGTTCTTTTGGTTTCTGACATGTGAGACAATGCCACATTGGTTCCTGCTGGAGACACGTGTTGCCGTGTGACAGGAGGGATGCGTTCCTGGAGTGCAGGTGGGGACACTGCTGGTTCCTAGAGCCTCTTTGAGCAGCGGTGGCCTGCCACAGTGGCACATACACTGCTGCAGCACCACGGCCTCTCTTCTGCACTCGCCTCCCATGTGCCAGAGGGCTCTCCATCCAACTTGCAATAGGTCACAGACAGGGAGAGAGTCCATGGTGCTGTGCTGCATAATTGTGTGATATACAGTCTTAGCTGCAGGAGCGTTTCTGGCCTGACACTGTTATAGAGCTTTTATGCTCAGTGCATGAGATTTGACAGGTCCACTGTTGGTAACAATTTGACCTTAGTGAACAGGACCCTTAAATTTGCGAGTAATTGGGAGCATGTGAAACATTCAGGAATTCTTTTCCTTTTTACTTTTTTTTTCTAGTAGTGCGTATAGGCCCCCAACCTTTCACTTCAACAATTGAGGGTGTTGGTTACTTCCTCCTGTGTTTATGTAAGAAAAGCTTTTTATAGTCAATTTTTCCAGTTGGCGTATGTACTTCCTCCATTGCAGCTTAACACATCATTCTTCCCACTCCGTCCCAACCACTGAAGTTAATGGAAGACCTTCATTTTTTATTTATAATAAAGATGGAGCTGGGGGTTGGAATGATCACTATTCCTGCTTGGAAGCATGTTCTTCAACTGGCTATATTTTGTTTGTTCTCAGTAAAGGAGAAGCACGTAAGGTAGCAAAGATTAATCAAACATATCTAATTTACAGGATGTTTGAAATGGAAATTTTGCAGCTTACTTTTTATTTCGCTGAAAATCTACCTAGAAAAGCAAGAAAGTTTGTCAGATGAATGGAAGTGGGCTGCGTTCTGTTTTGTTGTAAAAATTTTATTCAGGGACTGCCAAATGTGAAGAATTTTTCAATACCATCCCTCTCAGCTCTGCAGAGATCACAGCAAGGATGAAGGTAGTCTAGGAGCACCATGTCCACCCATCATTTTGCCCCCTATGTCTGGGCACATTGACAGCACTTGAGCTGGGAGTCCCAGCTTGAAGCAACGTTGGTTGCCCCCAAAAGGGGGGAATGTAGCTTGGCCGCTTCCCCTTCGCTGGCTGACAGAGGTGTTCCCTGTCAGGACAGCATGCGCTGCATCCTCTTCAAGGATGGTACAGCATCTGTTTCGATAGCGCTTCCTTCCTCCTTGCTGGATGTTTTTATCACCAACTTTTATCCAGGATGGTAATTTAGCCCCCGAATAGAATTACTAATATTTTACTGTTACAGCCTTTTTTTTCCCTCTATGACAGATAGCTTATTTAGAATATATATCTTCTATTTCCTATATTTCAGGTGATATTTCTCAATAAAGATTAAGTTTTGGAACTCATTTTCCAAGTAAACAGATATTTTAATATAATCTCACAAGGTTTTCCAACACTAGTGAACACATCCCTGGTCCTTCAGTGAGGGTGCATGTCACTGTCTAGAGTAGCCACTGTCTAGAATATATTTAATTTGAAGGTGAACTGAAATACCTCACTGCTTCAGATCTTTCATATTTTCAGTCTTCATATAAGCCTTGTTTTTTCCCAAGTTTTAAGGTGACATGGTGACTCTGGTCCAGTCAGGACAGGAATTCCCTCTCCTATTTTTCTATATGCTAGCCCCCAGCTGCACTGCAGGCTTGTAGCAAAAATGTGGGTCTGAGGGAGACAGAGCCTAATCACAGCCCTAGAGGCCTGAGAATCCGTGTACTTTTAATTGCACATCTCACCCAAGGATGTTTAAGGACCTGACAGGTCATTTAGCCCCTCTTGTATTGTTTTATTACTCTGTGAAAATAACATTTAAAGGGGACTCACTTATTTTATTGCTTCATAGCTAAATAATTGAAATCAGCATTTAGCATTTAATTATAGTGGTTTTATACCATAAATAGCATAGTGTCTGCAGATGTATTTGGTTATTTTAGAACATCCCCTATTTTTGAAAATAGAGGGAAAGTCTGAAGTTTTTGCCTTCACACTTGTACCCGTTAAATGTGGTTATCATTATCTAGTGACAGCATATGTTCTTGCTAAATAGTATTCTCTTCTCTTTCATGCTGATGCTGTCTTTGTGCTAGATTATTGCTGTCCCTAGTAGAACCTCCGGGCAGAAGCGGGAAGTAAATGTGTCCCATATGGCTGCTTTAGACAGCCGTGTTGGGTGTGGGGAGGCAGAAGAGGAGGGACAATGGGGTCTTGGTGGCCGATGTGTCCCTCGCGGTCGCATGAGCAGGGGAGCAGAGCCATACCTGTCTGTACTGACTGTGGTGGGAGCACGTTTCGTTCAGGATGGGGTGAAATTACTTTGCTGTATGAGAGGAAGGGAGCCAGGGAGGATCTGTGACTGAGTCACCGGCTCTTCCTGGAGCACCTCCTGGGGTGGTGCTGCTACACGCAGCCCAATGCAAGACTGAGCCTGAAGGCCTAAACTGGCTGATTGCAAATATTTTACAGAAGTCTTATTTTCTGGTAATTACTCTAATATGATTCAGTGTTTTCTCTTTTGTCTGATCTTGTTGATGACTCTTCATGCATGATTCTTCCCCCACTGTCGTGGGAGAAGGGCAACCATTCCCATACTGCCTGCACTATTCCTGCTTTGTTTCGCCTCTTAGTTTCAGTGGCTGCAAGTAGGTGCATTGCGAAGTGGTGTTGAGATGTTGCCAGTTAATACAGTGGAGCAAGAGTGTGTCCTCACAGAAGAATTACTAACTCTGGACCTGTTCTCTAGAAAGAAGTCTTTGAAACTACTGAGCTCACTGGAGATTGCGGGGGTAGAGCAGTTTGCAGAACTGGGGTTCTGGTGCTATTTGCCTATCAATGTTGCTAGTGATTCCCTGAAATTAGAGCTCTTGTGGAAACCTGGAACTCTGCTCCTGAGGCAAGTGTTGTGTGTGAACTGAATCCAAAGTGCCCAGTGCTGAACGGATATATGAAGAATGGCTGGGATGTAGTTTCCAGTGGGTCCCCAACACTATTTACTGGAGACTAATAATAATAGTGAACAGACTCATTCCATTCCCAGTTCTCTAGGGTTTTAAAAATCCAGCAGAACCAGCAAAATACCTAAAGCTCAGCCAGTGAAATCCAGCCAAGTTTTGTAAAGATTACAATGGTAGCTTCAATTAAATATGAATTGTGCACTTTAAATGTACAGTTTACTTAAAAGGAGTTACTTTGCCAAACCATAAATGTACCAATAACTAAACCAAGAAATAACAGTTTAAGAAATCTAAGTTTACAAGGCTTGGAAGAAAACTTGCAGATATTTTTAATGCTTTTCTTTAAGCATGTGATTCATATTTAATCCTGGTTAGACCTAATTCATACTTGTATATCTTTATAACAGGCTGTACACTTCTCATAAGCAATTGACCAGTCCATATTACTGCATTTGTTCAACATGGGGGGAGAGAGAGGTGCAGAGTAAACTCACTTTCATAATCTTTTGCATATATTAGAAAAAATCTGTCTCACATTATACCTACAAGAAATACAGGGGCACTCATAATTCATATTATCCCATAAAATTTAGAAGAGCGTTTTGAGACTGTAAATGAAGGTAATTTATATATAAAACCTCATCCATGAAGAATTTATTGCCATAGCAGATATAATATACCTTGGCACAGATTTCCTCCCTGAAACTAGTACTTGCAGATTTGAAAAAGGAACATACTGACGACCTTGCAGGTTAAATTATAATCTGATTTTATGCAGAATATATTATTATGAAAGCTTTTGTGTTTGAGAGAGCTAAAGCTATTTGCCAGGTTAATGTTCCATGGCTGTTTCTTGCAGATGTGCGTGAACATCTTCACTATGTGAGTAGTCTCCTTAAAATCAGTGTTAGTCTAGCAGTGTTACTCTTGTGTAAAATTATTGATATATATAAGTATTTTTGACCTTAGTGGGAACTTTCTACCACTGAGGAAACTGCAGAAGTACATTTATATAAAATATTCTCATGTGCAGTGTCTGAAAATGAATCTTCTGCTTTGCAGAGGTAGTTTGCTATCAATTTCTTGAAATCCAGGTCTCATTTCCTCCTGCAAGGACTGCACTGGGAACATGGGGCCTCATCTTCCTCTCTGCGCTTTGGCAAAAGTGCCAGATAAAGGCCGTGGGATCCATCCATCCCATCACCGTTTCAAGACAGGGGCTTTTCTGGGCGGCTGCAAGGAGATGTGGCCTCTGTGTCCATGTAGATTCCTGCTGGTAGACTTGGGTGCGTGGTGGCAGAAGAGAGGCCAAGGTAGGCTGCGGCTGCCTCGCGGTGACGTTGTGCTAGGGCAAGTCTCGGGGAGATCCCTGCAGTGTCTCCTCACTGCTTGGGCGGCTGGAACAAGGATATGTTTCCTTCTGTTCCCTGTGCTGGGGTTTGGATTCTTTTTTCTTTTGAGACTAGGTTGTGCATATATGCTTCTATTATTGATGCCTCTTTTTGACCCAAGCACTTTCATAAAGTTAATGAGTTGAGATGAAAATGAAGGAAAAAAGCCCAACCTGTTTCCGCTCCAGCCTTTCTGCATGGTACAAAGTAACCTTAAAGTAGGGGAATATCTGATTAGCCATAACATGTGCCACCTAAATGCATCTAGCTTGGGAACGGGGAGGAACAGCTGCTAGCATGCTGTGCTATAGGGAGTTTGGCCCAAGGCACCAAGAGAAACTACATAGCTTATTGCTACGAAAGTGGACCAAAGCTCTTGAGCATTGGTATAGAACAGTTTAGACCTTTAAAATTCTTCCCTGAAAGATGCACAGTGGTATAGGGAAGCAGTCTATTAGGCTTGGATGGACAGGGAACGTTATCAGTTCCTCTGGGATTTTAATTAGCAATTCCAGGAAGTCTAGGTGTTTCAGGAAGTGCTATTAAAAATATTATGCTGTTTCTTCCGGATGTAGATCCTTGGACAGTGCACTCACACTTAGCCTTTTCTGTGTTGGCTTGCCCTAGAACAGAAATCCTAAACTATTGAGAGCAAAGATAACTTCCTTTGCCAGGTATATTAGCTGGAATTATATCTGTTGCTGAAAGAAACTTCTTCTTCCCTGGAAGTCACGTGTGATTTTTGAGGTTAGTGGAGATTTTTCTCATCCAATTATATCTCATCGCAGGCGTCATTTTGCTACTAAGTAGAACCTGAGTAGGCTTGTATCTTGGGTACTGTGTACAGTTCTCTGCTTTTCCAGAATGATATAGTGGAGTTAGAGAAGGTGCAGAAAATGGCAACTGAAATGATCAAACGAAATGGCAACTGTCGTGCGAGGAGAGATTAAAAAGGCCGGGACTCTTCGGTTTAGAGAGAAAAAGGCTGTGAGTGGGGATGTCACTGAGATTTACAAAATCATAAAAGTGATGGAAAAGCTGAACATGAAACTGTTGTCCTCCAAATCCTGCAGTGCAAGAACTAGAGGGCATTCAATGAAACTAGTAGGAGATCAGGTCTGAAATAGATAAAAGAAAGTACACCTTCATTTTCTGAAACTTCAGGCAGTGAATTTGCTGTCACGTCAGGTAGAGAGGGCAATAGTATCACCAGCTCAAAAAGGATTAGACAATTTAATGGACAGCTGAAATCACTGTACCTTGAAACATCATTAATACAGCAACTATGGACGGGGGATGGACTGCAAAAAGCAGTCAAGTTTGTGTCTTTTCCCTAAGTAGCATCTTTATTACTGCTATTGGACACAGGTTACTAGGCTGGCTGGACCACTAGTCTGACCCTGCAGGGCATTTTCTTATGCAGTGCTAGAACCCTGTATTTTCCTTTGCAAAGCTCTGATTGTTAATGCACTGAATTCTTACAAGAATAATCAAGAAAAATTTTGTGGCAAGTATGTTAGTACTGTATTGTTTTTATGTGAAGTGTTAATACGTGTTTCAAAGTCTGATCTGTTGGTAGCTAAATGCCTGCCTGTTACTAGGTACAGCTAACATGGCATTTATTTGGAAAAAGTATACAGTTTGGAAAATGAGTTTTAAGTTTGTGTGTATGTTTGTTTATTTTTCTTGGCAGTGGGTTTTAGTTATCTCTGCAGCGGAAAGCCATTCAGGTGCAGTGATGCTGTGGTGCCGTAAGGACTCTAGCAGGACATATGTGCAGGAAGCTGAATCAGAGTAGTTTCTCCATGCTCCAATACTGTGTGCTACTGAGGTGTCTTTGAGCTAGTTCCAGGTAGTCCAAACCAAGCGGACAGGACGGACAGGAACACTGAGATAGCCACGTCGGTGGATCAGGCGCCCAGAGCTTTCGCACAAGGGCTTTGGTCCCTGTCCTGGCATCGGGCGTTCGTGCCGTGGCAGAGCAGCGCTAACATCCCTGCAGAGTGGGGTGTCCTCCTCACGCACCCTGCTCCGTGCTGCCCAGCGCCTGAGTGCTCAGTCTCTCAGCTGAGGGTCAATAAACCCTACGTATTCAGGCTGCTGCTTTTTATAAAATTGTGAGCACTTTTATTGTTGGTATTAATATTTTGTAAAATTATTTAGATGCATCTGTTATAAAGAGGAAAAAAATACCATATACACTAATTCACTTTAATATAGGATGCGGAAAAGCTCTTTAACATGTTTTGTCCACGTATGTTTTATTTAGGAAATATTAAGCTTATCAACAAAAACACTGTTTTACCTAGGGCGCTTGAGCCTTGTTCCCACTGAGGCTTTTGACTGCTCGTGGAGCTCCTCTGCCCTGGGGACGAGCGCTGGGCAGCCCCTTGGGCAAGGCAGGGTTTGTACCCCTGCAGCTCAGGTCGCCTCATCCTGTCTGAGGAACTGGTAGGGCTCTGCTGCTGCTGAGAAATGCGGTGTAAACAAATCCTCGCCAGTGCTCTCAGATGTGTTGTTTGGAAACATGTTTGGCTTTTAATCAAAAGAAATGGAGTGCTTGATACTTAATGGGAGTTCAGTTTTTCTCTTGTTTTCAGTAAGTTAAATAAAAGTGAACACAAATGAGGAGTTTAAAAAAATCCGACTAAAACCTCTGTTAAGCTAATTGAGCTTTGCTTCCTTGAGGCTTTTGATGCCACTGTCCTTTTTTGTTCTCCACTTTTCCAGGGAAGTACTTCAGCTATAGGACAAAAATAAACCAAAGAAACATTTTAAGTCTTGTTCACACCTAAAAGGTTTTATGCATATTCTTTAGTTATTATTTACTGGTTGCATATTTCTCTTGATGTGAAAAAAAATTACTGTTCCAAATATGTATTTTTCATAACAAAGATTTAACCCTCATTTTTATAGACAGTTTCACTATTTTTCCTACCAACATTTAGTTCAAAGAAGCACTTCTAAGCACGCATGCAAAAACCAGTTCTATTGTACAAAATGGAGATGTGTGTGTTATATCACGGGAGTTTAGCGAACAATGCAAAGGTCAATTGTGTTGCTTGCTCCGCTGTCACATGGGGGGTATGAATGCATCCCTGGAATTCCACCGTGGGATCTGCATCTTTGAAGCTGATGCTAAAATTACTGCTTAGGCTCTTCCAAAGGCGGATACTGATAGAAGATTCAATGAAATCGAAGGTCGCCAGTCTGGTAGGTGTTGAAAGATACCTGGCTATGATACTATTTCTGATTTAATAATGCGAATGGGAGGCTAGCCCTTTGTAATAATTAGGACTAATTACTGAAGAGGTGTTGACAGATGGGCTAAGAGGAAACAAACTGCCTTTATCCAGTGGCTTAGAGTCGGATTACTAGTCTTGTGTTATCTGTTTCTCAGAAAGTAGAAGCTTCAATCATTTGCTAAGTCTTCAAAGGGGAAAGGATCCTAACAATATACAGGATTTGGGATGAAACTATGAAATACGTCTTTAACTCAAAATGGCTAAATTAATCCTCTTTCCGTAAATTATCATACTTTTAAAGTTTGAATTACAGATGGAGAATCTGATTATAGTACTGAAAAATAAGTGAAATCAATATTGATGACTGTCCTGTTGTTGTTTGTTGCTGCTCCTGCTCATGGATTAGTCTGTATCTAGTTCCTTGCTCTGTTAATTATCTTAATAGGAATTCTTTGTGTCCTCCTTATGCTGTGCTTGCTACCCACCTGAAATGGAAATGACAAGGGAAAATATCTAGTATACTCTCATTTTTAGTGTTTGTTTTTGCTTATAAGCAGAAAACAGGTCTGCCAAACCTTATCTGCTCAGGAGACAGGATCATGGATATTTTAGAAAATATAACAAATTACTAATCATTGATGCAGGATTTCTTTAAAACTGTTTCTTCTCTCTTCCATGCTGAGATGGTGTCCATCCAGGACTTCTGGATGCAGTAAGTAGCTGCCATCCTCCAATAGGAATGCGGTTAGCAAAGACATTCAAGGGTTAATACTTTGTCACTAGAGTGAGCACTCAGTGTGGCTTGCTTTAAGCAAATGATTTAAAACTAGCAATCCCCCGTCTTCTCAAGTGACTGCTTTTGAGTGCATCTATTCCCCCTCTCCACCATGTATAAGTCCTGGTTTTCTGAGAAGCATGAGATAAATATGGTTGCCTTGGGTAGCTTTTATAAGAAGAGATAGTTTTCAATTATTTATTTACTTTTTAACAAAAGAGGCCTTTTAATTAGTGTTTAAATATTTATAACAGTTTTATTGTGCTGTAAAATCGGTTATACTTTGATCTAGATTTTCTGGTTTGAGATAATAGTGCTGGTAAAAGTTTCCCTAATGAATTTGGTCAGAACATGACATAATCTGATTATCTGATGAAAGATTGACACTTCAGTTCCTGCCAGCATAAAAGTGCACTACAATAGGGGGCTGTTCAGCGCACAGTCAAAGGCTGGGAGTTCAAGTTCAGGTACCGTAGAGTTGTTCAAAGTTGCAGATTATGGTGGTGAAACAGTTTTGTGTTTTTCACTACATTTTTGGTCAGTAGTAGCATATCCTGGATGGGAGGAGTGAAGTTGGAAGTTACATATATAAACTATGTAACTCTGTCCTGTAACTTCTGTTTCATTCCTCTCCATTTGCTAAATAGTTATTAGTGTTACTACTTAAAATATTGAGAAACTTATTGATCAAAACATTGCAGGCATAGGGAACAGTATTGGAAACTGGGAATTGAGCATCATCAGTATTCAACTGGTGCTGGACTCTCAACCAACTTTTTATTAATATCCCTTGCATTTTAGCCATTTAACTGTTTAACATGTGATTACTCTTATCTCAGAGTGTTGTGGAGGCGAACATACTTAACTACTGCATCCTACATACTCATGCAAAATAGATGTAGAATTATATGATCAAACTAACATGAAAGAGCAGTTGTGGGTTTGTATCTAAAATGTAAGCTTAACTTCAGCTGTTAAAATAAGCATTTGTTTTATTTGATGTTCAGGCAATATTTGCTTTGTAAATGTCATTTCTATTTGCACTGGAATTATAGGGATTCTTGTTAGATTTCTTGGACTAATTTGCTCTCTGATAGCTTGGCTTATTTAGATGGCATTTGCTTGTACTGTATTGAATTCGAATCCTAATGCAGAAGTGGCAATGCTATTAGTAATTATGCTTGAATTTTTAGGGGTATTTTATAACATAAAATACTTTATAATCTGTTACTTTGAATGATATATTTGAAAGTGATATACATGACCCTGTCTTTCCTTCTTTAAATTATTAAAAGGATTATTGGAAAAAGTAAAATATATGTACCAAATGGTATTGTCGTTACTGAAACACAGTTGGTTCTGACCCTGGAAGTTCACCTGAATAAGGATTTAAAGTTTTAGCTTAATGAACAGATGCAGATTAGAGTACTGTCCACACTGTTTTGTTTCTTTAAATATTATCTGGCGTGTGACTTTCACTGGCAACGGGCAGAGCCGGTCTGTGTCTGGAGTCGGGGAGTGGAGTCCTAATCCCGGCTGTGGTGACTGTGCTACCTTGGGCAAGTCGCTTGCTCTCCCCGCCTCCGCCTCCCTGCCTGCCCTCGCCCGGACTCATGCTGGTCTCGCAGCCGTACTGTGGCTTGCGCAGAAGCAGGAGGCTTCCGAGGGAGAAAAGTGTTACGAATACGGATGTAATGCATGAATCCTGCGAACCCTTCCTCGTTTGAGCAGCCTCACCGACTTCATCTGACAGTTGGTGCGAGTGTAGATTAGGACCAGAATTTGGAATTTGGAGCATGAGCTGGATACAAACAGGAGCTGTCTGCGGTTATTTAATATTCCTTCTATGCTTACTTCAGTTTATCCAATTTACTATTCACAATTTCCAAGTGTATTTTGACCCATTTTTAAAAATATCTATGAAACAAATATTGAGAATATAAGCAAAGTGGGTGTGCTGGGAGGAGGGAGAAGAAACAAGTACGATATCCAGATACAAATATATCCCCTGCTGTGGCAATGCTGGGAGAGTACTTAGCTTGTTCAATTAAGTGGAGAGTCCTTTTTTCCCCCTCTTTCATCAATTTTTGTTTTGTGAATGTGGTGTGCACTTCTCTTTTTTCTTCTATGAAATATAAAGTGGGGAAATAAAAAATATTTTGGAAAGCTTTGTCAGAGAGCTCAACTGGCAGTGCATTTTGGTATACTTACTTACCTCTGCAAGGTGTATCGCTCTTGGTAAAGTGTGTCCAGCAGAGGGTTATTTCATAAGCAGAAGAACGCATATAGCCAGGAATAGAGACAGAAGTTTTAAAAGTACATGTAAAGTAGATTTGCTTCATCATGTCTTCCTAATGGAGTCACTTCTTGGTATCTCCTCCCACCAAAATTGCAAGAACTGTAAATTTCAGGGACACCAATGTTCAAATAAACTTGAGGGCTTCTGACTGTAAATGACAGTCATTTTTACCGCAATTGTGGCCAAAGCGAAATAAAACACAACACTCCAAATTATCTGTGTAATAAAATAGTTGTATACGTTTCTGTTTTTCCATAGTTAACTCCAAATAAAAGTATTTATAAAGCAAGAAGAGGGTTCTTGTTCTTTTGTTTTAATTGAAACTAAGATAACTTGACACAAAATTAAAATGTGGTGTCTTGTAAAACTTAATGAGGTACTAAAATGAATGTAATTTTAAGAAAAGTATGAAAATGGGTTTTGGCTTCTTTCTCCCTTATTGTTGACAGCATCAGGCCAGATCCTGAGCAGAGCTTGAAGTCAATAGAAACAACTCCATTTCTAGCAGCTCTGCACATGGTCCTCTATATCAGGAATCAATTGATAAGTCACCGTATGATATATTTTAGAAGTGTAAGTTAATTTCCTATAACTTTTTTCATTATGTAATATCATATTACATATACATTTCTTTAATTCCAAAAACTCTTAAGTTATATTTAAGCTATATTTCACACTTCACTATATATTCCACTGTATAGAAGACAAAATGTCATCCGATGTGTATTGTGTTTCATGTTCCTATGCCCTGCGGGAGGAAAAGAAAAGTAATAGAACAGACAAATAAATAAACGTGGTGTTGAAACTGGCATGACAGTTTCTGCCGTTGCGCAACGGAACTGCAATCAATTTATTGTCTTCGTTGGTCAAATGCCAGAATAACAGTATAATATTATACAAGACTAGATTAATTAAAGTGTAATTAGAACTGAATAAATTAAATAATCATAAAAGTTTGTCATGGGAAAAATATGTGTTTAGAATTAATTAGTTTTCAAATAAAATAATATTTTAATTGCTCAGAGTTACAGAATCCTTAATTGCAGACATATAATTCTGGCCCAAATAACTTCAGTTGCTGTAACAACTTGATATATTTCTTCTCAGTCAATTCTTTTTAATAGTTTGTTACTAAACAAGACTGTTGCAGGAAATGTCTGCTAAAACGTCTGGAAGATGTTTAATTAAGCCCATGCTATTTAAGGACATTATTAGCTCTTGGAACCAAAGGATTTGTAGCTGATGCTGCACTAGGCAGCACCCCTAATTAAGGAGGATGGGCCGACAGAGCTGTGTGGCTGACAGATTGCTCTGCATGGCTGAGCTGAAAGGCTACTCAAAACAATCTTTTGATGATCCTTGGCTTATCAATTTTCTGCTAGTTTGCAATGATTTATCAAGTGTGCAAATTTAAATTCATTTTTAAATCTGCTGCTGTGGTATAGTGAGACAGTTGTGTAAATCCTTTTTTTCCCATTTATATTGTGCATTTCCACACTCTTTTTTTTTTTTTTCCAAGGAGATTTGGATTAGTGGTCCTGCATCTTTTTTGCATGAGCCCAATGCAGAGTCTGTCCTTGAGCTGAACTGCTACGTGCTTTGTGTCCGCTTTCTTTCTCCAGCAAGGCTTTCTGTAGCTATGTCATTGCACTTTACCAAGCTATTAATGGTTTCAGAAGGTAAAACAGATGGGTTTCTTTTCCCTCATCTGCAAAATGAGCCTGTTTGTGAAACACTAAAATTTCATCAGTTTCAGCTGAATTTTCCTGCTGTATTTTAGACTCTCATATTAAAAGCTAGTGCAATGACATGTAAGATAGGGGCTCTCATGTTTTCAGTCCCCATATTTCTGGCATAAATGTATCCATGATACTTGGCTGTCTCCAAAATGTTTACTTCAGAAAGATTTGCAATGCCCAAAATGTTTAACTTTGTTAAAAAAGGTCAACCAGCTGATAGCTGAAGGCAAATATGTCAGAATGAAAGGCTGAAAAAAAAATTATCAGTCTGACACAGTGGGAGTATTAGAATGATTAATGTTTATGTTAATTTATGGCTTTTACATATTGATTAATAGCTTTTTGTTTCGGTGACCAAAATGCATAAGTGGCAATGAGATCCATATGCTAACTCAGTATCTTTTAAATAATTACAGTCATTCTCAGGTTTGTTCCCATGCTGAATCTATGTTTTCATATGGAAAATAATTATTGTACAGTGACTTTTTTTAAAATTGCAGACGTAAGTATTTGAAAGTGAACCTCAAGATGCAAGTCTAGGTTTTAGCTATTTCTGAAGGTTACTCGCTGATATTCATACACGTTTTTCTTGCAAACTTCTTTACTTAAAATCACAGTATATTGTGGTTTAGTCTCTTTCAGTTAGAGGATGCTTAGAGGCAAAAAAGGTGCTAATACTGTGAGGAGCCATTATCTGAGTGGAAATTATTAAAAATGTTGGTTATTAGTCATTTTCTGCTCCTATAAGATTTCTTGGGATATCACCAGTGGCTGATAAGCAGTTTTATTTTCTATTTGTTCACTGACTGTTACAATTAAAATGTGGAAACTTCCGTCATTCCTTGTCTAAATGTCAGGAGAGAAGCTAAGTTTGGGAGCGAACCTGCCTGAGAGAGGGTGAACTCCCAACCTCCTCGAAGTCAATAGGAAATAGAGGTTCTCAGCAGTTCTCAAAATTAGACTTTTTTGAAGTGTTTTTGTGAGCAAGCAGTCATTGTTCATCATTAATAACAATTGTGTGACCATTTAGAATGAAAGCTCTGACAGCATTTAGTATTTCCAACCTGTGAAAAGTAGGCGGCTTGGCAGTCGCAGTGTTGGCTGTGTGGCAACAGGTCTGTAATAACAGTTGATAACGAATTGTGCAGCTAGGTCATATAAATCACGGCGTTCTCATTGACATTGATGTGGTGCTGATTAACGAGTTTCAAAAGCAAGAGAATTTGATCAGTTTGACTCCATTCTTGATTTTATGTATTTCAGTGCAAGCACACTGTTGAATACTTCCTGTCCACTGTTGTGATTGTTGGGGTTTTTTTGGTTTAGGTTTTGAATTCAAGTACAAAAATACATCACTGTGCATAATCTCTACTTTGGTAATCAAAAGAAGTAGGTAGCAGTATGAAAAATAACCAATTCTAACAGAAAGTGTTGGCTACACTTCTAAAAATTAAGAATGCTTTACTAGTACAGTTTACTGATTGAATCAGAAATTTCTACCAATTTTAATTTCTGCTTGAAATGAATTCTTTTTTAAATTAGCTTTGAAGGAATCCTAGAAATATAATGCAGTCCAGAGCTACATTTAGCACCAAAGATATCAAACGGAGCTTCAGCCCGAAAGGGTAATTGTTCCATGCTGTGGCGTTAGTTGACTGATGAGTGAATTTTCATATATTCCGGGGCTCTGAACTTTGCAGCGATCCGGGCAGCGCTCCGCCGTCTCCGGCCCTGCGCAGGCAGCCGCGGTGGCAGCTGGCCCGCTGTGTCCCTCGGGGAGGCGAGTCGGGTGCTGCTGGGCCTCTCCTGAGCTGCATTTGCTACTGCAGAAACTCGCCAGCCAGGCAGCAGGCAGCTGAATGGCAAAGGGCCACCGTGGTCCCAGGCAGCCGTGTTATAAGGGTGTTTCTCGGGCAAAGATTGCACCGCTACGAACCCAACTGTCCGTGGTGAGTTAGAAGCCAGAACATGGGAGAATTGCATTTGGAAAGCTCATTGTGCAAGGGCTGCCTGCTGTATTTCAGTGTCGGAGATTGTAAATGTAGTGGAATAAGCAGAATTGTTTGCCTTGCAGTATTAATTTGATGGAGTCTCTTCTTTCCACTGACTTCCTCTGCAGGAACGACCCCCTTTGAAAGCACAGACGTGCGGTGGAGCTGTGCCTGTGTAACGCTGCGGTGTTGTGAAACTTTTGACTGAGTGCAGGGTAGGCACGGAAGTGCAGTCCGAAAAGGGCATTTTATATGAATGAAATAGAAACAGCCTGGAAATGAGGAAGAACAAGTTATTCACATCTTCCTCAGCTCATTCTTTGCTCTGACTTTTCCTTTGGGAGGGTGGCACCTGGTAGACTAGGAATTTCGAAAAAATAACAGGGATTTCATATATCTGATGGTGAGCACACCTGGATGTGTTGAATATTTTGCAGTAGTAATTATGTCTGCACAGCTGCTGCTTTCAGTCCCCAATCAGTTTGCTAGACATGCCTAGAGAGATTTATTTCTCCTATACCTGAAAAAGCTCTTTTTACCACCAAGTTTTTACTACTTTAAATGAGGCTAAAGAAAAAAGGAGCATGATGGGGTTTTTTGTCTTTGCTCGAGCCATTGGTATCTCAAACTGAACTGTGAAGTTTGTAGGGGGAGGAGGGTGTTTGGATGATATTTTAATAGCAATTTGTTTTTGCTTCGATGTGTGATAGAAATACAAGTGACAGGAGTGGGAACAGGAGAGTTGCTGAATTCTGCTGGAATTTTTCCTGTGGGAATCTGTTAATGTTTTTAATTCTCTGAGAGATTTTTCTAAGGTAATCCTTTTGACATTTACATATTTTAAATGACTCTCATTAAATAAAAGCTTAACTTTTCTATATCAAATGCTGAAGTGATGATACTGGAATACCATTGTATAGAAATTCGAATGGCTTGAAGATTATTCTAATTGCAACCTAAACAAAGTGAGTTTTGTGAAGGATATTAATAATGAATTGTTCTTTAAAAGAATGTAATTTTGAAGGCGATTCAACTGTTTTGGCATTTAGCAGAAACATACTTTGCTAGACAAAATCTTTTTTTAGTACCTAATGTGTGGTACACACAGCCACTTGCTAATCGAAACACTAATTTGAACGGCTGGATTTTCCCCTCATTGCTCCTGTATCAAATGCAATCTACATGCAAGCCCAAGTGCTTGCAGTGCACCTTGCCAAAAATACCTCTGGTTTTCTGTATCGTTTCGGAGTACAGATCAGCTCCTGAAGGAGGATGCTGTTACCAGCACAGGGAAGGCTAGAAGAAATAAAAAGGAGGGAACATCTTTTAAAAAACAAGACAAGAACATGGTGATGAAGTGTTGCATCTCTTACTTGTGATAACCTCTTGCAAATAAACAGTGCCATGCGCAAAACAACTCATATCCTTCAATGTCCTTTTGTAGGAGGCAGGAGTCGTAGCACGTGGCTATCCCAGGGACAAACATATAATCTAGTCTTGAGATACATTTAAATGAACTTTCTTCTGTAGGTTTCATTTTGCTAGTTCAAGCCCTTGAGCGAGATTTTGCTCTCAGACTAGCCTTAATACTAAGTAAATTCATTTAATTAAATTTACTACAGATATCCCCCGTTATAACAAGAACGGATTGGTCTCCCTGAGGCTAGATGGAGTTAACAAGAAAATAAATGTTGTGCTAATTAGAGGACTCATTTTTAGACACCTGGGATGAAACTTCAAAAAGTCCTAGAGATTTAGGATTGAAAGTTCATCTGAAAATGACTCCTAGGCTTCTAAATCACTTAGACACTTTTGAAAAATTTACCCAGGGGCTTTAATCCATCACACAGTCATCACATTTTGCATATTTATAGCTGTCTGCTTAGCAGAGCACTTTGTAGCCATTATCTATTAGTATCATTATACTAATATGTATTTCATTATCCCTTTAAGTAAAGTGGGGATACTGAGCTACCTGGAGAGTTGAAGGTAGGCTAAATGTCATATATTTGAGGATGTGTACATGTCAGCAGAAGCAGATGGATGCCTTCTTGGGGCTTTAGAGCACCAGTGCACCAAATTTTCATCCTTTTCTTTCTTTTTTTTCTTCATTCTCATGGGACTTTTGGCTTCTTTAGGTACCTGAGAACTTTTATTAAAGTGTTGGTCTTAAGTGAATTGTCCAAGCTCACGGATGGAGAAGGCAGCACGGCTGCGGTTTCGTAGTTATGTAGGTCACTGCCTCAGGCCCAAACCACTGTACTGCTTGCAGGGAGAAAAATGAGACACTCAGTACTGTCACACAACCATTCATCTGCCGATTCATGATCGGAAGTAATAGTGACAAGTCACCTCGTATGCACAAGAGAAAACAACATGGATTTAGTATTAAACCCAGTTTCCAGATTTGTGTATCTGATTAGCAAAAGCAAGCAAAAAAACAGCTCCAAGCAAGGAAAAGTCACCTCATTTGCTTATAGCTTGAAAGTATGTATAGAGTTGTTATTTTTTTCCTACATCTAGTTCGAGGATTTTTCTGAAGTATTGTCCTTGTAAAGACATGCTTCAGAAGCATCTGTTTCGTGCCAGGTAAAACCCTCCCCACAGCCACGCACACACTCGCTGTCTGTCAGCAAAAACTTCTGTGTCGGTAATTAGAAAAATGCTATTAAAAACCCGCCTTGTAATCCCAGATAGCCTCTGGGTTGGCTCAGTTCTGTTTTTGTCTTCCTTGCTCGGTACAGTAACCTGGGATCACCGTGCCGTGAAGAGGGACGCTGCCCCTCTAGTTACACCGTTTACGCAGTTCCACAAAGTGTCACTTGGAGGGCAAGAGGAGACAGCTGTAGTGTCCCAGTGAGGTGATCTTCATTGACAAAAACCTTATTCTAACAGACAGGCTTATAACGCAGGTGAAGCATGTTGCAGACAGGCACTTGGGAGCTGGATCTCACCATGGGGAGAACCTGTAAAGCATGTAATCATCTAAAAATTTACTCCAGCCTGTCATGAGTCTAGATTATCAGACAACATCATAAAACAGATGAGTCAGGGCACTAAAACGTGGAGGTTATCCACTGAGCTCATTATTTTCATACGTAATTATACAGTGCTATTGAGGGAGAAATGCACATTATACTGAAAAATTCTGTTTCATCACTAGTCCTAAAAGATAATTGTATTTAATTAGAACCTGTAGATACCATGGTGATTAGTGATCTATAAAAACCCAAGGTAGACCTGAATCTCTAATTGCAAATGAGTTGCAATAGCCAGTACTTCCATTAAATTCAAAAAGCTGATGCTGATGTGGGGTGACAATTAAAAATTGAGCTGTTTTAATTTACTATGTAACTTGCAGCTCTGCTGCTCTGTTCTGATTCTCTGCAATTCCTCTGCTTTGAACCAGCAGGCAGACAGACAGCTGCTGCTCTTCTCTTACAGAATTTAGAAAACTTTTTTTAATCTGGTCTAACATATGCATGAATGTGAGAGAGCCATGCGAGCTGATATCTGTGGTGACTAAGCTGCCCTTTTCAGACTATATGAATACAGGTCAGAAAGGGAGAAGCATGGCTAGTAATGTCTCACAGAAAGCAGTGAAAGCTTTATTTGTCATGCATGTTATAATGTATTTTCCAGTGAATTGCCAATTGTATTTGCAGTCATAGGAGCTGCTAGTTACCTTGCCCCGGCACTGGTCCAGGTCATTTGCAGCAAGTGGGAACAAGGGAGAGTTGTCATTGCCCTTCCTCTTTGCAGGCAGTTCCTGCAGAAGCATTGAAGGTGCTAAGTTGAATGGTCTTTTTTCTGCTGTGGAAATATTTTGTGAAGGTGCCAGGTCAGTAAGAGTGTGTCTAATCGGATCATGCAAACTATCCCTGTTAGTTCACGGTAAATTGTGCTTCAGGTTTCACGTGTTTAGGTGTTTGGCTGAGCAACATACTTGCCGATATACTTGTCTTGTTCTTTGCTGGCTTGGGCCACATTTGAACCAAAGACATGGAGCTGAAAGTATCCATCTCCCTATTGCTCCTTTGGGGAATACAAACCCCTAGAATGAAATGTTTAATGCAGCAGTCACAAAGTTAGTGTGAAATACTGCGTTTCTTTTTTCAAGTAAACATGCCAGGAAACAAAAATTGAAGCACTTCAGAGTAATGAGAATTACTATAGTTCTAATCTCATCTGAAATTCTTTTCAGCTGATATAGTCACTGCCATGCTTTGCTTTAAATGGTTGTCAGTAGAAAGCACAGAAATAGAATTATTTTGGGAGGAAGGGGGAAGACTTGCCAAGGGCTAAGTGATAACTTGCTCACTAAATTTCTCAGTATCCAGTATCCAGCATTCTGTAGCTCTTGTTGGCCCACTTTGCAACGTGGAGAATAGCTGAACAATTTTGTATTTACAAGTACATGAGAGGTGCATACGCATGGCTGGCTCAGCACTTACCTTGCAGATTTGGTAGATGCTTGATCAGTAAGTGTTAAGGGGAAACATTTTATGCAGAACTGTATGGCAAATAGAAATAACATCCAATAATGGCAATTCAAATGGAAAGGGACTATAACATGCACATGTCCTGAGCAAAATAAATTTAAAGTTGTAGTTTCACTTTAGGCTGCTTTGCCCACTATGTTATCTGTGTCTTCCTCTCACTCCCCTAGTTCATCGCTCTGATGGCTCTGCCACCTCCGGATCCAGAGTTTGTCCTAAGAGGTACCAGTGCTGCAGTCCACACACTGCATTTTTCCTGTGGAGGCCAAGAACCAGATTTCCCGATTCTTTTCTCCGGGTAAGTAAATCTTTGTCCAGGAATTACGGCTGCGTTGAGCATCATACAGACATTTCCTTTTAAAACAAAATGTATTGTTTAGATAAATAATATCTGTGAAAGCAAGAAAATGCATGATTGGTGCTTGATGGGTGTATTTGTACACACAACTTCACTTTTGGGGGAAAAAAAAAAGAAGGAAAAGTATCAGACAGTCTTACCAGATTGTAGGTAATGGTCACACTGAATGCCTTCTGTTCTTACTGCTAGCTCTGAGAATGGTTTTGTTCATGTCTGGAACCTGAAAACACGCAGAGTGATCACAGCACTGGATGGTCATGGAAGAAAGTCTGTCTACTGCGTGGAAACAATGGATGCTAAAGACAGGCTCCTTAGGTTAGTGAAGCAGTTAAAAAAACAGAGGAAATTATTTTTGTTTCTGTAATATACTTGATTAGAAAAGGAATACGTTATTTTTGTTGTATATTTATAAGAGTTCACACAGCAGTGTAATTTTAGGAAAGCAGTTACCTATATTTTTATTTCTCTGTTCTAAAGCTAAATCACAGCAATTTCTTGCAGTACCATGCTGTATGTATGTCCAGTGCTATACATATCTTGATATTTTGTCACTCAACTGAACAATAGATGGGAGTTTCTGTATTGATGTTGATGTCTCAACAGTCTGTAGATTTGCGTCTACCTGTGTTTTGGTTTCATATGTCTGTCAAGTGATACTGCTAATTAAAATAATGTACAGATAGGGTATTTTTGATGATTCCTTATCCCAGGTGATAACATGAGGAAAGGTATCCTGTGCTACTGTAGTTTGTGGATTGAACCAAAAGTGGAAAAAATAGTATGATCAATTTGTTTATGATACATGTGTGACTACATCATGACAGCTTGGGGTCCATAGTGTCTTTTATTACTGCACTGAGATCAGGTTAGGTCTTTGGGAAAAGCAAATGCACTTGGATTGGAAGCTGACAAATACTTTGCAACTGGTTTCCAGGAAAGATCAATTTTAAAACAAAGGGTTTGTAAGAAGGGGAAGGGGGGGAAAAGTGAGGAAGGAAGAGAAGAATCAGAGACAGAGAATGGAAGACACTGAAAATGAGCAGGAATTCTGAGTTGCATGTCTTTGCCTTACTGTGTTCTCTTTTAGCAAGGGAAGGTCGGGAAGATTTGTGTACTTTGGATTAGACAGGTGATCTAGAGTAGAGCAGATGCCAAAGTGTCTGTGTGACTTGGAGATGTTTTGACATGTTTATCTAGAGAAGACATCTCTTATAATATACAGTGGAACTCATTAGCATTTATATTTGTTATCTGCTTAAGTAGAATTATCAACTCTCTCCTCTATAAAATCATACTGAATGAGTATTGTTTGTATAATTATAGAGTTTTTCCTTTTTCCCTATTTTTGTTGTATATTTATAAGAGTTCACACAGCAGTGTAATTTTAGGAAAGCAGTTACCTATATTTTTATTTCTCTGTTCTAAAGCTAAATCACAGCAATTTCTTGCAGTACCATGCTGTATGTATGTCCAGTGCTATACATATCTTGATATTTTGTCACTCAACTGAACAATAGATGGGAGTTTCTGTATTGATGTTGATGTCTCAACAGTCTGTAGATTTGCGTCTACCTGTGTTTTGGTTTCATATGTCTGTCAAGTGATACTGCTAATTAAAATAATGTACGGATAGGGTATTTTTGATGATTCCTTATCCCAGGTGATAACATGAGGAAAGGTATCCTGTGCTACTGTAGTTTGTGGATTGAAACAACTATAGCTTCTCCACAGTAGTAGTTTCTTCTGGGCAACTGGAATCACGTAAATGTGTAACAATAGATATTCTACCCTTCTTCTGGCCTCCTCAGTCTTACTGTATGGGACCAAGACACAGGCTTTTCTGTGGGATGGAGAGATAGGCAGAAAAGGCTCTGCTTGAGCTGCACCAGTACACCTGTGATGCAGCCCCAGCCACTCCATTGCATGGATGTTTCAGCCATAATATTCCATTATTTAATTCCTGTTACTCATTGCTGTTATTCCTCCCCACATACATGATGGTAAGAGCCCTCTTTGCCATCACTGTAACTGTGGGTAGTTGACCACTGAGTAACTAGTTTTTTATTTATGTTTCATGTAGTCTTTGTTGTCTTGCCATTTGTTTCTTTGAATTGTCAGCATGCCTGATATTTGTATTACACTGCTAGGGTAAAAGAGTGTTAAATGAGCTGTTCTCTGTATACTTTTGATTCTAGTCTTCTTAAATTAGGTATCATCAATGCTAAAATGTAAGTATTCATAAATATTTGCACATAAAAACAGTATTACTGTGTATGATCAAGTCTGTCTTCCGAAGGAAACATGGCTTACTGGGATAGCAGAGTATATGACAAGTCTTCCTTCTTCCCGGTAGGTTTTGAACCTGTTGGCCAGTTTTACAGTCAGTGAAGGGTAGAGGTCTCAGTGACAGTGAGTTCTCACACATATCATAAAAGACCCTGTTAATACCCCAACAGAAGGAAAAGCTGTAGTAAGCTTACTCCTTAGTAGATGTAAAAGACCCATCTTAGAGAAGCTTACCTATAGGAAGTCAGATTTCCTCAGTTCTGCTGCTCACAGAACAACTTGTTTTATTGTGAAAGTCAGGGTCGTGACCAAAGGATCTGCCTGTGGGATTTAGCAGAAGGACGGACTTCAGTGACGGATTCTATTTTCACGGAGAATGTGGGATTCTGCAGATGCTCTCTGTTAAAGGTGGCACAGGGGCGCTGGCTAATGGCCATGGCAGCCAAATCCCTAGAGGAGGTAGGAAATATTTCTTTTTCTGGTGCTTGGCAAGGGGTTGCTTTTGTTTCTTAAATAAGATAGTCCAAAAGGGCTGTCAAATACTCTGCTCAAGAGAAGGTGGGACAAGGAACCTTTTGGGGTTGCTAGTTTTACCTGCCAGAAAGATGACCTAATTATATAACTCATGCTATAATAACAAGGACACTGTCCCAAGTTTTGTCTGATATTCAAATATTTGCAGCTGCTGCTGCTGCTGGTCTTTCATGTGCAGGAGTTTTGAAAACTCCTCTGGTGCTGCTGCTGAATTCTGTTAACGGGATCTAGCATCCTTCTGGGGAACTAATAGTCAGAAAGTCTGTCATCAGACAGAGGTGCTCATCCTCCATCTGAAACTGAAAGTCATGTCTGGTGAGAGAAGGGGAGGGTGCAAGTGATTTGTAATGTGATGCATGGTCTTTCACCCCGGGCTAATTCTTTAACTGGTACGTGGCCTGGAAGTAGTTGAATTACTATTAGCTACCAGAGGTTTGCTCTGTGCGAGATGATTGCAGGCTTCATTTTAGTTCCTACTTGATGCATCCACACCTAATACCCATTATCACAGCCAACAGTAACTGACAGCTTTTTTGGCAATTTCCACTTCTGTTTTGTAGAAACCGTATTTTTGTTTTCTTGGATATTTGCAGTTATCACACTAAATTAAATTAATCAGAATACCAAAAGTAAGAAAGAAAAAGAAAATGGCACAAATAAATAAATGAAATATTGTAGCTAATTGCAAATTGTTCATGGATTTTAAGGCACATCTCTTGAAACTGAGAATTACATTGTATGTATACGAAGTAATATGTGGGAATTGTGCCTGCATTGCAAGAGAATGTGAACTTTTTATTATTCAGAAGTTAAGCACATATTTAAGTACTTTGTTGGATCACAGCCAGAATGTTCAGCATTTTGCAGAATGGAGTGAGCTAGTAAACACAACTACTGTAACCAGTAAATACAACCATTGTTAAGTCCCATACGTTGTTCTGATCAAACAAAAAAAACTGCATCCATTTTACAGCAGTGTTCAAAAATATTTAACTTCAAATTAAACAAAATTGAAAAGTGCATTTTTATGCCAGGTAGGGAAGAGTTACACACACATGCATTCTGTTAATGAAGAATTAAATAATCATCTAATCCAAAGAGAAGACATTTACCACAATGTCTTTCCCTTCCTTCTTACAACTCACCTCTATTTTATTTTCGCTTGTATCCTTGGGCTGTGCAAACTGATAATGATTTGCTGTCTCCTGAAGTAAAAGAGTTCCACTCGGTGTATGAACCTTTACATTAGAACTGTGTCAAGATTCCATAAATTCACATAAGTTCCCATAATATATAGTGTTTCCAAATAGGCAGCACTGTGTGAGACACAGTACATTTGTGGCTTATGATTAAAATTAAGACTTAATAAGTGTTTATGCTTGGCTGGTGCCCAAAAAAGAGTAATTTTGTCTTAAAGCAGGTTCAGTCCATAAATAATGAGATCTGAACAGGCATTTATTTGTTCATGATTGCATTTAAATCACCAATTATGAGTTACACGCACTTTTCTTGCCAGTTTGCCAGAAACATGTTAAAAGCTTTATTAATGTGAAAAAGAAAAAGGGTGTGTTTCCTTGTGGCCAGTTTTAGCCACCCAGGAACACTGTTAACCTCAGGCAAAGGCAAATCTTTCTCCTATTAAGCAAAACCAATATAAACACAGAACTTCAAGTTTTAGGTTACAGTTGTCAAGATATATGAAATAGTATTTATTTCTAAGGCTCAGTTGCCTCTAATGCAGACAGTCTCTGGAACTGTCAGTCTAGCACAGGCAGATCAAGCCTGACTGCCTTCTGCAAAAAGCTCTCCTCATCTCTGTTTTTTCCTTTGTCCTTGGCAAGCCCAGCTATAGCCCTTGTATCAGTTTTTCCCTTTTGAATCAAGGTAAAGCAAAGGAGTTTTTTTTTCTTTTAACCTGCAGAAGTGCGTTTATCACAGTGATACCTCTTTCTTTGTTATGTAAAGTTGCAGTTTCAATCTTTCTTCCTGGGATCTAGCAGGTGATGCTCTTTGGAGAGCCAGTGATGAAAGATGCTAGATGAGAGCAGATTGTCTTCATATTTATAGCCCATTTCCTGTGATGGCTAACTAGGTTACTATGTTGAGAGCAAGAAAGTTGCCAAGCAAAAAAGAATTTGTTGTCAAGAGCGTAGTTCCAAGGAACCAGAATTCCCAGATGATCAAAGTTTGGTCTGTTCACAGGTTTCATCCATATATTGGATGGCTCTTCACTGTCCCTATCCCTCAAAATTGGAGAACAGTTTCCTGTTTCACTGTTAATTAGCTTTAGAAAATGTTCTGTATATTGTGTTTAGCACATTGTGGACTTGCAGTCCTAGAGTGCAGCTGGCTTTTGGCAGGCTGGCTGACAATCTCTAGAAATAGGAAGATGTTCTGGCAAGCTTTGAACTAAAGGTATGGGATTGGAAAGCCATTGCAGCTGCCGTGGTCTTGATTGATGGCTCCCAGAGGAGCCATATTTGTCTAATACCTCATCTCAGATGCTTAAGGAAATTCGCATGACTGGGGCTGTCCGACAGCAATATTGGGCCTTTGCACATTCTGAAATAACCTAGAATGTCTGGTGATGCTGGATTTAACAAATGTTTGAAGTCCTTTAATTTTATGAAATAACGCAGGCAATTGTTTATTGAATTAAAATAAAAGATCACCCCAGTGATCTTAAGTATGCATTCGAGAAACAGTGATATGGAAAAAATATTCCTGGCAGCAGTTTTTTGATACCTAAGAACTTCACTTTCTCCATAGTTACGGGCTCAAGCATAAGCCCAGAGCGAGACTCTTTTGTGTCAGTCAAGACACACAAAACTTGCCAGTGCCAAACTGCAAAGGCAGACTCCACTGATCTTGCCTGCCATCATCCTGAGGTGGAAATGAGCTACTTCCTTGGCAGAGGAAAGACTTGCCCTATGCTAAAAAAAAAAAAAAAAAAAAAAAAAAAATCAAATCCATAATTCATTATCATCAGTGCAAGCAACAGTAGCTATGTAGACAGCAGGTGTTTAACACAATATTGTCTGACCCTATTCAAAGTAGGATCAGACAATATTGTAGTAAAAATACCTGTATACCATCAGTGTTCCAGCTTGCATTAGCAGAGAATTCTTAGATTTAAAATTTGCTGGTGCAGAGTCAGACAGGAAATAAATATGTACCTTAAATATGTGCAGTGCCTATATATCCACAAAAGCTCTGTGTTACCATGCCAGAACAGAGGAGATAATGCTAGTGTCCACAACTGAAGAAACTTAGCAACAGAGGTGGTAAAAGGGGAGAGGGAGAGGAGAAGAAGCAGGGAAGTAATTTTTAGATGAAGCAGCCTGAAGTATGATCCCCTGTATGAAAGATTATAAAATACAGATGAAAGAGCAGTGGGGAAGAAGAGGATATGTTATATTCTAGCAGTTTTATCTGGTCTTCCATAAAACAATGCATTTATTTAGATATCTGTAGATTACCCTACAGCTCCAACTTAACATGCATTCTCCAGTTTCTTCCAGACAGAGTTTTTACTGGAAGAGCTTGCCCTAGCCTTAATCACCTTAAAAGACTTTTGTTTTTAACAGCAGAATTTTGAACTGGAGCCTGACCAAATACTCTTGTTTTCCTGATGTCAGGTTCAGGTTTTGGAGCTGCCATCCAAGACGTCAGTCTGTACCTTAAAGCCGGAGATGGGTGCCAAGCTGGGCATGCCCATGTGTCTTAAGTTATGGCAGGTAAGGCAAGAGCGACTGCTAATTGTGAAATGTTTTCCCTGTGATTCATTTTATATGAAGCACATGAATCTTTCTTCACATGGATTTTGATTTATTATCAAACCAATCAAGTAATTATACTATTAAATGGGGGAAAGATTTGTGAACATCCTTAATGTAACTTGCAGAGCTTTCCAAGCTTTAATGGAAGATTTGCAAATACTCAGGGAAAGCTTTGTATCCTTAGGACAGATACGTTTTTTTGCACCAATCAAGAGGAAAATGAGTGACTTACCAAAGCCAGTTGTTTGATATGGTTTCTCGCTGTATTAAGAATGATGAGAAATGACTGGGTTACTTAAAAACAGTGATTTTAATGGCAGGTTGCATTCATTTCAAGGCCCTCAGGACAAGGAAGTACTCTATGAGCATTTCTATTCCAAGCATGCAATAGGAACAAAATACTGTTGTTGTATTGGCTTTGGACAAATGGGTAAATAAAAATACTTCTTGCAAAAAAATGAACATTTGCAGGGTATTTAGCAAATAATATATATAGGGTGCCAACACTGAAAGGCAAGTAATACGAAAAAGGTGGCAGTAGAGAGAGGAAGGAGTTTAAGTAAGTGTTTGGCTCTACATCTTGCAAGAATTGGTGGCAAAGCTGATCCCCTATTTTAACCCTTCTGACCACATACCCTTAAAGGTCTGCAGTACCATCAGAGCTGATTTCAAGTATGTTATTCCTGCAGGTTCATCTGAACATTTTTGTTCATTTCAGTTGAAGAAAGTACTTATGAATCAGTTGTGAATTTGAGGCCATAGGGTCTTCACTCCAGGTCATGAACCAACTGAAGTACAGAGGAATTAATTTGCTGGCTATACAAATGTAGGACAGGCCACAGTTCAAATCCCATGGTGGAATTAAAAACTAGAGAAAAATCAGGAGACAAATTAAAATAGAATGCTGAAGCTTTTATTAAACAGAAAATTTCTTCTAAAAATGCAATCAGTGTTCAGTACTCAGTGAAATGAATGTGGCTTTCTGTCTCTTGGACATATTTTAATACGGTGAAGATAACTGAGGAAATGTTCAGTGTTTGAAAATATTGTTGCCTGTATAAAAAGTTCTCTGTCTTGACACACTTTCTACATACATTAATATCGCTATTCCCCTAGGAAGCAAAGCAGGTGCAGAGACTTAATTTTATGTAGTTTTTAATTTTGCTGCCAGTGGGGATAAAGCAGAGGACTGGGAATCGGAAGAGCTAAACTATTCCATGCAAATTCTGGCCTTGGGAAGTCACCACATCTTCCTAGACTGCAACAGGCAAGGATAGATAATCATTTGCAGTCTCACAGCTGTATTTGCCCTCTTCATGCATGTGTACAACTCAGTTTAAAATCGGGGGTGGAAGGATACTCTTTAGGGGCAAATAATTATATGTGGTATACCAAAGTGATGCTCTGCTTTCTGTTTTGTGGTTTAATAGTAAGCGGGTGGCTGAATAACCGTAAAAGCAGAAGAACAGGGGCTAGCACAGCTGCACCCCTCCCTGCATAGAAGTAGTCCGGGATTTCTTTGTACATTACTGCGTTGGGCAATATAGACATATGCAGAAGATGAGCACTCCCCAACCTCTGTCTTATGGGCAACATGTTGCCTAAGAGACCATTTGATGTTGCTTATGGCACAGTAAATTAACAAGTTGAAACAGAGGCTGACATGGAGAGAGAGACACGTAATGGTCTGAAGGAAGTCTGCTCAGGGTTGTTGTCCAACAAGACTTTGGGGGACTGCTGCCATGTATCATCATAGTTTTCTGCACGCCAAGAAAAAAAAGAAAGATCCATGCATCAGTGAAACAATATGCTTTACTAGCAACAGCTTGAGTTAGAAACTTTGTTGTAGAGTGGAAGGAAATTGAGGCTTAAGTTAGGCTTGTGGATTAATCCTCACTGGCTTCTTCTAAGCTGTTAAAAAGCTGGCATCAGTGTATTTTGTTGGTTTGAGACTATTTTTTATTCTCATTTTGGTAGATCTGTGCTTAAAAGTATTAGTTCATGCGATGGGGTTTTTTTTTTTTTTTGCTTGTGAAGGTTCATATTCTTAAATACATTGTCCCCTGAGCTTCACACCTTCCTGCTATTACTAATTGGGTGGGGTAGCATTTGCAGGAGTAAGGATCGTCTTCCCTTAATTTTTTTTTGCACTCCCTGGGGAAGGCATCATGTTGCGTAATGGTGCAAACAAAATAATTCAACAGGAATAATACATGTAGAAACTGGAAATGCAGAGTTATTACTTTATATAAACTATAGCAATTATTCCTGCTGAGTTGACAGCAGATCACCTTTTCTTCCTTCCTTGACAGTTATCCAAATGCAACAACAAAATGTTCTGCTTAGGAAGAACAATGATTTATATTTTAAAATTTCCCCTGAAACCAGAACATGAGTGGTGAAGATGTTTCTCCAAAAGTGTCCATTATTAGCAACTGAAGAAAATAGGCTGTTGTGAGCCATTGCTTGGTAAGCCCAGGCATCAGACTGAGAGCCCCCTGATCTTTCAATAGCCTTTACTGGTTAATTTCAAGTATATGTACTTACTAAAATATTATACTTCATATAATTTGGGAAAGTCAGGAGGGAGATGTGGGGGAGACCTTCATTTCAGAGAAAGCAATGATTTGATTGTTTTTTTAAATTAGCCCAATCTTAGATCTCACCCGCAAATTACTGTTTTTCAAATCTCAGTTAAGGTACCCATAGTAGAAGATGATGTGTTTTAGCGTGGCATTTTCCATGATGCTGAGCCCCTGGCTGTCTCTCGTGTCTTAATGAGGGCGGCTGGGAAATGAGTACCTGTGGAGATCTGTCCATCCCATTTTGAGTGAGGCAGAGGCACCGACCCTGCCCATCCATATCTTGTTTCATTGGCTAATGAAAGCTATACCTTATATAGAGCCCCAGGGCTCTGGAGGAGTTGTGTGCTTGTAGACGAGCTGTACAAATAATTGATTTTTTGGTTTGCTGCCCAAACTGGGGTTTTTTTAAAACTTAATTGAAGCACTATGAAGTATTTCGTTTTTCTTTGAAGCTTTTACCATGTATTACATATAAATAAATACTTAAATGTTTCTTTCACTCAGATTTTTTATAAGTTTTTCTCCTCCCCCCAAAAAGCAGATATTCTTCATTCAAAATACCTGATGATATAACATTAATTCACAAATATTTGATATATATTTTTGACTTGAAGTTTTATTATTTTAGCAAAAAAGATTTGACAGGAAACTCCTGCCCATTCTTTTTTCCTTTGTAGCCAGACCATGCTCCCTGCCTTTTCAAAATGAAAAAAAAAAAAAAAAGATCTTAAAGTAAAGAATGGTGCTCTTGCAGGATCCCAGGTGTAGACAGTCCTGCTCAGAAGGGAGATGTAGGAGATTTTTCCCTTTGGCTTCCTCATTTTTAGGGGCAATTTTCTACCCTACTCAGTAAGATTCATTCCTCGCTTAAACACTTCTTTAGGCTGGATAAATCCAAGAAAGAACATGAGGCTTTTACTCAGCAGTCTTATTACCTAGACCACCCATCTCTTGTTAGTTTAATTCCCCCTAGAACAAATAATAACCAGTGTGAGAATAGTCTGGACCATTAATAGAGATTGTGAGTCTTTGGCCAGTGCAGGTTTGCATCATTGACAGACAGTCAGTTCGAAAGAACCTCTTTCAATAATATGCTGCCAGTAAAAATTAATTCTTAATAAACTTCCTTTAACTTTCTTTTGAACTGAATACAAAACAAAGGAATCCTGTAGGATCAGATGGTGTTCAAGAAGAACTGAATAACCTAATGGATGCATTATTAGGGTGAGATGTCCCTGTATGAGGTAGCCATAATCCCCAGATTGCTTTTGGTGGCTTTTCTCCTATTAAAGACATAACTGGCATTAACAGATGCCAGTTTCTTAGTTGCTTTTCATTAGGGATTTGCATCTTCACTCACATAACCAGTTACTGCTTACAGGGTCATTAGTCTTTTGGCTGGAGCAATGATGAATATTTTCCTTAAGTGTGACATGTAATCCAGTAATGTTCCCTTCTCTGAGTTATTTCAGAGGCTTAAATAAATTAGGTGTCTGCCCAGGGTGCCATGCCCTTTGGCCTGTGACATCGTTAATCAAAATAGCTCTCAATTGGTTACAGTAGGACTCAGGCACCCGTTAACCCCTTGGTAACTCACTCAGAGCTTCTAAGAGAGGTTCAGTGTCTATCTTTCTTTAAGCACTGCCAGGTACTTGGGTAAATGCTCTGTATGTATAACCCCACACTTGGCAAAGTGAAACTAGAATCTTTGTGCATGGGACTTCTTTCAATATCCATACAGTTTTGTATAGCATGATTGTACCTCAGTTGCTCTAAGTAATATTTTTAAGGAGCACAACTGTAGGCCATGAAGTAGAGCTTCTGAAGACTCCAGACTTCAGGCACAAGAATTTTGTTCAGGTGATGTTGAGGATGATAATTTGGATTTTCAGAGAGTAAAGTATTTTTATATATTAATCTCCTCTTTCTCTTTCTCTCTGATTTTTTATATATATATATATATATATATAAATAAAATGTTTTTATATATATATATAAAACATATATTTAAAAAGTGTCAACAGTTACATAATAATTTTTTTTTATAAATGTGGATGGAATATCAAAATTTGTCTTTAATGGTTGCATTGTTTCAGACTTCTAACTTTTCACTTCTATGCCAGTCAACATTTTCATTATTTTTTCTGATGCCTGGATTGAAACCTAATTGTGGATGAGAATTTTCCTAACAAACTCTTTACTTTTTATGTTTCTTGATCAGTTGGACTCTGGTTCTCAACCTTGGCTTCTGGCTGGCTATGAAGATGGATCAGTGATCCTTTGGAATCTGTCAATGGGAAAAGCGTTGAGCCAACTTGTTTGCCATCAGGAGCCAGTGATGAGCCTTGACTTTGACTCAGAGAAGGCCAAGGGGATCTCAGGCTCATCTGAAAAGGTGCTTAGCATCTGGAGCCTCAATGAGCAACAGAACCTCCAGGTCAGGATCATTGGCCTTCTAGTGTCATTTATCCCACTTTGCACTAACAGTTTGATGGACTAAAAAAAATATTTAGTCATGAAGAGGAGTTGTTGCAGATCTCTAGCTAATTAATCACAGATTATCACTGTGCTATGTGACTAGGCTTAGCGAAAGATGGTGAGGATTTAAAAAAAAAAAAAAAAACTTCTCTCACATGTTTCTGGTTTTACCAAAGTTGCAACAGGCACACAGGCCTAGCATTACTCAAGCCATTCCCTCTATATCTTCATTTATCATGTTAGTAATATCCAGCCCTCGGAATGTACTAAACATTATAAATGAGTTATAAAAATGAGAAACAAAGGATTGCTTTTCCAAAGGTTCTGCTTGAATGGATAAAGCTTTCCTTCCACTGTAAGAAAGGCAGAACTATTCCATGAAATACTTCACAAACGAAAAGAGTAGGAGTGATTCAGATGCCCAGCTACCACCAAGAGGAAGTGTGGTTTAGGCAGCCAGCTTCCTTTGACATCTTTGAGAGCCCTAGTCTGAGATAGGGAAAAATAAGTTAATTAGATGTATCAGTTTGTGTCTGAGCTGCACATACCTGAAATGGCTGGTTTAGGAGGAGATCTTATAATCACCAGTTCAGTCTACCCTGGTGAATGGCAATAAATATTGCTTAATCTAGACAACTTTAGCAAGTGTTCCAACAGTGCCAAGGGGTTAAGTAGGTTTTAACTAGGTGTGGAAATGAAGTATGTAAATAAAAGCTCATGCAAGTGAACATGGGCCCTACATAGCTTCTTCACTGCTGAGTACTACAGCCTTTTTTAATACGGCAGGTGGCCCCTGAACGCACAAAGAAGAGGACCTTAACCAGCCCGTCTACTCCCATAGCATCCTCGAGAAGATAGCTGCTAGATATGCCAATTCATGGAAGAACAATAACTGCTATTCCAGCTTGCAGCTTTTGTGGAGATCTTTTAAGTAGTGTAGTGAGTTAATGCTGTTTCTGAAAGGAGTTAGAGGAAGAAAAACGTGCTTGGACATTTAACAGTGACTTAACACGCAGGGATGCTGTGAAGACACACCATTTATTAGGCATCACCACAGAATTAGCATGTACAGATAGGTAGGGCACTAGGACCCCAGTGCATACAGCATAAATCCAGCTGTATGACATGAAGTTGAGAGGAAACAGTGCTCACCAGATCCTGAGGCAAAAGCCTGTACTTTACTGATCAATAAGACACAAGGTAAAAGACGTCCTCTAGACTCTGAATAAGTAGTGAAGGAGTTCTAAGTGCATGTGATAAAGACGTGTTTAACAAGTCAGGTACAGAGTTGTCCTGGTTTTGTTTTGCTCCCCCCGGTGACAGCCTTCAGTTGGTTCTTCCTGTCACTGCACATGCCTATACCTGGAGATAGAGTCCTTAGCACAGGGAAGCGGAGGGAAAGGTAAGCAGAAAAGTTTCAGTAAGAAACTTGGTATTGAGACTAGTTTTCTAAGTTCAAGGTGCAAGAAATCTGACATCATGACAAGTTTCCTACAGTTTCAAATGCTTTGTGTTGGATAGGCGGCTATTCCTTCATATTCACTATAGCTTTGCTTTTTCCTAAATTCATGATAATCTGATAAAGAAAATATTGTTCTCCACCGCACATTTCAGTTATAAGTTAACTGTAATACAGGCTACAGGTATGACTCATGAGCAAAATAAACCCTTGAGTTGTTCACCTGAAGTATTCCAGGTATTGTTTTCCACAGAGTGTTCGCATGCCCAGGAGATGCAGGGTTAATTACAGCTTCAGCACATTGCACTGAGAGATAGTAACTTTTCTCAAAAGAAATTTAAATGCCAAGTATTGTAAACCATAAGTATTGTTTCTGTGCTTCACAGATAGTGTGAATTCTGTAATAAAATGCATCTCTTATACGAGCACTAGAAATTGTCAAGGACATAGATTAAGTTTTTTTCCACAATTGCATTAATAATATAAACCAGATGGGGATTTTTTTTCTGACATTCCAGGTACCTGAGGTAATGGTAGACATTGGAAAGCCACTCAGTGGCACGTTATTTTTATTCTAAAAGGTTTTAATAAGTAAACGTGGTGCATAGCTATCTGCTGTTGGAGAAATAATGACGCAATGATGGTACTTCAGCTCTGTTTTAAGTGGCAATGTTCCAGTGTGTCAATGAATAGATGATGAAGGTAACTTCATAGTTTATCCCTATGGGGAAGTTTGGTGTATTGTCTTCTACCAGAAAGTTGCTGAAATCATCACTGTCAGCAAATGACTGGATTGGTTATGAGCCTTCTGATTTGGATGAGATAGTATAATTAAGTGATGATGTTTGTGGCAGAAGAACATACGAGGTAAACAGCTTCTGCAGGTGACTAAACAAAGCAGAGTTGAGAAATGTGATAATCGCAGAAGCTCCTTACTTCATATGACAAGAAAAAAAAAATCTATAAGCTGTAATGTAAATAAGCACACAAGTTTCTTTGGTTGGTGTGCTAAGGTTTCTCAAAATCTGAAGCTCAGGTTGCTGTCACTACCATATTGGCTATTTCTCTATTTAAGAATAGGGCTTAAAGACATGATTTGGAGTGTAGGAAAGGGAGATTAGAAAAAAAATAGTCATAGATGCCATGTGTTCAGAAAGGAAGGAGAGGTAGATATCTGTTGGCCTCAGCATGTCAAAGTTTATTAACGTGTTTGCTAGTGAATGCAGTTGTCCTGGCCGTGACTGGCTGAAAGCAGCTCACCTCAGCTTTTCCCTTTCTTTTCTAAGTTGTTTAAAATACATTGGTATATGCATAAGTTTATAATAGTTGCCCATAAGTGACTGGATAGCCGAAATCCTTGCAACAGGATTTCACCTGGCTATGCATACCTTGAGCAAGTAGTTCTACTTTGTTTTGTTTTCCTTTCTCACCTCCAGTATTTGTGTATCATGCACAAATGCCCACTGTTCCCTCATGTTCTGTAGCCAAAAGGCATTACCATTATAGGCTTCATTTTCAAGCTGCAGCTTGCTGATGACATGCAGTTCCTCCCAGTTGTCTTGATTTTGCTGTATGGATCTTGCCCACGTAACTGACAGTAATGATGGGAAACACTACACCCAGGACTGGTTATAGCCATTAGCTAATAACCTCAGTTACAGAGCAAGGCCCATCTTACTTTTGCCAGGCTAGTGATGTCAGTAACAAATCCTCCCCTTGCCAGTATACATATGCCAACAAAAGTCCCACTGAAGCCATGCTACATTAGCATAACTGGGGAGTTGGGAATAAAATACGTACCAGCAAAAAGCACAGATTTTACAGAACTTCTTGTAACCCCACAGAGAGGCTACATACAGCCTCCTACTGCTGATCAGGCTTTAGAAACACTTGCTAGCCTCTGTTCTGAATTGGGTGTAGACACCTTCTTCAGGGCCTGTTTAAAATAGGAATGTATGGAAGATGCAAGAAGCACATACCAAGTTTCAGTTACCCTTTTTTCTCATCGAATTTGCACATCTTTTAGATATATTGCTGCTTGAGTGAAGCGCTAGATACTTAGCTGAAAAAATAACTACTTACAGCTTTGTTCCTGTAAGATTCCAAGATGTGCTCAACTGTATCCGAAACAAACTTTGACTAGCTTTCCACAGGTTTTAGTTTTCTAGATCCAATATTATACTTAATGTGATCTGCAACCAATATATTCACAAAAAACATGTACTGATTATGTGTCATGCAATGTCCTTCTTGGAGGAAAATTACTCAGATGTAATGTGCTTTTCAACCCCTTCCCTCCAGAGGAAAACAGTAAACAGCATGTAGTGTATTAAAACAAACACATGCACTGAATTAAGCTTTGGTACCAGATAGCTATGTGGTAGGTTTTAGGTACAAGGAAGCATTAACATGTCATTTCCAACTGTAAGCTTGAATTATGCATAAAGATAACTGCATGCAAAGATCAGAGTACACTCAGAAGGCTTTTCTGCATTGTGACAAAGCTATGCTATTATTTCAACACACACATACACTATGATGCATATACTGCATGTGTTTCAGAGATGGACTGCTGACTAACACAAGTTACCTGAGGTGAGACTAGCAGAAGTGTGTTAATACTGAGTCTGTTTTCCTTGTACTTCAGAGGAAGTTCCAGACTCTGAAATGAAAATTTTCTTTCTGAGGGCTAAGCATGCAGTCCTAGTGCCTCAAGAAGGATGCTAAATGCCTTTCAATTTAGTCATACCCCTCAGAAGTTTGTGCCCCAGTAGTCGCCAAGCAGTAAGAAAAGGCTTCCAAGATTGAAATCAATAACTTGTTCCTAATCCCCTTCCTGGAATTTGGTGTAAATAGAAGTCTCTTGGGAAGGAGTACTTGAAATACAGATTTCCTGACACCGTAACCTAATTCCTGGAAGCATTCCTTTCTCAGGACTGTGGTGAGTGCTACCACAGCTTCTTGGGGTTTTTGTGAGGGGCCACAGTAGTAGAAGTAAGTAGCAATTTAGTAGTTAAACACTAGATTAGAGTATCAGCATGGGAATAGTGCAGAAGTGGGAAAATATACAGCCATAGCTTTGAACTTTGCAGCACATACAAGAATAGCTAGTAGGACAAAGATGTGTAGTCCAAATCTCAAACTCAAACCCTTGACTCAGAATTTCAACTGTGATAAAATATAAATAGTTTTAAATGCAATATGAGTTAAAACATAAAAGAGATGCTTTAAAAGAAAAAAAGAAAAAGAAAAAGAAAAGAGAGACTGGTGCTGGAGATGGGCTCAGGGCAAGGGCTTTTCCACCTCTTGTCTATAATTGTTCTCACTGGGACATCATCCACCACGTGATGAAAAGCTATGCACTACCTGCCTGGCACCAGTGTTTATGGGTGGGTATTGTAGCTTCTGAAATCCCTAAAGGTTACTTTTTCTTTTGTTTATAGAGGATATCAAATTTTTTAAAGCAACTTTCTCACTCAGGTTCACAAAATACACAAACTTGTCAACTCCGGCATATCTGATATTACCATCCGTTCAGACAAGAAGATCTTAGCAACAGCAGGATGGGATCATCGTGTCAGGATCTTCGGATGGAAAAAAATGAAGCCCTTAGCAGTGCTGGACTACCACACGGCAACTGTCCATTGTGTGTCCTTCTCAGATCACAGAAACCCAAGTGAGAGAGTGCTAGCAGCTGGCTCAAAAGATCACCGCATCAGTATCTGGTCAATATATACTGAGACATGACATGTTCTGCACTTTCATGGGCTAGAAAGCAGGACTGGTGAAGCAGTAATTCAAACCTGGATGTGGGGAAGCAATAGAGCTTATTTCCAAGCTTAAGTGAGAGTCCCTGGAAAGTGTTAGATTAGTTGTTATGCTGCTTGTTCAACTGCAATGTTGCAAATTTTGTTTTCCAGATCGGGGAGTTGATTTTTAAAATTTATAACAAGTGGAGCAGAGCCAGTCATGAGTGAACACACGGGACAAGTAGCTCCAAGTTCTGTTGCAGGCTTTGCCATGGCTTTTTCTTTGGCAAGTTGCTTGAATAGCTCATGCCAATTTCTTCTTTTGTGAAAAGGGACTGGAATCCCTCAGACTGCCGTGGGGGCAGAATACATCTGTTTGTAAGTCATGTATGTATCTAAGGATCTGAATCAGTGTAAAATATGACTCTTTCTTGAGAATTTATACCCATTAAAGCACCTCCAGTGGTTTCTCATTGTCAGTTACTTTTTCTTCCCTGTGACTGAAAGGCTATCAGGGCAACCTTGATTTGTTCACACTTCTGTCAGTTTCTAACTTAAACCAACAGCCAGGAATGTGACTAGGGACGGCCTTTGGCATTTATGAATTTCATTATGTCTCCTGTCACCTCAAGCCTTGCAATTAATCACAAGAAAGAAAAAAAAAAATCATCCCCTGCCCTGCACTGCAAAGCTATGTAAAGCCTTTTACAGAGCCAGTGCTAAATCCTTTCCATAGACTGACTAGCAGAAGGATTTAAACTCAGCAATCCAATTAGCACCCTTCTCCTTGGAGAGTTAGGGGTAAGTTTTCAGCATGGCAAGTCTGGGATTCAGCTACACAACTCCCATTAACATTAAGAGGAACTGCATGGATAAATCCTTACCCACAGAGTGCAAATGGATCCATTAACTTATCATCTCTATGGTCATGGAAGCCGAAATTCATTCATAAAGGGTTTTCTCTTTTTTTTTTTTTTTTTGTTTCAATCATGAGACAGCAATAGCATTTTTTTAAAACATATACTGGGCATGGAGCAGTCCGTTCATAGACATCTTACTGTTGGATTCGGGTTTGTCAGGACATTGCAGTTATAACTATACCACTGAAGCAATTAGCAAGTGCCAGTTTGTTGATAGAGTAATTTAAAAAGGAGGTGGCCTGCAGACTAAAACTCAGCTTCACGAACTGAACTGTTTTGTGTATCGGCAGTGCTGCTCTGTTGATATTTTCTTGGAAATACTTGTTTCTGTCTCTGGACATCAAAGAAAAAGTCACCAGAATTGTAATGAGCAACAATATCAAAAGACTTCAGGAATTATTTCAGGGAAAATGCACAGACAAATTGTAAGGTCTGCTATCCAGCTGTGCTTTACTATTGAACCAACTCTAAAGCACCAAGCCTGATGTTCTTTCCATTAAAACACAGAAACAGCATATTGTTGCCAGGCTTTCCTAAACAAAACTTGGCCTTTCACATTTTGGAGTGTGATGACACTTTAAATAATTTGTTTCTTTGATTATTTCTTTACGGTTAGGTAGCTGCATGAAGGATCACACTGCAGTTGAAATTTAAGGCCTAATTTTGAGTGATGCTGAATCCAGGGGAGGTGCTGGTGTTCATTACACCTACCACATACATACAGTTGTACAGATGACAATCTCTCCCTCTCCACATGTCAGCCACCTCCCACACGAGGGAGGAGCTCTCCAGACAGTACAAGATTCTCCAGGACAGCAGCCTTATGGAATGAGACAGAGACCTTCTCCACAAGCCTACTGCTGGAAGAAACTTTTTTTTGCCTCTCTTTCAATAGATCAAAATTGAACTGTATATTATAGTATATCATTACAGAAAACATTGTCATGTGTGGTCAAGATACACTTCATTAGGCAGCTTGCAAAGAGATTTCATTTTGGCTGACCTGTCTTGTAACGTACCACAGATGAAGCCTGTCCGGCAGCCCTGAGCCTGGTGTCCCATCCATTTGAGTGGGGCTCTATAAACATAACTTAGTGAAATTCTGCTGTAGAATTCACATGCATGATCATCCAGTGACCCTTAATTTTTAGAACAACATAACCCAGTGCATAAGCACTTGAGTTTTAGTCTCCTCTCCACTTATTTCACTTAATATTTAAACAATTTATTTAGAATCTAAGAAGCAGACCGCAAGTCTCCACCTGCTCAGGAGAGCACCCTGTGCTTTAACCTGTGGAATCACTCCCCCTTCAACAACCTCAAAGCAATGGAGATAGCCCCTCTGCCAGAACTACTGCAAGCTGATGGCAAGCTGATGGCTAGGCACTGTTCTGGAAGGTGAAAGACAGCTCTGCATCTCCTCAAGCACTGACCCAAGGTGTCCTGTGTCAAACATGAGCACTCTTCCCCCCACTCCCAGGAGGCACGGGTAAAGGCACAGCTGCTACAGTCATTTTGCATGGAGCCTGATCAAGGCCGGCAATGGTTGCTTGGGAATCCTGATACGACAGGCATGGAACTCCTCAGTGCTAGAGCCTGACATGCTTTCAGACTACCCAAAAAGTTTGCTTCTGAGCAAAATATAGTTTCCACTGTTTATCACTCAACCCCCACCCCGAAGATGCATAAGCAGTCCCTGAGTTGCAAACCCATAGCCAGTTCCCTCTCCCAGCCATGCATCCCAGCCATTAAAAATTCATTTCCCCCACCCCTTCCCTAAGGGTCTTGAGCTCTTTTCTGCAGTGGCACTTGAGAGATGGAGGGGTGGGGGCCTGGAGGGAAAAGCATTCCTGTTTTCCATGGCACCAAACAGCAGCCTACAATGTTGGACAATTTCCATAGAATTGAGAACTGTAGGTTTAATTCCCATCCAGGAGAAAAGAAAATGAAATCTACAGCTCACCCATCTCAGGTGAATGGTTACTGTACAAAATGAGAATGGCTGCACCTACTCCCTGTAGAGAAGTAATCACTCTCTTCTCATCCTTTTGATAAGAAAATGCTGCTTTGCCACTAGAGAGTACAAGACGACAATTTCAGGAAGGGAACTAGGTTAAGATGCAAACCTCTCCAGTATTTCACGGCAGCTCCGCGCACAGCACACCACTTGTTCTGAATGCCATTGATGAGCATTAATGCTCCAAAGGCACTGCAAGTATTGAAGATATTGTCACAGCCTGGCTTCTGCTCCAGACACAGCTGGCTTACGGGTTGGGTCACAGCCACCCCAGACTAAGCAGTATTCCCCTCTTGTGTTCTAGCCTTTCGGTCCCAATGCAATATGCAAAGTGTGTCTTTAACGAAGGACTGTGCACCTTCCATCCACAGTAAGAAATAGCTTTTGATGCAAACACCGTAACAATGGTGACAACACCTCTAAGAAGAATAGATTAATACCCAATGTCTTAATAATGCTCTTAGATTAGAGCCTGAGAGTTAGACACTCTAAGTATATATCTCTTCCTCTGAAATAGCCTTTTAATGTCAATGTCTATAATAATTATGGAGACTCGTAAGAGAGGCTTAGATTTATTAATAAGTTTCTTGGAAGATGCACTAAAGCTTACTAGCTATGTGCCTTCACATATAACTTACTGCCCTTTGCTTTTGTTTTAAAAATAAACTTAGTCCTGCAAGCACAATGAAGGCATGAACTGCATCTGTAATCTTGCTAGCAGACATGCAGAGAGGTGAAGAGTTTCATCAGCTTCAAGAGGAAGGATGCATGTATGCAGATCTGCTTGCAAGAATAGACCTAACCTATATTTATTTAGGTCCCACTACCTAAGAGCTATCCCTGTGATACTTTTGTATGTTATAGCAATTAATTCATTAATACCTTACATGATTATTGATAAAAAAACAACAAAAAACCCACTCTAGTCAGTAAAGGGAATTTTAATGTTTTTCACATTAGCTTTGTTCCACTGAGCAAACAGACGATATTAATTTGATTTAGCATTAAGCCTAAATGTCATTGTTTGAATGTGAATTGCAGTCCTCTAAAAGTGTATTTGCTTAAGGAGCAGACCTGGACTTTCCTAAAGTAGACTGCTTTTCAACATTAACGACAATCTATACAGACTGTAAATTACAGTTATTTGATTGCATCTAGGAAATTAAAATATTTTCAGAAAAATTGTTAAAGCTCTTTAAAATTGTAACATTAGCATGCTTATCACTCAAGAGTACAGCTGACTTACTTGCTAGCAAGAAGGTTATGCGTGAAGAGCCACCTTAAGCTGCTGGAGTTAGCTCTGGAATCTCACCTGCCAAAAAGGAACAGGACTAGCCTGTACCTGGCCTAAAGGATTCGGGAGTGAAGGTGATGACAGCTAAATTATTACAAAAGGCTTCCTCCCAAGAATCGTCGTCTTTGGCGCTGTGAGAGGGAAGAAAGCAACCAGCATTCATAAACTTATAGAAATAAATCCCAAACATTAGCATTTGTGTAGCAATTACATGGAATATTTATCACCACTAGAATGAATGGTGATTTCTGACCCTCAAACATTTTCTACAGATGAATCCATTAGTTCCAACCCCTTTCTCTTATCTGTACCTAGGCCATAAAGCATTTCAGGCCTAGGTGTAGATGAGCAAGGAAAGAGGAGATTAACTGTATTTGCAGTAATGAGTGAAAAAGGAAGTAGGCTGAGGGCCTGCAATGAGCGAGTTGTTAAACTTAGCCCTATACAATGCAATTGCATTAATAACCCAATCAGTTACTCTGTGTAGCTTGACCTGGATTGTTGCAAAGGTTTGCCTTTTATAGGGTGGAGTTTTACAGTTAAGTCAATACTAGCTTCTGGATTGGTTTGTTTCTTAGCACATTTAAGATATATCTACAGAGCCAACTCACAAATTAATAAATCTTTTCCTTAATTCAGTCTGCCAAGAAGAAGTTAAAACACTGACTGCTGCAGCAGCCATGTTAATGATGTAAACCAAAGGCCTAGGGATTAAACAAGGATTACTGAGTGCTAAATCAATGTGTTTCCGTTTCTGGCTGTATGTCTGTGGTGTGAAAGTATGGATCATTACATAAAACGTGGCACATGACTTCTTGGATTACTACTACATGTTAAAGCAATGCTGAGACACAAGGTTTGATGTTTAAGCCTGACCATTCTGTGTGCTACCAAGAAAGTGATGGCAAGGAAGAAGGCATGACTTTTTCCACTATTTGCACTATTCTGAAATTCCAGCCTGGATCCCAGTACTAGAGTAATTTTTCCAAATACACTTGGCTGTGTTTAATCCATGCACGACCCTTATGGGCATTCTGGAGGTTTGTTTTAAAATGTGAAAAAAACTGACAAGAATTAAAAACATACTGTTTTGCCAATTCCTTTAAGCATCTCATGGTATGAAATTAACGCCAGAAAGCCTTGCGCTCTCCTGTCACATACTGCAGAAAAAGTACGTTAGACTTGCCAACAATATCAAATTAAGCACAGAACAAGTAGCCATATTCTGGATATCAAATTCTTTGTCCCCTGACCTTAACACATACTCTCACCCCTTTTAAGACAAGACCAGCAGTCTGACTTCAAGCTGGTCAGTCACACGGCCATTCTTGTGTACGGTTTTATTTGTGTCCCCACCACCCCTTCTTGCCAAATAATAGGAAATAACAGGATTGTTTGGGTTGAGACACCTGCTCCCCTCTGCATTTTTTCAAAGATATCAGCTGCCTTTACTCAGCCTATTAAAATAAGAATTTTGTACAAGAGTAGTGACAACTCCTCCCCCTTCTTCCCCCCAAAACATGTAATACTCATGTCTGAGGAGGGATATTCTAAGTTTTAGCTATTAGTCATATAACCCCCCCCAATACAATCCATCACAAAACCTTTGTCATGATAAACTATTATTAAACCACACAGTTGGGACTGTGGCGACAGCATCTCTCAGTTGTGAATGTTTTGTCCATCTGATTAATGGTGTGAACTATAACTATCAGCATTATTGTGTATCGCTCTATCCTGACTTTACCTGGAGGACTTTGATGAGCAGTTCAGTATTAGAAGTGGAAGGGGAATGGAAGGGGGTGGGGGCAAGACCCAAACCAAAACAAACAGAGCTGCCTGCCCCCATAACTTAGAGGGTACAAAGATTCTGGGAAGCACAAAGGCCCTTGAAGCAAACTGAGATGCCAGGTTCCTTGTGGAAAAAGGAAAGGGATGGCACAGAGGAGAGCTACTTAGAGTAAGCAGATGGTGATAGGTCTGTCCTTTTAAACTTGCAAGCCAACTTATTTTATCTTCAGAAGTATTTGCTGTCACCCGCATCCCATTTAAGTTTGGAACAATAGGAAATCCTGTAAACTGCAACATGCACTGCATGTCTTAGGAACAATGTAAACACGCTGTCTAAAAATGCCTGTGCTCTCCCAGAGGAGTGTATATTTATTGCTGTACCACAAACAGTGGCAATGCCAAATGTTATGATGCCACTGGAGATAACAGCAGGAGGAAATTAGTTCTTGAAGAAGCTACATGTACCATGTCAGATCAGTACTGACTTGTAACAAGAGAGTGACAAGGCAATGCAAGTATTTATTGTAACAATTTTTTATTTCAACTAGAAGATCTAATTAAAAAAAGCTGATCAAACTGAGATTACAGTTGAATGCTCTTTCTTCCTAGTTTTTATTCAAAGTGTATGCAAATTAGAGTGGCAAAAACCTGTGGCAGTTTCTAGACAGCAGTGATCTGTTTCCTCCCAGCTGCACAGATACTGATCCTGATTATGTCCAGATCAGGGACTCTAGGGAGCATATTAAAATGCTGAACCAGACTTCTGCTCCATAGTTGTGGCATCTCACGCAGGCAAAGGTACATTTTCCAAGTACCTGTGGCACTGGTTGCTATAGACATGTTCTGACACAGGTAGGAGGCAAGGTTAGTGCATTGGGTCTACATAATCATTTTAAACATGGCAGGGAATGTGGACATGGTATTTGTCTTTATGTAATTAAAAGAAATGTTGCTGATATGAAAGCTTAATGATTCTTGGAAACATTGTCTGTGGACACAGAAAAGCACCTAGGCTGCTTTTAACATAATACTTATTAAGTATTATCTTTTCAGATTTTTTTGCCTCAGATATTTTGATGGCATGCAGACTTGGCATCACGCTAAGCAGAGACATTGAGTCTTTAAAGTGTTATCTCCTGAGCCCATCTGGTTTGAAGTAGCTGACAACAAGCAGGAAAGGGAATAGAATGAAAGACTCACTTCGTTTTTGCTGAAATAAAAGATATGTAAGGCAGTGCTCAAATAAAATCAGACTGGAAGGAGGGCCTCTGCGCTCCCCTCTTGCCATCCCTCCTCTGCCTCCTTACGATGTTTGGAATGGGAAGTCTTCTTTTGTGACCCCTCCACGCTCAGCGCTAGCTCTGACTGCCCACGCTGCGGGGGCTCGCATCCCTCCCCGTGGCAGCTGGGGCAGGCAGGCTGCGGCACAGAGAGAGGAGGAACCGTCTGCCCAACTGAACGAGGGACAATGGGCGCAGCAAGCAAGCGGGGTAAGAAAGCAAACACTGAGGCAGAGCCCTTCTCCAGCAGTCAAGCTAAGGCCATTGAAAAAACTAATAGTGCAAACACTTCAGATGAATGTGCTTCAAGCAGTTTTACATGCTGTTTATTCTGTTTTTAACTTCCTTTAGCAATTTACAGATACAACCCAAGGACTTCAGTTTGAGTACCTGGGCACTTGTGCAATTACCCATTTTGCAGGCAGGTACAGAACACAGCAATGGTGTCAGAAGGCTCCTGCCCCACCCAGTAAAACAACCTGTGGGTTAGTTACTTAAACCATCTTCAGTGAGAGTGCATTTGACAGCAAAAAACAAAAAAGAAAACAAAACAAAACCCCAAACAAAACACACACCCTCTCCATCTACCAATGGCCACTAAGAGCTGTTCATACCAAAATTAGGAAACACTGTCAGAGTCATCTGGTAACTAGAACTCAAGGTAGCACAGAAGTAAAAGGGCACTTACTTTCTGAATCAGCCAGACTGTAATGAAATGCTCATCCTTTCATGGAGGTGATGAGAGGCTATCCATTATCAGTTACAGAATCACTCTGGGAGCATCAGCTGGAAGTTGCTATACAAGCTTGCATGATTTTACACCATGTAACAGCTAGTCTTGCAAATACAGATGCTCTCTTTACCTTTTAGAAGTTACACTGCTCAGTATCCTTATAGAATTAGATCCTAAATGTGACTTTTCTGGCTTTTGTTCTTAATCACTTTGTTACAAGTTCAAATTCATAAATTTAACCTAAATATGAGTGAGTGATTTATTGTAATTATTTTGTATAGGCTGCTTTTCATAAACTTAAAAAAAAAAATCTGGGAAAACATTTAATTTCCCATATGGAAAGAACACATTTATCATACTTTACTTGGATATACTTGGCTGAATATTGCATATATATGCAAAACATATGTGACATATTCAAGGCTGAATTTCATAAAACAGAAATGCTATGAAATGTGATATAATAAATATATTACACAGACATATGTGGCCAATTTATAAAACTATAGTATCTTTGGTAAATTTATAATAGGTCATTTCTATTAATGGGGAGGGTGGTGGATGCATTTTTCTGGCATATGTAACACATGCAGTACTTTACATAGCTTTCCAGAAGAGAGGTGGACCTCTGAAAAGAAGAGCTGCACATGCACATATATAATGTATATAGTACATGCCCACATGTTTCAGAATTAATGTGTATCTTACACAGGCTCTTGCTTTTTACATTGATTGTGTGCACAATATAGTGGGCAAAAAAAGTATAGAATAAGATGCTTAGAGATTAGCAAACCTCTGATACACTGACCAGGGTCACACAGACATTGGTGCCACTTGCTTCAATAAAGAACACATCTACTAAAGACATGCCATGTTCATGATAAGGGCCAGTAATAGAAACCTTTGAGTACGGTTGCTTTCCTCTAGTTGTTTTAATCACTCTTGTAAATTAAACATCTTACAGACTGATTGAATAAGTGAAGAAAAAAATGCATTTGTTTACAAATATTTACATACACGTTAGCCACTATACTATATTCTCTGACTCTTCATAATACTGTGTTAAAGGAACATCTAAATTATTGCTGATTATTCTGAAATCCTAACCCCCAGATTAATACTCTTCCTTATTTATGTCTGTGCACTTGAAAGATCAAATCTTGGTTTACTAAAACGAATCTATATTTTTCTCTTAGATTGTATACTTGCAAGTTTGGGCAGAAGTTCCTTAAGTGGTCCTGTACGCACGCATGAGCTAATCGGTGCAATGCACAGCTCTTCCCTCTGGAGGGAGCTTGCTCTTCAGGCACGGCCGGGCGGGCGGGCGTGCTTGTGTGCAAGCGTCCTTCGTCCACCAGTGCCGCCGAGCAGGGAGACCCACGCTCACCGATCCCACTGGAGTGATACGTTATCTGCTGTCTACCCAGGCAGTCTAATATAAATGGCAGATCAAACCATTGCACCCACCCTCTCAACAGCTCCTCCAGCAAAAAGCTTTTGGTCTTCACTCTATCATGAAACTGAACAACAGAAGGAAAGCCAACAAGAAGCAAAATCCACCTGTGCACATGTGTGTGTGTGCGCGCGCACACACACACACACACACACTCCCCTCACCCTCTGCCCCAACATCCGTTCAACAGACTTGCAGCAACTTCTTGAGCTCTTTGGATGGAGGTGCTTAAACTTGCTTTAATAGTACTGCTGCATTAGCTCCTCCAACACACCTTTGAGGAGGTCTCAGCTTCTGCCACCCCCTACACAAAAAAAACACTGGGGGTGCCTAACTTGTTTCCAGTGGCTGTAGGGACCATTTAGACATTTTATGTGGGCAGAATGTTATACAGCTTGTGTGAACTTGTTTTTCTTATCCCTTTCTGACCAGAACAAAGTACCACCACCCCTTGTCCGGGGATCCACGCATCACAAGTTGAAATCCACTTGCTGGAGAGAATGAGGTCTCCCTGGCAGAGAGAGAACAGCACAACAGCAGAGGTGGCCCCATGTCACACAGCCCCAATAGCCCCATTTACACACACACATGCCTGCTTTTGGGCCTTGTGCTCAGGCCTTGCAGCCCTGCATTAGGGGCTCCTGCAGGAACCACTGCAGCAGCTTAGGCTCCCTTCGAATTCTCTCCACAGAGGAGTAAGGCATGTGAGAAACCAAACCCTGGGCAGGGGGCACAGAGGAATGCAGACCTGCAGCATCCCCTTTTCCCTCTGCAGCAGCTCCTCATAAGCAGGCTGTGATCCCTTGCCCCAGGGCTGAGGATGCCTGTCTTTACACAAGCTATTCCTGGTCATTTATAACTTTTTTTTTTTTTTTTGGGGGGGGGGGGGGGGCAGAGGTAAGACTATTTAAGTCTGCCAAGGTTGCAACATTCCCTGTAGAGAAGTCCTGGGTTTCCTGGCAAAGGATGCAACATGGCAGAAATAAAGGGAAACCCAGCAAGTCATGAATAGCTAAATGCTGCAGAGGGCTGTAGAGTGTTTGTGTGTGTGTGGGGGGGGGGTGTCTCTGCTCATGGCTGGCAGAAATCTGAGCATAAAGACCACTGGAGCTCTCACCAAAAGCAGGAATCTCACTGCATGCAGAGATGCTTTTGCAGGTGAACATTTGTTTCTTATGATCTCGTAGGTGGATCTTGCCCATCAGACCAAGTTGGCATAAAACCTACAGGGCTCAGTAGTTGTGTAAACAGTCACCAGACCTGATCCAGGCCTTTCCTGTGTGGTCTGCCCTGGTGGCTGCAAAATGCCTTTTCACTCTTACTGCAGTCCTCGGGTCACCCACCACCCCACAACCCACTGTTAAACAGACTGTAGCATACAGGAATCCAAACTACTTGCTCCCCTAGCCATGGTCATGAATAGGTCTGCTTGAGACTGACTGAAGTGATCCCAACACCCCGGGACACTGAGAGGCACCTTACAGTCACCACCTTCACAGTTCCACCCAAAGCAGTTCTTGAGTCTCCCTGAACTTAAACAAAGATTTCAAATAACATCCACGAAGTGTGTAAACATTACACAAACACTGCAAGCATACAGAAATATCACCCCCATGCTTGCATCCTATGTTGAATTTAGTCAGATCCATCAGCTAAGAAAAATGAAAACAACAAAAAAACCCCAAACAAACATGTTCCTGAAAACCTGAATTGTCCCTGGTGTCTGGTGCAAGTGATCAGGCAAAGAACTTCATCGTTTCACCTGTAGATGCCTAATCCTATATTTACCCACTGATGTGCTTTCAGACCTGCTGAGCAATCAGTAAATTCAGCTTGTACCTCTAGAAAACAGAGCCACATGGCTAATTTATTCTGCAGCCCTGTTTGGGAGAGACAAAGGTTGCTTGTAACCTCTGTGCTTGGGTCTGTTTTACCAGAAGCTTTTAAATACACAGTGTTATATGTGACTTGAGGTGACCACAAGTGGAAGTATTGTCTGGAAATGCTGTAGCCTACTTCCCAAGTATTTGCCTTTGACCTCAGTGACGGTATGTACTGAGTGAAGTTTAAACATATATATATAATCAAATCATACAAAGTTATTTTTCAAATGAAACCGCAATACATATAGATAAGGCATGACGTGTACATGATACACCTTGGCTAACCATTTGATAGGTAGCATGAATTTAAAGCATTCCTGGTTCTTGATGTGACAGCTTTTCTGTGATTTTCATAAGGCTTCTACTGCTCAATGTGTAGTGGGTTTTTTGTTTTTTTGTTTTTTAAATGTGACTTGTTTGTTGAGATAGAAAAATAACCCTGCTTGCTTTCCATGTCTGCAACACTCCCATCCAGTGAGATGGGCACTGCTATACAAGGAAGAAACACAGGTCAAAGCCCAGAGGAGGCTTGGTTTAAAAACTGTAATAACTATAGCATGAAATGGACTGCTAACGTGCTTAGTACTAACACATGCAGGTACCTTGCAAGTTGCTGGCCTAAGAAGCAAGGGCAGAAATATCATTTTCACACTTAAAATTGTAGTCTTGATACAGCTGCATGGTCTCTACCTCCCGTTCAGACACAGGACTCTCTGTAGTGGGTCTTCTTCTAGCCCAGTGAACCTGAGGGCCCACTGCCCCATGCATAGGTGAAAGTTTTGACCTGTGATTTTCTTTTCTTCCAAAGGGGAAAAATTAAGCTTTGCACAGTCAAGGCATGGACTTTGAGCCACCTTCTGTAAAAGAACACTTTAGTGCTGGTGTACTGGGCTGTTCAGTCCTCTCAGCTTTTGTGCAGGAAAATGTGTTTGAAAAGGTCTATGGCCAATCTGCATTGAAAAGCAGCACTTCCTTGTTGCAATCGATGTATGTTCAAAGAAAACTGGTGCTAACAAATACAAACAAAAGTGTCCTGTATCCATTTCAGCTTAGGACCCCAACCCTGCCCGTTTTGTTGCATAAGGATCGTTATAGCCATAAGCAGCCCCCACAACTAGGCAGAGAGAAGGGAGGGAGCAGTCACCTATGGATTCACTAGTTCCTCAGGCTAAACAAACCATAAAACTACAGTTTTGTATTCCTCCTTATTTAAATGACCTCACTTTGCAGGGGAGGTTTAGACGGATAAACTGACAAACACACACAAGTAATTAAACAAGAAAAGAAAGAAAGAAAGGAGAGGAAAAGCATTTATAAATGTCACTGTCCAATGTCTTTTCAATTTAAATGTAGTAAGATTATCTACACATATCTACAAATATCTACAAGTATCTACATTGTTTGCAGATATGATTCTTTGGTTGTCAGGACTTTTTTCCTACACTGCAACTATCAAGGAAAAAAAAAGGTTTGTATAATCTTTGAAAGAAATAATAAATATAACAACTTCATTAAACGTTTGACCAAAGCTTTGGCACTAACCAGTTTACAGATAACAAATCAAAACTCTGAAATAACAGCGGCAAAGCAACAGAGCACATCAGAGAGCCATTTCCCACTGATTAATAACAAGCACAAGGCTATTTTACATCAACCTTTCTGAGAACATTAATTATGGTTTAGTCAGACACTAAGAATTTCACAATTCACTGCAAATGTCAAATAAAATACATATTTCTTGCACAAGTCTTTTCCATGGATCCAGATATATTTTTTATAACAGAAAAAAAATACAGAAAATATTCACGTTAGCCTGCAATCCCTCCTTAACCCTTCCAAAGAGTTTTGGAAGCCCAAAGCCCGCTGCCAGAGAATGAATAAACATCACTACTAACACTGCCACCTGAATAAGGGAAGGATTGTTTTAAAAGGCATCAGCAAATCATTGCAGAGTTTGTAGTAAAGACGCACAAGCACGGATGAATAGAGAACTTAAAAAAACACTTTTTTTCATAGAATCACATGGAAGAAACAGAAGTGTTTATAATACTGTATACCAACACAGCTGAGGAGCTGCCCAATACCTTCTCTGAACGAGACAAAAAGACTGACATTTGATGACGCATTTGACAAAAAACACAAGCCAAATATTCAAAACACATCGCTGGAGAAATTGTGATGAACAGGCCCATCTTTTCAACAATAAGGAAAGGCTACTGAAGAAGAAAAAAAAATACTTACCAGCTTTAAGAGGAAAGATGCAGCAAGCAGGTAGATGCAGAATAGGTGCTTTAGGACTACTGCAGTTCGGGTCAACCAAATATAAGGGGTGAGGCATTGTGGGAAAAAACCCTGAAGTTCCTCTGAAAGGCACCTCTCAGCGGGAGAGCACCAGGAGCCCAGGGAGGGATCTGGGAAGGCAGTACTGTGGGGCTGCCTCAGGAGCAGCCCCTTTACAAGCTATTGCTGAGAATATACAGTCTAAACTTTGGGGGTATTCCCTCCACTCCCAGGCTAGTTTTTAGATGAAAAGAAGCAGCTGTAGATGGCTGTGCCTTTGGACACATGCTCAACAGCTCAAAAAAAAAATGCTTTTGTGGTTAAGCTGCCCCCATGAACCCTAAAACTCATGAACAGGTCAGCAACGGGAGAGACCGGCATGGATTATATTTCTTATAGTGCTGCCTGCGGAGATCCAAAGTGTTCCCTTAAGTTAAACTGCTTCCCTTGACAGTATCCTAGAAGAACCGAGTCAGTTGTGAACGAGGCCAAGGTAAAGGACACACTTATATCAACACACGCTGAATTACGCTCCAGCCCCGGGGTCCACGGCTGGGAAAACTCCTGGCACTGCCCAAAGCGGTGGCACCACCACGTTTCCACCACGGGGCCAGGTGGGTGGGTGGAGACGGCCCGGGCGGGTAATCGGCAATACCAGAGCCTGCGTTTGGCTCCGGCCATTCACCCCACACTGCCACTGCTCCGACCTCGGCGCTAACGGCTCTATCCCACCCGCTTCCCAGGGGCCCTCACCGGCACACCGCGGAGGTGGGATGGGGTATCCACGGGAACACAGCAGTGCGGGGTAGGGAGAAGGCAGATAACGACATATGGCTTCTTTTATCAAAGTGCAGCTGCGGGTCACGCAGCGACGACGAGCGCCCCGCGCAGCCCCGCCGGCCCCAGGCACGCAGCCGCCCCCCACCCTCACAGCCCGCCGCGGCGGTGGGGGGCGGGGCGGCGGCCCCCGGCTTCCTGCGATTGGGCTCTCCGATTGTCGATCAAGTCAAGCTGGCCTATCAGCTCGTTCGCGAGGCGGGAAGAGAGGGAAAGGCGGGAAGGGGGGAGGGCGGTAACGGTCGCGGCAACGGTCGCGGCGCCGCCAGTCTCGGGCCGGGCCGGGGCGGCGGCGTTATCTGGGCCCGTAGTCGTAGTTGGCGGGGGCGCCGGCCGACGAGTACATGTTGGCGGCGGCCGCCGCCGCCGCGGCCGCCGCGTTCATGTGGTGATGGTGGTGGTGGTGGTGGTGGTAGCTGTGGCCGCGGATGCCGGGGAGCGGGTAGGGGGCGGGCCGGCTCTTGGCCCCCAGGTAGTGGTCGTAGGCGGCGGCGGCCGGCGGGTACTTGTAGGGGTGGTGGTGGAGCGGCTCCGAGGCGGCGGGCTCCAGGCGCAGTTCGTGGTGGGGGGGGCTGGGCCGGCCGCCGCCGCCGCCGCCGAGCGGCACGAGGCCGCCGCCGCCGCCGGGCAGCGCCGGGCTGAGCACGCGCGACATGAGCTGCTGGTGCGCGGCGTCGGCGTGCAGCGGCGTCCCGCCCGCCGCCTCCCGCTCGTAGTCCCGCCGGCTCTCGGCAGCATCTGCGGGGGGCAGAGGGCGTCAGCGGCCGCCCCCCCGCCGCCGGGCCCGGCCCGCAGCGCGGCGGCAGCAGCGGGGGCAGCGGGCCGTGGGGCAGCACCTTCCCGCCGCGCTACGTGGGGCTGCAGTGACTGACGAGCCGGTGCACGCCTGGGATTTTTGCAATTGTGTAACGCTAAACAAACACAGACTTCCCTTTATTTTACGAGCCCGGAGCGTGCTGGAAGGCCGGCCTCCGGCTGTCTCCGCGGTTGTTTGCTCTCCGTAATGGAAAAGGAGTCGGGGGGCAGGGGTGCGCTGCTAGACCCGGCCGTGGCTCCCGCGGGGGAGCGGGTCTGCCCCGAGCACGCTGCCGGGCTGCTTTCAGGGGGCAGCGCGAGGCGGTGCGAGTGGCCCTGGCTACATCTCTGCCTGAAAAGCTAAACTTTCAGCCAAAAAGTCTAAAATGGGACACTAAAGGGAAAGGATGGTGCATTTCAAACAACCTTGCTACTTTTCCTCACATTTAAGCACAACAGCAGTGAGTGTTTTGGACCTAATAAAAGTGAACTAGGCTAAAATGATGTCTATTTTTATTTAAAAAAATAGACATCAGCGCAAAGCTTGTTAGCAATGGGGACGTGCCGGGCTGCGTGCCCGCTGCAGCGAGGCTGGCTCCCAGCAAGCGGGGTGCTGGCTGCGTGGGCAAGTGCGACAGGCAGGCCCGGCCGCTCGCGGCACTCACCTTTCTCCGTCCCGTTCTGGTGCGCGGGGGAAGACACCGGATTCCGGGATCTGGCAAAAGCGCTCATGAGAGGGAGGGCGCCCGGCCTGTGGTTCCTGGGCCTGGAAGAGGAGAAGCGATACGGCGCTATCGCTCCAGCTGAACGGATGCGCGCATGCACTGCTGCAGCGTGGTTGTGTGCTGCAGCTGGCTCACGAGGCCTGACCCAGCGCCTGCTGCACACGGTGCACGTCTTGTATAAGTGTAAATCGGCAGGCGTGTGCTAAACCGGGGGCGAGAGGGGGCTGGTTGTAGTCAGCGAAGCAGCAGCCTTACCAGTCCTCAGGGTCGCAGTCTCTGAATCCCTTGGCGAAAGGGTTGCTGGCGATCTTGAGCTGCGTGATCTGTAAGGAGAAGCGGGGAGCAGTCTGAGTGGCACACGCAGGGCTCCCCGGTTAGGCGGCGAGCGTGTCCCCAAGCAGGCTTTCGGGGGTCGGTTGTTCCCGGCGTAACGGGGGGGCCTGGGGGGCCAGGGCCCTGCTGGAGCGCGCTCTGCCGCCGAGCGCAGACACTTGCTTTCCCTCTGTTTGAAAATGCAGGGTAGGAGGCTATCTAATACGAGTTCAAGGCGAAGGGAGAAGCAGCCCGAGCCGGCTGCGAAAGCTGTGTAAATGCACTTGTAAGAAAATGCCACATTATATGGGTCACCACCAGAGCAGCTAAGACAAATCACTGGATAAATCATACTTATGTATTTATTTAATTCGCCAGGGAGAAGGCAGGACATTTTCTATATTTAAGCAAATCCACGGATAAAGTATGTGATTGTGAGTTTCCGGAATGGGTTGAAAAACAAACTTTAAGCCCCTCAGTGACAGTTCCAGCCTTAGAGGTCAAACTGATAGAAAGCAGGAGAGAAAGAGCAGCTGTCCGGAGCCATCAGGCAAATGCCAGCTGGGGAGGGACTTGGAGCCCCTTAAAGGCGCAGCCGGCCCGGGCTGTGCGGGGAGGTCGCACGCGGCCGGAGCCCAAATTTTGGGGGACCCCTTGGGAGAGGTTTGCTCGCAGCTATTGCAAAAAGTGGCATTGCCGCGGGCTGCTCACGAGCGGCCCCACGAATCGGCGTGGGCACGGCCGAGACGCTCAGCCCCTCGGCCGGGCCTGCGGCATCGGTGCGGAGCAGCGCTGAGAAAGCCCTGCTATGAAACCGTGTTAGCAACCGTGGCTGGGATTCCTGCTCTTTCCACTATGCTGATGTGATTTAAAGAAGCAATGGGATTAACTGCTGCCCAGAAATCCACGTCGGATTAGGGGAGAGGGAGGGTTCCCCCCCCCCACCTCACCCCACACAATTGTATTCCGGAGAGGAACGGACCGGGAGGGCGGGAGGGAGCCCGGAGAAGTAAGATCACAGATTTATCCAAACAAATTGTGAGTGACATTTCGCAGCGGGAAGCCTGTAGTTTCCCAGCTAGCCGGGTCTCGGGTTTACATAGGTAATGACGTCCCCCGGGCCGGGGCAGGCTGCGCCGGGGCAGGCACGGCAGGGCTGCGGCTCGCGTCGCCCCTCGGTGCGCGGCTCTGCCGGGCTCCCCCGGCTATCGGGTTCCTCGAGCTGCCCGAGAATGGGTTTAGCAGATGGGGAGGAGGGACGGGGGGGGGGATACCCCCGGACCCCGCCGGAGGGCACCGCGGCCAGCCCTGCGCCCCAGCGCCGCCGCAGGGGCCCCGCTCCGCGCTCCCACCGAGCGCCCCGCTGCAGCCAGCGCCCGCGGCCGGGCCGGGCCGGGCCGGGCCTCTCCGCTTCGCCCCGGCGCCGCTCACCCGGTGGTTCTGGTAGGCGGTCACGGCCGTGAAGCGCGTCTCCTCGAAGACGAAGGTTTTGAAGTTTTCCTCGGCGTATTTCTCGCTGTCTTTCCGGGGGTCCACGTAGACCACGTGAAAGCGCGGCTGGTATCTGTGCATGGAGTTCAAAATGATCTGAATGATAAAACGAGCAAGGAGACAATAACTGATCCAGGCGGAGCATGGAGAGGGGCGCGCAGCCCGGCGGCCCCGGTCCCGCGGGGCTCGGGGGGCCGGGCCCGGCTCGGCCCGGCGTCCTCCGCCGCCGCTCCCCGGCCCACTTACGTGCCCGTTGTCATCCAGCAAGTTGTTGGTCAGCTTGAGCTTGTCGAAGGACACGATCTGCTTCATCCACTGCGCCCCCTTGGCCGGGGAGTCCGGGTGGTAGTGCACCCGGCCCGGGGTGGCCGGGTCGGCCTTGCCCGCCACCAGCCAGGAGGAGCTGTGGAAGGCGTACCTGCCGGGGGGGCACGCCGTGAGCCCCGGCCCGGCGCCCCCGGGCACCGCGGGGTCCGGCCGCGGCGGCCGCTTCCCCGCCCGGGCGCTGCCGCGTCCCGCGGGGCCGAGCGCTCCCCGGCAGCCGCCCCCGCCGCGGGGGGAAAGTAGCATTTTATCAGATCCCCGAGGGGACTTGCCGGGGAGGAATCTGCGGGATGGAGGAAATTTCTAGCTACCTGCACAGCTCTGGGAGAGAAGCCACAAGTGCTCCCTCCCTCTACAAAAAAAGGTGAAAGGCAGCCCTCTGCACAGCAGCGCTCTGGCTCCGAGCGAAGAGGGGAAATTTATGTGCAGATTAATAGCAGGTCCAGAGTTTAGCAGCCTTGTTTCATTCTTTCAAAGTACATATTCAACAGTAACATTTAAAACAGAGAAACCAATCTTCTATACACGTGTTTACTTTAAAAGCCAGTGTTTGCACAGGGGGAATTAGACACCATTGGACTCGAGCAGAAACATTACTTTTTAAAGATATACTCAATTGGATGTTATATATCCCACTTCCCTTGACAAGCAAACATTTCTAGGACGCCCTGAGAATTTGGATATCTGTCTAAATATTTATATATCGGACCCTGCGATGCATACGCCCGCTGCCTGTTCGGCGTCCTGATCTGAAACTAAATGCATAATGCGCCTTTCACTGTCTTAAAATTAAGGGAGCTGCAGGGCAGCCCGCACCGCTGCCCCGCGGCCGGGCTCGGGCAGCCGGGGACTTTCCGCGGAGCAAAACCCGCTCTCTGCCCCCAAAACGGGCACCACGAGCGCCCCAGGCGGGCACGGCCGCGGGGCCGTGCAACTAGCTAACTAGGTGGGGGTTTTTCGGGGGGGGGTCCCAGGTGCGCCTGCCCCCGCGCAGATTTTGCGCCCGACCCCTCCAGTCGTTGCGCGAAATTCAAGGGGGTCACGGAGGATCCGCGCCCGGCGGAGCCGCCGCGGCCGCGCCGCTGCCAGCCCGGAGCTCGTTGCGGGGAGCCGCGGGCGGCCGCAACCCTCGTGCAGCGCCGAGCACCGCCCGCCGCGTTACTTGCCGGTAGCGCTTGTCGTCCACGGGGACGAAGTCCATGAGGAGCATGTAGTCAGCCATGGGGTCCATGCCGAAGATCTTCACCTGGAAGGTGGGGAACATGCGCCTGGCGCGGAGAGGAGAGAAGCGGAGAGCTGAGCTGGGGCCAGCGGGTGCCCCGAGGGCCCCCCCGCCCGGGTCCCCGGCCCTTCCCCTCCCTCCCGCTCCCCGACGGGCGCCCCAAGCGCGGCTTCGCGCTCCCCAGGCGCCGACGGGAGCCGGGGCGGGCTGGGGGCAGCGGGGCCGCACGGCCCCCGGGAGCATCCGCGGGACGAGCCGGGCCGCACTGCTGCTCCGCCGCTGCCCGGCCCGTCTGGGCCCGACGGGGCGGCTTGTGTCGCACACGCAAACCACCCGCCGCGGCGGGGGGATAGAGCTTTGCTGCCTTCCCCTCCGCAGACGGGGACACAAGGGGAAGAGTTTCCTTCCCTGCCTTTTCCCCATCCTGCCGCTGCTCTGCTGCAAGGCAAAGCGTCCCCCGGGCACCCCGGGCACCGGCTCCGGCCCTGCCCGCGTGCGACCCGAGGGAAACGCGCTCCCGCGGCCGCAGCTTCTGCTCCCAAACATCTCCCCCCGTTTTAAAGCAGCGATCAAAACCCAGCAGCGGGTGCGCGGAGCCCGCGGGACGGTGTCCCCCCCCCCCCCCCCACGGCCCCCGGCCCTGCCGGCCCCGGGCGTCTCCCCGCGACCCCCCTCCCGGCGACGGTGCGTTGCGGCAGCGCGGTGGGGCCGGGCCGGGCCCCCGCACCGTCGCGGGCTGCGGAGGAGAGCGGAGGGCGGCCGGGGCCCCCCAGGCAAAGGCCCGAGGCGGGCCGCGCCCCGGGGCTCTGCTCCCCGCAGAGTGACAACCCCCCGCCGGGGACCTGCCCGACGTGGGGGTCCCACGCCCCGAGACACAATTTTTCCGAGGGGCCGCGGGCGAAATGCGAGGGGGCTGGGCCCGGGGGGGGGGGGGTGGCCAGGGCGGCCCCCGGGACAGACCCGAGAGGGCCGCGCCGAGGATGCGCCCTCGCGTCGGGGCTCGCTACGGCTCCGCTTGTTTTTTGTTCGATATATTCTTCACCCGGTCAGGAAACCCCAGCGAGCAGGAGCAGGGGGTATTTCGGGAAGGAGGTTTGAACCCGCTGAAAAAAACCCAAACCCCAAATACCCCCCGAAAAACCAGCCCCGCAAAGCCGGGCCCCATGACCCCCCCGGCCCGCCCGGCCGGACCCGCCGTGCGCCTCTCCGGGGCGCTTTCGTTCGCGCCGCCGCTGTTCCCCACCGAGCAGAGGCCGCCTGAGCCCCGAGCCAGGCACCGGGGGCCCGGGCCCCGGCTCCGCGGCCGCGCAGCTCCCTCCACCCCGGGCCCGCCGCTACCGGCGACGGGCAGCTCGGTCTCCCCCTCTGTAACGCTGCAGCAAACCCCGGAGAACATTCCCAGTCGCCCCTTCTGTTATTATTATTTTTAAAGGTGTAAAAAACCCCATTAGCTCCAGTTCCGGTGTTTCTTGCTTTAAAACGCAGTTTTAAAACAAACAACCCGAGTCGATAAGACCCACCTAGACAAACAGCGAGGCCAGCCCGGGGCGCGGGAGAGACCAGGCTGCGCAGCCTCTGCCCTGCGCCTTTTCCTGACGGTTTTACCCCGATTTCTTCTGTTTTTTACCCGCCTGCCCGGAGATTTGTCGGTATCATTAAATAAACGAAGAGGACGGGGGGAAAAAAAGAAAAAGCAAGCCCGCGGTTTGGATCGGTTAGTTCCCTTCGGGGCCGTCCGAGAGCGGGCTGTTTGCAGCCCTTCGCCGTCCCGGCGGGGCGGAGGACGCGGCCCGAGGAGCCGCCGCTCGCGGAGAGCCGCCGCCGCCGGCCCCGGGCCCCGCGAAGGCAGCGCGCAGCCGGCGCCGGGCTCCGCGCCGCGGCCGCCGCTTCCCGCGGAGAGTCGCGCCCGGGCTCCCGCACCAACGCGCCGCAGCGCCGGCCCCGCCGCCGGCTACATTTTCAGCGGGCACCGGGTTGATTTTTTTTAAATAATACAACGCTATTTTTTAAAGTATACTATATAAATATACTTAAAGCAGCTATATAAATATACTTCATTTTTCGCACCTTCAGGAGCCTCAAAACCGCCGGCGGGAGAGCAGCCCCGGAGCGGCGGCAGCAGCGCTGCCGGGCCCTTTCGGCGCGGAGCCCGGGCTGCTCCCTCGTCCCCGGGCACCGCGGCAGCGCCCGGCGGTCACTCCCGGCGCGCACCGAGAGCGGCCGCCGCGGAAATTGATGTATTTATTTTTCTGTTGTTTTTTCCCTCCCGCCCCGTATCGCTTTAAATCGAGGGAACAAGACAGAGCCGGAGCGACCCAGGAGGCAGCGCTCGCGGGGGACGCGGCGGCCCCGTCCCTGCCCTGCAACGACTCCCGCAGCAAAGGCGCTCCCAGGCGATCGCAATTAAACGCGGTTAATTAACGAGCCTAATTTCCCCCCCCACACTCCTTCTCCCAGATGTTTTGCTCATTTCTAACGCGGCCGGATCAGCCGCTTCCTTTGTTCCCGGCCGGGAGCGGGCCCGGCCCCGTCCACCGAGCCGCGCCGCGCTGAGCCGAGCCGAGCCGAGCCGGGCCGGAGCAAGGCCGAGGCGAGCCGGAGCAAGGCTGAGCTCGTTATTCGATATTCGGGAAATGCAATATTCCTGCGGGACGTTTGGAGGTGTAAAACAGCCGGAGCCGCTGTTTGTTTTCAGTCCCCGCCGAAAGGGGAAAATCTGTCCCGGCGATAAAAGAAAACCATTTAACCGCAGGTTGTTCCTTCGCTCCTGGCTGCGCCCCGCCGCAAGGACCGGGCCTCCGCGAACGCGGCCGGCGGCGGATCCCGCGCGGGGCATCGCAAGCCGAGGGCGCCCGGCGGTGCCGGCGCAACCAGCGTCTTTCGGCGCCGTGAAACGCTCCGCGGAGCGCGCAAGCCCCGCGCGCCCGGGCCCGGCCCGGCTCCGCCGCCTCCCGCTGGCGTCCAGCCCCCGGCGCCGCGCAGCCCCCGAGGAGGCGCCGATCGCGCCCGGGGGGAGCGCGGGGCTCGGAGGGCCGCGGCTCGCTGCCCGCCCGGCGGCCCCGCACTGACCTGCCGGCCTTGGTGACGATCATCTCGGTGCCCAGCTGGTTGAACTCGTCCCACAGCGCCTTCATCTCCAGCTGCACGCTCACGTTGGCCACCTTGGGGTTCTTCTTCACGGGCGCCTTGGCGGCCGCCGGCCCCGCCGAGCAGCCGGAGGCGGCGGCGGTGCCCTCGGGCGGCTCCGCGCCGGGGGGGGGCGGGTTGGCCGCGGCCCCCGCGAAGGGGTAGCCGTGCTGCGGCGGCGGCGGGTGCTGCTGCGCCGTGCAGGGCTCGTAGTGCGGCGGCTCATGCTGCCCGTAGGGGTCCCCCGGGGAGGGGGAGAGGTGGTACCCCCCGGAGGCGTTCAGGCTGCTCAGGCTGTTGGCCGTGAAAGCTGCAACATCGCAAAAATGGGACAGCTGGGTGAGCCAGGGGCTGGAGATAGCTGAAATCATTCCAAAAACAGGCGGTCAGGGCTCGGCTCCGGCTCCCGCTCTTCCCCCCCGCCGCCAGCTCCGCGCCGCTCCGCGCCGCTCCGCGGGTGCCCTCCGCCTCCTGCCCCGCGCCCGGCCCACGGGGCGCCTCCCCCTTTCGCTCCGCTCGGCCCCAGCCGCGCTCCCCCCGGGGCAGGCGGGGAGCTCGCTGCTCCCGCTGCCTGCCTGCCTGCCTGCCTGCCTGCCTGCCGCGGCTCTTTTTTTCTTCTCTCCTTTTTTTTTTTCTTTTTTTTCTCTTTTCAAACCCCAGAGATCTGCCAAGAGCCGCGGCGGTGCGGAGCCGCGTTATCTCTGCAGCAGGCCTCCCTCGCCGCGCACGAGCCGGGACAAAGCGAACTCCCTTTCCCCCTCCCAAAGGAAAAAAAAAAAAAAAAAGAGGAGGGGGCGGAAAAACCCGCAGAATGAAACCGGTTCTTATTTCTCCGTAACTAAGGTGCTGCAGGTAACGTCCCCCGCTCTGGAGGCGCGGGGACGTGGCTGACAGGGGAGGGCGGGTCTGGCTTGCAGGACCCCTCTCCGCGCCTCCGAGCCGTCGAGGGGACGATGGGGACGGCAGCGAGGCGGCGGCCCCGGCCGCGTGACAGCCGCCGGTGCCCGGCGCGGCGGCGGCTGCGGGGCCGCGGGAGCCGCCGGCGCCGTCGGAGGATGCTGCGGCCGAGCCGCCCCCGCAGCGGCCCCGCTGCCGCAAACCTGCGGCCCCAAAGCAGCGAAACCCCTGAGCGAGGGGGGCGGCGGGGCGGGGGCGGCGGGGTCCGGCCCTGCCGGCGCGGAGCGGGCGTGCTCGGCGCGGCCGGCACCTACCTTCCATGTCCCTGGTGACGGTGCTGAAGTGCATCTTCTGCGGGCGGGGGCCGGCGCGGGCGGGCTTGCAGCGGCCGCCGCGGCGCTCCTCCAGCGCGTCCTTCCCTGCTCGCTCGGCGGCGGCGGCGACTGAAATCAGAGAGGCGATACTGAAAGCATTTGCCTTGGGAGACAGAGGGCTGTTTTCGTCCATAGGGGAGACACCAATGCAGGAGCAGCAGCCGCGGCAGCCTCCCACCACGAGCCCCCCCTCCCACCCCCTCACTCCCCTCCTTTCTACCGCACCATCCAGGGAGGTGCGAGCGAGACCCCCCTCCTTCCAGAAAGGGGGGGGAGGGAAACGAAAAAAAAGAAAAGAAAAAAATACCCAAACAAAAAACAACCCAAACCCTCTCCCCCCGCGCTCGGGAAGGGCGTTGGGGAGCAAGAAACTTCCCCAGGGCCCTTTGCAGCCAGCGCCGGGCACCGACGCGGCCGGATCGAGCCCCGCCACAGCGAGGGAACCGGGGGGAGAAAATAAATAATCCAACCGATTTATCCCCGGGGTCTTAATCCCCCCCCCCCAGCCTCTTTCCCTGCGATTTATTAATTTATTTCCTCTCTTCCCTCCCCCCCAGCCCCCCCTCCCGCTGCACGTAGGGAAAGTGGCTCCCTTATAGGCGCTTTCCCCCGTCCCGGGGCTGGGAGGCGTCACACGGAGCCGGGGGTGTTTGCCTGCGGCGGCGGCGGCGGCGAAAGCGAAGTGAAACTGCAGCCGCGACGGTGTCAAAGGGCCGGGGAGGCCCTTCCCCGCCTCCGGCACGGCGGGGGCCGGCGGGAGGGATGTGCCGCGGGGCGGGCGGAGGGGCCGGCGGTGTCAATCACGGCGGCGGGAGCCGGCCGACGGGAAGGGCCGCGCCGCGGATGTCCGGTACCGAGAGGGGATCGCTGCCTTCCTCCGCGCCGGCTCCAGCCGCGGGGCTGCGGCGGGCCCCGCTCAGCCCCGCGCCCGCGCCCGGGGACTTCCAGCGGCGCCGCCGGGGCAGGAGGGGACGGGCACGTCGGGGGGCGCAGGCACCGCCGCCGCCTCGCCGGAGCGGCACGGGGGAGCTCCCCGGGCCACCAGCCCCCAAGTCACAAGCAGGCGCCGGACCGTTTCCTTGGCCGGGGAAAACAAACAAACAAAAAAAACCCCAAAAAAGCGGAGAAAACGGAACGCAAACGGCGCGGCGGCGGGCGAGCCCGTGGCGCGGCCCGGCGTGGGCGCCCGCGCCGTCGGCAGGCACCTGCCCGGCTCTGGCGGGCGGCGGGCGGAGGCCGCGCCGGTGCCCGTCCCTGCCCCGCGGAGGGCGAGGCGCTACTCACCGGCCGGCTCCGGCCCCTCGGAGCGCCGCGGCGTCGCCCGGGCCCTTCCTCCGCATCGGCACGGGCCGAGGTGGCGCGGCCGCCCCGCCGGCCCCGGCCCCGGCGCCTGCGGACGGGCGGCAGCGGCGCGGTCCCGGGAAAGGCCCCGACGGGGCGGGCGGAGCCGTGGGGCGCGCCGGTGGCTACCGCCGCGCTGGGGGTTGCATAACCCGGCCGGTGCGCGGAGAGCCGGAGTGAGCAAGCGGGTTATATATAGCTGCCCCGTCTGTAGCCTGCGGGGCTTGATTCTTCTGTTGAAATATTATCTTTGGATGTGGTAAAAATATTTGCCGAGAAAAATCTAGACTGCTCGTACATATTTGAGCATATGTTCCTGCAGCTGAAGGCATAAGGGCAGAACGGGACACGACCGCTGCCTTGTTGCTGCTGTCAGCGCGTTTCCCGGCCGGGCGCTTTCCTGCCCCGGCGCTGCGGGCACGCAGAGGGAAAAGCTCCGCCGGTGCGGAGCCGCGCTGGGAACCGGCCGCAGTAAAAGCGAGCGGGGAGGGGGGGTCGCTGGGGAAGCGAGGGGCGAAACTGCCGCGGCGGCGGGGGAAGCGGAGCAGACGCGTCCGAGCTGCCAGCAGCTGCCGGGGCGGCCAAGGCAGAGCGGCGGGACGCCCCGGCCCCGGCCCCGGCCCCGGCCCCTCTCGCAGGCCCCCACGGGGTCACACGCGTGGCAGCGGCTCCGCGGTGTGTGTGTGGGGGCGAAACAGCCCCAAATGCCCCAGGGCGGGGACCCCCCCCCCCCCGGGGGAGCAGGCTGCGCTCCCCTGCGCTGCACAGGGACCTGCCCCGGCCTCGTCCCCGCTCTGCCCCCGGCCTCCCGTTGCTCTGCCCCCGTTGCGGAAACGCCGAGGGCTCGAGCGGGGGGAGAGGGGCCGGAATCCGCGCACCCCCGCCGGGGACACACGTCTCCCCTGCCCCGAAGTGCGGCCGCCCCGGCGGGGCGAAAGGCAGCGGCAGCACCGGGGAAAAGCAGCGCTTCGCCTCGACGCCCGCGGCCCCCGACGGCAGCCCCGGCGCCGCCGCCCCCTCTGCCCCCCGCACCGTCCCGCGTGGGGTCTCCCCGCGCCCCCCCGGCGCCCATCACCGCTGCCCGGCCCGGTCCGCACCTGCGGGACCTCCCGCACCCCGAAGCGCCCCAGACCTTCTCGGCGAGGCCGCGCTGCGAGGACGCCGTGGCCGGACACCGCGGGCTGCGGGCCGGGCGCCTCCCTCCTCCCGGGGCTCGGGTGCCCCCCCGGGCCCGCAGACGGCAGCCCCCACCGGGCCGCGGCCGCGCTGGTGCGGAGGCGCCGCGGCTCCTCCCAGGCCGGGGCCGCAGGTGCGCAGCGGCCCGACGGCTCGGCCGGCCCCGAGCGGCCCCGAGCGGCCCCCGGCCCCGCCGCCTGCCCCGGCCCTGCGTCCGCCCTCCGCACTCACCGCCTCCGCTCGCACCTCTCCTCTCGTCCCTCCCGCGCTCCCTCCTTTCTGCCCGCTGCCGCTGCCCGGCCCTCCCGCCCCTCACCGTGCGCCCCCGCGGGGCAGCTGGGCCCCGGCCCCGCGCAGCCCGGCCGAGCCCGGCGGCTGCTCCGCGCCCCGGCCGCACGCGCGTATTTCTCCCCGCGGCTCCCCGACAAACGCCCCGGGCCCGGTGTCGCGGCCAGGCCGCCGGTGCGGACCGCGGCGCCTCGGGCAGCGCGGAGCGGCGCGGAGCCCCCGGCCGCCCCCGCCCCGGCCGCCCCGCGCAGCCCCGCGCAGCCCCGCGCGCCGCCGCCTCCCTGTGCGCCGGGAACGATGCGAAAGAACAGCGACAGAAATGAGGAAGGTGATGATGATGGTGGGGGCGACAGTAACGACAGTAATTCGTAGACGTTCAGCTAACGGGAGCCACCGACATTTACGGATTCGTTGTAAGCGGAGAAAAAGAGGAGAACGGGCAGTTCTCGGCAGGTGAAAAAAGCCCCGCAGTTCCCGCAAGTTCCGCGAAAAAAGGGGATTTTTATAGCCTTTAATTTGAGAGAGTTATCGATTTTTACTATTACTGTTATTATTATTATTATCATTATCGGTATTACTACTACTGCGATTCTTATTATTATTTTGCAATCGACGTTTGAAATGTAGGAACCGAAATTCGCAAATCTATTTAGCAGCTCTAAACCCCAAATGTACCGCTGACCAGGTCTCACCGAGGAAGACAGAAAGACAGACAGAAAGAAAACAAGAAGGAAAGAAAGAAGAAAGAAAGAAAAAAAGGAAGGAAAGAAAGACAGAAAAAAGGCAGAAAAAGTGAGAAAGAGAGAAAGAAAAGGAGAGAGAAAAAGCAAGCAAGTAAGCAAGCAGGCAAGCAAGATAATGAAATAAAGAAATAAAGAAAGAAATAACGAAAAAGAGAAACGGAGAGAGAGAAATAAATAAATGAAGAATAAAGGAAAGAAAGAATGAGAGAAAGAATAAGAGAAGGAAAAGAAAGAAAAGAAAAGAAAAAGAAGAAAAAGAAAAGGAAAAAAGAAAAATAAACGGAAAGGAAAAAAATAAAGAAGAAAAGGAAGATAGAAAAAGACAAAGAGAAAGCAACGGGAAAAAGAGACAGCGAGAGACAGAAGTACAGAAAGGCAGAGGCGGAGGGAACGAAAGACGAAGCAGGCAGGGCCGGAGGGAGGCGATGGCGCTGGTGCCGGCGGCCAGGGGCGCTTCGGGGACCCGCTGCCCGGCCTTGAACGGCTTCGGCTCCGGGCTGGTTTCGCGGCCACCCGCTGCCGGCGGCGGCCGGGCCGGTCCCTGGCCCCCTCCCCGCTGCCGCGCTGGCGACCCGCTCGCCGGGGACGGCCCGGGAGCCGCCGCCTCCGCGCCCGCCCGGCCCCGGGGGCTGCGGGGGCCCCGCGGCCCGACGACCCCGCTGCCCGCTGCCGAGCGGCTTTAGCCGCCCCGTCCGGTCTCGGCCCGGCCCGGCCCGGCCCCGGGGCCGCCGGGCCGCTCAGCCCCGCTCCGCTGCGCGGCAGGTGCGCGGTGCCCGGCGGAGCGCGGCCCCTCGGCGGCCCCGGGCGGGAGCGGGGCTGCGGCACCTGCGGCCGAGCGGCTCCGTCCCGGCGCGGCTCCCCGCCGCCTCCCCAGCCGCGGCGTCCTGCGGGAGCGGGGGAGCCGGGGCCTCCCGCCGGCGGGCAGGGCTTGGGAATGAGGGGCTAGGGCAGAAAGCAAGGAGAGGAGGAGGAAAAGAAAGGAAAAGGGAAGAGAAGAAAAGGGAAGAAAAGGGAAGAGAAGAAAAAGAAAAGAAATCAAAGAGAACAAGAGAGAAAGACAAGAGAAAGAGAAAGAGAGGGAGAAAAAGACACAAAGAAAGAGACAAAGAAATAGGGAAAGAAAGAGGAAGACAGAGAGAAAAATAAAGAGAGAAAGCACAAGAACATGAAAGAGAGAGAGAAAGAGAAAGAGAAAAAGACAGAAAGAACGAACGAATGAACAAGTAGGCAAGCAAGAAAGTAAGAAAAGAGAGAAGCCCTGGGCGAGAGAGATTCTACGAATAAGTGATCGTTACTGCAGTTAGAGCAATCCCCTCGAACACGGGTCTTTCCTCGCTCCGCGGCACCGCGGTGCCTGCGCGGCGCCGGGGCTGCGGGCTCCGCGGCTGCGGCCCCGCGGCGGGCGAGCGGGGCTGCCCCTGCGCCCCCGCCGTTATTTGCTCGGCGTTATTTGCCATGGAGATTTGGGGCTGGTTTTATGGGGTCTCTCGCCTGCAGATCCCGAGGTAGAGATCACGCACGGGGAAATTCTCAGAAATACAGCTGTCAGCCGCGCTGCCCGGCACGCAGCCGGCAGGGTTTCTCCCTTTCCTTTCTCCCTGTTCCCCTTTTTTATTCTTTCATTTTCCCCCGCTCCGACGACAGCTCACACTTCCCAGCACGACACCCGCGCTCTCCCACGGCGCCGTCGTGCTGGGAGGAGGCAGCTCTGCGGGGGCAGCGGGGACCCCCCGTCTGCCCTGGCCACCCGCGGGGCCGCGGACAAGCCGGGGGGGCCGCTGTCCTTACGCCTGGCTGCGAGCTTTGAGGGGGCTACGTCCCATCGGGGGTGGGAGAAAGGGACCCCCCCCCCCCAGGGCAAAGCGGCTCCAAGCGACACTGGAAAACACCCAGCCCCGGAGGAGAGGGGACGTGGCGAGGGATGCGGAGGGTTTGGAGGGAATTAGCAGGTGACCAGCTCAGCCCCCCCCCAGCAATATCTGCCCTGTCCCGTCCCCCTCCGGACACGGCCCCCCCAAGCCCCTTTCCCAGGTGAAAGTCCTGCTGGCAGGGCTCTGCAGCCCACCCGCTGCCCCGGCAGCCTCCCTCGGCAGCCCGCAAACCTACGGAAACGTAAGATACCTCCCAACAGCAACAGAAAGCTAGTAAAAAATAAATAAACAAAAAAATCTGAAGTTGTGCTGCAGCCTGTGCAGTTGCGTGTGCGGCGGGGGGTTTGCCCGATGGCCCCCCAGCCCCTCGCCGCACTGTTTAATGCCACGAGAAGCCCTTCACGGGGTGCCCCTGCATTGCCCGGTCCAGCGCGACCAACGGCCGCGCTCCGCGTGCGCAAACCGCCGTGCTGCCCGCGGCCTGGCCCTGCCCCGGCTCCCGCACACCAAGGGGACGCGCCAAGGGGACGCGCTCGTCGGGCCACCGCCTCGGCCCCGCAGGGGAAGCGGGGCTGCAGCTCGAGGGAAGGGAGGTGCTTTTAGTTTGAAAGAAGGCCCCCCCCCAGCCGACACCGAGAGGCCAAAACCAGCTCAATTGGAGCAGATCTCCTTGTCGCGGTGCAAGTTTGGGTGACGAGCGGCGAGGAGACCCTGCCGCCGCGTTGCACCCGGCGGAAAACTGAGCAACCTCACTGCTTCTTGCTAGATCCTGCCAGCGGGGCGAGAGCCGCTTCCAGGCAGCCGGAAACCCCGTCCGCGCGGAACCGAGTCGCTAGGGGGAAAAGGCGGCTGCGTGACTCAGTTGCGGTTGTTGCACCGACGGTTTATAGTCACTCCGTCCCACAGCAGTATCCTGTGCAGACATTTATTTTGGCTTAGGCCAGGCTCGTTCTTGTTTTCGGTCGACGAGGCCTGATCCGCACAAACGCTTTGCACCGGCGGAGCTGCTGGAGCCACGCGGGTCGGTTTGGTCTCGGTTTGCTCCCGAGCGGGACGGCACAGCGGGGCTGCGGTCAGCTGGGCGATGCAGGAGACGCGGGGTCCCCAAAGCGCCCTGCTCACAGCTGCTGCAAGCTCTCCTGTAAGGACTTTTCCCCTTTTCTAATAGGAGACTAAAATATCCCCGATGCTCCCTGTCGTCCCACCGTGCCTCCTCTGACTGTCACAGTGAAGAGCAGATCCGCGTTGCCTGTTCTGGAGCTGCTGTGTTTTTGTGGGGCTTTTGTGTGGCGGATGATTTTATATATTAATTACTAACACAACACGGTACGTTAGCACAAACCAATTAGCACAAGCGATAATTGGCAGGGCTCAGCCTGCAAAAGGGAGGCTGCACAGCTTAGAGGGCTGCTGCCGGGAGAAATCCTCGCCCCGCATTGCTGGGCATTTCACGGGACACACTGCAAACTCGACCCAAGCCCCGTAAGGAATGGATGCTTCGGCTGACGTCAGCTGCGTGTTCGACTCCGATCCAGCGTAAAACTCGGCTTACTCGGTCTCAGAGCTTTCTCCTTGTGCGTCAGCGCTGGAGCTGAACCCCTGGACCACCTCCAGCCCAGAGGCGGCCGGGCTCCGCCGCCACCGAGGGCAGCTCCGCGCTAGGGACGCGGGGCAGAGGGCAGTCGCAGGGAGCACGCACCAGTCCCGCAGAGGAGCCCGAGGCCCTTGCTAGAGCCCACGCTTGTCTGTGAAGGGCAGTATTGCCTTTAGCAGAGGGAAACACGCTGGCTGCGCTCGCTTCTCTGAGCTTGTTTCACTCTCTTCTCCTCCTCCTCCTCCTCTTCCTCCCTCTCCTGTTCCTTCGCCTCCTCGGTGCGCGTGCCCCGGACGAGGTGCGCTGGGGGTGCTCGCAGCCCCCTCGTTCAGCCGAGGGCCGCATCCCCCCGTCACGCCGCGGCTGTGCGTAGGAACCAAACCCAACGGCGTTCCCGTGCCCTCCCAGGAGACGCTGGCTCCCAGTTCTTTAGGTACCAGCTGGCTGTGGCTGATGCAGGACACGCTCTGCCAGTGGGGACCGCGACGCGTACGTGCACCGCGCTGGGCAGCGGGGCCGTGCGGCCTCTCCTCCGCGGCACCAGCCGCTCCGCTCGCAGCGAGGGCTGCGCCCGCTCCCCACGGCTTGCTCCACGGCTGCAGCAAAGCCCCTCTGGGGCAGAAGCTGCTGCTGCCAGGTAGCCGGTGTCTGCAGGGAGCACTGCATTCAGCAGGGAAAAACACCTTCAAAAAGACACTTTTCCAGGAGAAGGAGACAACCCCGGTGGGAGGTGGCACTGGGGGAAGTGCAAGCCCCTGGGTCCCGCCACCGCGCATGGTTGTTTGCTCCCTCACTGGTGGCAGGGCCGGGAGGTACGGCCGGTGCGGCCAGCTCTGCCTCCGCAGCAGAGCGATCCGAGCCCATGGACCGTGCTGGAGGGAAGACAGCGGTGGCGAGGGCACGAGGAGCTGCGTGCAGGGAGCAGCCCTGTGTCTGAGCGCCAGCGGTCGGATGCGCAGCCCAGGCGCTACAGAGGTACGTTGGGGTTTGCTCACAGGGACTTTACAGCCTGCGTGGGACCCACAGCATCCCTGAAACGCCGTGCCTGGGCGAACGCCCCTGCTTCCTTCCTAGGAAGCCAGGGCCCCACTGAGCGAACATCCAAGGCCGTAGGAACCTGGGGATATTCAGGGAAAAAAAACAAATCTCTTTTCCCCATTTTATATAGCTAACAAGTGGCTGGGCACAATAGCAAAGCAGGGTTTGCACATGTGAAGTTTTGGCTTAGTCACTAACTAACACCTCCCAGTGCATTATCTGCTCAGCACGAGAGTTTCCCCTGGCTCCTGCTCTGAGCCGCAGCGGAGCCTTCCAAGCCTGCGCGCGGTGCAGCAGCGTTTACGCACAGCAGTGCCACGTGCTTTCCCCGTCTTGGCACCAGCAGGGCCGGGGGAAGTCTGTGCAAACAGGACAAAAACACAGCAGCATTTTGCCAGACTAGTCCCCCCGCGCCGGTGACTCAAGGACTTCCCGAGCATTAAATAACCCTCAGCGGTTTGTCACCCCCGATTTTGTCTAATGCAAAAGACCAGCCGTGGAAAGGTTGGAAGCATCTAAGACAGAGCTACACGTTGGAGCCCAAGGGGCTCATGGCTGGGAGTAAGATCAGTAGAGTTTAGCCCTTAAGGATTTATTTCTCTTTTTATTGAGTGCCTGCACAGTGCAAAAACCCTGTAGCATCCTTCTCCTGGCTCTGCCGAAGGGCTGTCCGGGGCGCAGTGCAGATGTGCCATGATGGTATGGCCACGTCCCACCAAAGTGGTCTCTGCCCACGCTGCCAGGCAGAGGGCCTGAGGGAGCTCCTCGGCTGGTAAGAGAGGGGAAGGCAGAGTTTTCCTTGGCTGATGGGAAGGGAGGCCACATTCCCGTAATGCGAGAGACAAGTCCTCAGCCAGGAAAGGGGAGAGCAGAGCAAGCTCATCTCAGCATTTAGGACAGTATTTCTAACATGTTGGTCTTCCATCTTTGAATACAGTGGTGAGGATGATGATGGTGCCCAGGGCTGTGGGGAGAGCTGGTCCATCTTCCACCCCATGGGAGCCTGGAGGTGTTTCTGCACTCCACTCACGCTTTCCAAGGGGGATTTTGACCTCTCGAGTTTCTACAATCCTGGCTTGGCATCCCTGTGCTCAGGAGGGGAAGAGGGTCAACATACCTTTCTGCAAGCCGGGTCCTTTTGTGGTAGGCCAAATGAGAAGTTCAGAACAAGGACATCCAGAGTTGCTAGGCACGTTTTAGTCCCTTTGCCAGCTGGGTCTCAGTGTCCTCCTGTGTAAGCAGCAGTGATGATGTGTAGTCACCTTGGGAAAGCTGTTTGGCATTGAAAGGGATCCAGGATAATTTTGGCTTAAGCTTCTGTAAAATTTATTTGTTGTATTTTTAGGTTTTGTTACATAAAATAACCACTGCACCTTTTCTAGGTTGTCTCTGGGAAAATCTTAGTTAACTCTTGTTCTTCCCACTTACTGTCTCCATTTCCCCCTTTTTGGTCGAAATGCCTGCCTGAAGCTGGTCAGGAATCCACGCTCCTGGGGATTTTCTTTTTTTGGTGATAATTGTTTTCTTGAAGTAATATCCAGTTTATTCTTTTTAGAAAGCAAAAATGTTCTTGAAAGAACAATAGCATTTCAGCCCAAATCCTGATTTTCCATAGCCAGATGCTGAGGGGAGGTTTGGGGGAGCAGAGAGGGGAAGTTGACTATACGTTTCTTGAGATTCAGAGTATTTTTAATGGAGAACAGTGCTGGATCTAAGCAGTTCTCATACATGGCTGATGCATGAGGAACATCCTCCTTTCCCAGTACCCACCCGGGAGCCCGGTGGGACAGATGATGGGAGAGGCACAGTCAGACTGCCCAGAAATTAGAACAAACCCGGCCATTTCCGACTTCTGCAGGAGCAAGCCTGGTGCTGGCGAAGCGTGTCCGCTTCCCATGGGCCGGGGCCTGGGAAGCACCGCCGTGCCCGCAAATAGCACCGAGCGGGTGGCACCGAGGGGTGGTTCAGTTTCGGGAACCGCCAGAGCCGCGGGGCTCTTCCGTGCCAGCGCGGCCCGGCTCACGCCTTCCTCTGCGGAATTCGCACAAGGACGGATTAAAGAAAGCCAATTTCCTTTCTCATCAAATCAACTCCTTCTGGGGAAAACAAAGCCACAAGCGCAGCGCTCCCGTCCTCCCGTGATCTTGCGGCTCGCTCCGGCTGGAGGAGGCAGCGCTGGAAAACCCGAGCCCATTTCCTGCCCTGCGTGCCGCGTATCCTCGCCTCAGCCCTGGAAACGCTTTGATGGATATTATTAGGCCTGGAAAGTGTTTGGAGCTCCTTTCTTCCATACGAGCCAAGCAAGCCGCAATGGGACAAGAGGGCGAAGGGGAAGGGTCTGCGGATGCCGCGGGCAGGCCGGCTGGCGCAGGGGACCCCCGTGGCGCTTCCACCGCCACACTGGTGCGGCATCATCCTGCCCTGGCTTTGCTCAGCAGCATCGTCGCCCCTCGAGACACACGAGCAAAGGCTGCGAGTGCAGGGAGGGGTGTGCAAGGCAAAGCCGGGGTCCCAGCCCCAAACACTGCACAGTGGCTCCATCTTGAATCCATATATCCGGTCCTGCAGACCATGTCCCCCTCCAACATGTCCTCATCTGACCCTGCGGCGAGGGGAGCCGGCCCCAGCGGGTCCCGCATCAGCCCTTGCCCGTGCTGGGGCTGTCCACGCTCAGCCCACCCGGCATTGGGCATCTCCCACCGCTTTGAATGGAAAAGTGGCTGAAAACCAGAAGAACAAGACAAGAACAGAAGAACCAGAAAACAAGAAGCGACAAGGGAGAAGTGTCCGGGAGCAAACAGCGCTTGCGGTTATTGGTGAAATCCCACATCAGGGGAGAGGTCTGGTAAATGGAAGCAGGAGTCACTCTGACTGCAGCGCTTGTTGGATGTGGAGAGTGGTTATGACTCCCTCCAAATACAATGCACATGTACCGGGGAAAACGGCTGCTACAATAACAGGAATAAATCTTAATAGAGACTTGGGTGATAACAGACACCATAGGGGAGTTATCAAAATGGAAAACACATGGCAGCATCTCCGCCAGGCCTGGACAGAAACAGCTTGGAAGGACTAGCGAGTCTCATACCTGAAAGCGAGAGGAAAATGCAGGGGAGATGGTGACAGAGGGACAGGGCCAAGGGAACATGATGAATCTCGTTGTCTCACCTTGCTCCAAAGTGAGAGCGACCAGGGCCTGGTGCCGGCACCCGGCTGCCTTTGTGCCCTCCCGCGTTCAGGAGCCGAGGTCTAAACGCAGCCCAGCTTGAGGGGCTCTTACCGCTTCTCCGAGCGCTGGCAAGGCAAAAGGCTGCAGGTCAGCCTGGGCAGGGACAGGTTTTGGCTATGCACAAACCAGACCTCAGCCTCGATTACGTATTAGCACAAGATCCCGTTTGCCTCCAGGACAGCGGAGGAGCAACCCGAGGGCCCGGCAATGCGCAGGCACAGCTCTGGCTGCGAGGGCAGCACGGATTTGTTTTCCTGCAGTTACAGGAGCAACAGGCTCAAGCCCAGACTTCATGCTATGGCAGAGAACAAGCAACGGGAAGCTCCGCTCACACTGGCAGTTTCTTGGCAGGAAGCAGAAAGAGACAGGACAGAGCAATGTTAGAGAAAATTGTACCTTCTTCCAAGCCCTTGGAGACATCTTCAGCAGAGGAGAAGCCACCGGTTAGCTGGAACGCAGTAGTCCAGCTCCGCTTCGCCCTCTCCCCAGGACCGACATCCCCTCCCCGAGGTCAGCTCCCAGCCGACGGATGAGCGCATGCGAGACGGGACCAGAGCAGGTCGGCATGAGCCCAGGGTATCGCGTGTCCCAGGGTGACGGGGCTGCGAGGAGCAACCCTGAGCAAGGCCACGTGTCGTGCTGCTGCTTGTAGAGCCCAGACCTGGGGGCTGGTGCAGCTCAGGAGCAACATGTCCCAACGGGTCACCCGGGAGCTTTCCCAACGCCCCGGGCACCGGCCCTCGCTCGTGACTGTGCCGGGGTACAGCCAGCTCCAACCAGCCAACCCGGAGCAAACTCAACAACTGGGGATTAAATAGTGGAAAATTCAAAAGACAGCTGAGGAAGGGGCTTAATAGTAGGCAGCACATTCGGCACGCTAGCATTAGACCAGCGGGGAGAGCGGCAGTAAATAGAGATGTTGTTATAGCAATGGAAACAAGGCTGGAGGTGGGACCGCAGAGCAGCCCCAAGCACTTGACGCCCACAGGTTGTCAGGGACTTTGCCCCTTGCTGTCACTGTTTTAATTGCATCCTACACCTGCAGCCTCTGCTCAGAGCAGGAGTCCGAGGGTGGCATCCGCGGGACAGAGACTCTGGTGCCACCGTGCACAGGATGAGCCCTAATCTCAGCCATGCCGATCACCCAGAGCAATATAACCAGGTTTAACAACCTGGACTTGTTCGCTTAGAGACAGAAGTCACCCCTGCCCTGGGGACCAGCGAGGAGGAGCCCCAGGCTCCCAGCTGGTCTCTTCCTGCAGCAGAGGGACAGATCCTGCCCGCATTTCCCAGCCCAGGACTCCCAGCTAACTCAGACACCGTGCCATGGACATCAGGGACAACCACTGGGACCCGACTGTGTCCTGGGGCCAGGCAGGGACCGCAGTGTCTCGGACAGGCCGTAGATGCTCAGGGCTGGCCCAAGCCAAAGCGCGCCAGGCAAACGGGCCAGAGACCAGAGAGCAGCTTCCCGGCAGCCCAGCCCAGCCGGTTTGCTCCACCGCTGCTGTTAGTCACAATAAACTCACCAATAAAACTGCAATAAACGGGTGGCTAAACACTATTTCAGAGACAATAAAACAAAATAGGGAGTTTAACAAGGCAAAACCGAATTGTTAACACCGCTCCTCCTCTGCCCTATAAAACACACAGGCTTTTACAGGCGACCACTTAATTCAGGGCTCTGCCGGTCCCACGCAGCGAGCGAGGCGATGGCGCCAGGGCCCCGCTGGCATCCCAGCCCCGGTTCCCGCTTCTCCGGGCGCTGCCGCTCGCGTGTCTCCTCCACGGGGCCACTGCAAGCCGTCGGGCAAAGCCGCGGGGCACCTTCCCGCGGTGCTGGGCCAACAGCCCTTTCTGAAGGCGCAGAGGACCACCTTCGCGCTCGAAATGACCCCCTGTGTTTAAACCAAACAATCTTGACCTCTCTCCGAGTTTTAACCACATAAAAGCTCACCTTTTGGACTCGCCATTAGCTTTTATGATGTGCTTCCATATTTAAATGGACATGACTCACACCAGGGTTTCTGCCGTGCGTGCGGAGGAAAGCAGAGATGAATGCCAGATGTTACATGCAAGTTACTCCAGGAAAGAGGAAAAAAACCCCCAAAAAAACAGAAGGAAATTAGATACTGGGCTGGGCTTTCACAGCTCTCGCTGCTCAGGTGAGCATCAGGCCGATATTTGAATTTGCTTTCCTCGAGATGAATGATCCGGTTGTCTCAGTTACTTGACTCCGTCCCCACCGTCACCACGCGTCCGAGGGGAGGAGACAGGAGATTGAGGCTCTCTCTAGTGCTCCTCCGCTTTCTTACAGCTATACCCAGCTTCTCAAAGCGCGAGTTTATTGCCCAAGACACCGCAGTGAATCCCCTGCACTGCGGGAGCTTCTGCAATTACCAGGACTGCCCAGGGGTTTGAGAGGGTTTTCCAGCAGTTGCTAGCAGCTTTCCAAAGCACAAGGAAATTACGAGCTATTTTCCCCTCAAGATTACACTACAAGCTGCTTTTCTCAGGGAATTTCTGCTCGCAGTGCCGGTGCCGCAGCCCCGGCAGGGCCGCAGAGCCCACGGCAGTGCTCATCGCGGCACCGGGCAGCCCGGACCCTTCCCGGCATGGGGCAAAACCCCCAACGCCCCCGTTAGCCCCCCCAGGCCGGGCAGCACAGGGCAGCCTCCTCGCCACAGCCCCCTCCAGCTCCCCCTCCGCAGCAGGGGCCTCAGTTTCTGTGCAGAGCCTCCCGGCCAGACCTGGCAGCTGTCAGCACCTCCCTGTTTATTTGCTGAGCAGGAGGGGGAGAGGCGAGGGCAGCTCTGCTTTGGGGCGATGCACGGCCTCCCCCAAACACCCCAGCGGGAGCCAGGGCCACCACGGGGTCCAGCAGAGCCGGGCGCTGCGAAAGGGCCGAGCCGGGCAGGGGGCCGCAGGGCATTTCCCATGGGGAGCAGGGCCCAGCAGCAGCAAGTAACAGCCAGCTGCATCCTTGCTTTAAGGCTGGATCCAGAGCCCAGAGCCAGCTTTGGGCTGCAGTGGACTTTTTCACCAAGGATGGCTTCAGGATGGCTTTGCAGAAGGGCCACTCCACCAACATCTGTCCCCAGCTGCAGGCTTTTTGCCAGGACCAGGGAACCAGTTGATTCAAGAAACCATGTAGGGTGCACAGGCTGTTTGGTGTCAGGCACTCAGCACAGTGTAACAGTACCTGTTACACACAGTAAATCTTTCCAGAGCACCAAGGAGCTTTGCAAGGGGTCACAGAGGCCCCCAGGCCATCTTAGACCCATGAGCACTGCTATGATACCAAGGACATTTGGATCCAGACCGCTTCTACAGAGCTTTTTAGGAAGGGAATTAAGCTACATCCCACAGCCCACCCTCAGCTCCCCGGGGGATCCAGCCTGCCATCGGTTGCGGTAGGGACAGCACATGCCCCAAGCACCTCAAAAGCAAGACACAGCCCCAAGCACCTCAAAAGCAAGACGCAGCTTACCGTTCATTGAGTAACGCACCAAGGAAACCACACAGCAGACACCCCATCTCACCTTCCTCCTCCTCCTGACTAAGGATGCACCTCAAACAACACCAAAAGAGAGACTGCAAGAAGTCAGGTTAATATGTAGCCTTCGATTTTGGGGTGATGGGAAATTGCTGTGTGCTGTTAGCAGATACACCTGTGCCCATTACACAGGTGGGGAGCCTGAGTCCCAGGGAGCGAGCACAGCTGGCTTCTGCCCAGGACAGTGAGAGCAAAGCCAAAAATCCCGTGCTGCGCCTGGGCAGGACCCCAGCACCAAGAGGATGAGGCACCCCAGTGCCTGGAGTCTGTAAAACGTCATCTTCACAGCTCTGCCCAGCTTGCCAAAGCTCTCTTGGCTGCACCACTGCCCGCGGCACTGCTCCCTGAGGTGGCCGGTGCTGCACACCCCGCACTCCTGCCTGCATCATCGGGGTGAACCGAGGCTCTTTTGCCATGTTTGCAAAAATCATGGTTATTAGTTTTTCTCTAAAGTTTTAATATTTTTGCACAGTTGTAAAAAGCAGGTTCCGTCTCATGAAAACAACCCCTTTGTTTTGATGAGACACCGTGGCTCTGCTGGTGCCTTTTCTTCGCCTTTTAACCATAAAGGTCTCATTGTGCGGACGTGAATCTTAGCTAAACAAGCCCCGTTTCGGGGGCGGTGAGGTTTCCGAAGAGCCAGATTTCGTTTCTGCGTGCGCTGGCCGGCTGAGGGGGCCGAGGAGCGAGGCGTGTTTGCTTTGGGCCTTTCTCCAGGCTCGGGCTGGGGTCAGTCCCTGCGGTCGGTGGGCAGCCTGCAGCTCGGGGAAGCCTGAGGACAGAGACCGCGGTGGCCGCGGCCCTGGTGCACGCCGAGCCGGACCCACAGCTCACCCCTGTGCTGTGCTGCTTTTGCTGCCCCGGGCCCGGCTCCTCGCGGCGGTGCGGTGCCCATCGGCCTCGCGGCGGCGGATTTCAGGGATTTGCAGTCCTGCTGGCTGCGGCTGAGCCGGCGGGGTCGCAGCTTCTGCCGACAGCAGCGAGGGCCCTGGGAGCTGCTGCGATGTCCGCGGTACCCGGCCAGGCCGCGGACACAGCAGTTTGGAGAGGGAGGGCTGGAGGCAGGTGTGCTGCCGTCCCGCTGGACCGGCGTCCTCCCGTCCCGCTGCTGCAATGGGGCACGGGAGCACCGGGCTGGGCCCCCAACCCTGCCACGGCCAAGCGGGGCTGGACATGCGGGTGCTCGGCCGCTTCCCGCGGGAAACCCTCTGCCCAGCTCCGCCGCGGTGGGAACTTCATAACCAGAGGAAGAGGCAGAGCCCAGCGCCTCCCCGCTGCTCCTCTGCCTCCCCTCCCGGGTGGTCCCCGGTCCTCTCGCCCTCGTTCCTCTGCTCCCAGCCCCTCGGGACCCCCGGCCCCGGGGGAGGTGCATGCAGTGGGGGCCGGCTGAAGCTCTTGGCGTGGGACCCCGCTCTGAGCCCGCCCCAGGGCGCGGGGGCTGCAGACCTCCTCGGCATCACGCGCTGCTGGAGCGGGACCACTCACCCGCCGCGGCTTTGCTTAAAACCCCGACGCGCTGCTCGTCCGAGCCCCCGTCGGGGGCTGCTCCGTCCCGGCGGCCGGGCTCCCGGGGCTCCCGGCCGGGAGGGCTCCGCCGCTGCGGATGGATGAGGCTGAAACTCCACACTAAGCGTGCGTAAGGACATTAAGCTGTTGGAACTAAAGGGTAATTTGAAAAGTATTTTCCTTAATGCTGGCATTACGTTTCCTCAGCTTTGCAGTTGGTAGGGAGAAAAAGAATGTCCTTACTAAGGGAAAGCGAGTGAAAGCTGAACCGGGAGGAATTAGGCGGTGGTGGGCGCCCGGCTGGGTCCCCTCGCCCGGCTCGGGGCTGCGCGCGGGACAGCGATGGGCGGCACCGCGGTGCGGGCACAGGCCCCGTCCCGGCACACACCTGCACCCCGGAGCCCCTGGGGACCCTGACACCCTGGGGACCCCGACGCCCTGGGGACCCCGCCAGCCCTCCCCTGACCCGGGCACTGCCGCTCTCCCACCTCCGCCCCGGCGTGGGTGCCGTGGCCGAGGGCTGCGCTTCGCCCCGGTCCCGCCGGCCCCCGCGGAGGGGTTCCTGCGCCCCTGCACGTGTGAACGGAGGCAGGAAAATTCGCCGCAATATGGCTTTTTGTGATCGCGGAGCAATTGCCAAAGGAAGGAAAATAAAAAAAAAGGCTCCGCTTCCCTCCCGCTCCCCTTCCACGCGGCGCCGCGAGGGGCAGGAAGCGCCCAGCCGCCAGGAACAATGTGGAAAAAGGCCGGGGTCGCTTTCCCTGGAGAACCGGGTGGGATCCCAGGCAGGGATACACCGCTGGAGCCACCCGGGCCCCTCTGTGCCTCCCCCGGCCCTGGGGCCGAGCGGCAGCCCGCGGAGGTGCCAGCACCGCCGAGCCAACCCCGGGCCCCGGGCAGCCTCGCTCCTTGTCCCGCCGGCGAGTGTGGCACTGCCGTCCCATGGAGGCCGTGTCCCTGCGGGAAAGGGGCTGCGGGAGCCGGCGCCGCGGCAGAGCAGAGCCCGAGCAGCCCCGGCCTCCCCGGCCTCGCTGGAGGCATTGGAGCGGCGAGGCCACCGACGTCTCCACGCGGGCGACCGAGCCTGGCAGTGGCCTTTGGTCGCCTCGGCGCTGGGCTGGGTTGGAGACGTAGATCAGAGCGCGGGAGGTGAAAGCCCCCATATCCCGTTACAGATGCCCGGGGCACCCGCCTTGTCGAGGCGCACTGCTCGGCTGCTGATTTACGGCCGCCGGCCCGCGACCCTGCCCGCCGCGGTGCCGGTGCCGGTGCCGGCACACCACGGTGCCCTCGGCAGCAGCCGCGGGAAGGGGCCCTGCCTGCCTGGCAGCCGTGGGAGCATCGCTTCCTGCCCGGCCCGCGGGGCCATGAGCACGGCCTCGGTGCCCAGCGGGATGCTGAAATTAATTCTGCATGCTGCAATATTGCATACTGGCATATTCACACCGGACAGCCCTTCTCCGTGAATTATTAAGTATAAGGCAGGAAAATCTTCTACGTGGCTTGAGTTTGTCCTCCGAATAGCTGCGGAAGACCTGCTTTTATTCAGAAAGTCGTTCAGCCAACTCCGCTTTTCTGTTGTCCCAGGAGATCTCTAACCCACCAGATAACTCGGGGTTCATGAGAAAAGCACGTCGGAGGCATTCGGCATTATATAAAAATCCCCCCTCTCTATAGAAGACACTTCCCTCCCAAGCCCTCTCCGAGCAGCTTCCGCCCCGCCGATGATCCTGCTCCTGCTCTCGTGCTCCAAGGGGGTCAGCGGTCGTTTCGGGGGGCTGGGGGAAGCGCCGGGCAGGCCCGGGGCGGCTTTGCTGGCTCTGCCCGGGAGCCCCGCGGCCGGTCCCCACCGCCCGGCAGCCGGCTTTGCCAGGAGACGGTTTATACGAGAAGTTTTAGCACCCCTGTGTGGCATCCCTCTGCTATGTGTGAGCCGAGCGGCGCGGGGAAAAGCCGCCCGACGCGCCGGGGCCGCCGCGGCAGCCGCCTCGGCCGGGGGCACCGCAGCCCGCCCGGGGGATCGGCCTCCAGGGGGGGGCCGCCAAGCCCCGGGGGGGGGGGATCGGCCTCCGGGGGGGGCCGCCAAGCCCCGGGGCGGGGGGGATCGGCCTCCGGGGGGGGCCGCCAAGCCCCGGGGGGGGGATCGGCCTCCGGGGAGGGCCGCCAAGCCCCTCGGCGGCAGGGCACTGCCTTCCCCCGCGGCGCAGCCGTCCCGCGCGGCAGAAGGGCAGCAGCGTGCGGGAGCAGGCAGCACCGGAGCTGCGGAGGTCGGTGCGGGGCATCGCGCGGGTTTACGGCAGCGAAGGGGCTCGTTAAACGCCGCAGGACGTGGGCCAGCTGCCGCGGGCCGCTGCAGCCGCCGGGACACAGCGACGCTGTCGCGGTTTGCACTGTTCGGCTTTGGCCGTGGAGTCCCATTTTCAACAGTGATAAACGCACTCAGGTGCACGTCTCCCGAGCACCAAGGGTTCGTGGTCTGCAGGCACCCAGACGCTTGCTCGTGATGGAGAGCTCGAACAAAGCCCAGTGAAGATGGATAAATGCAAGCAATACTGGTCCTGAGCTCCTGCCTGGGCTTAATTCCACCAGGCACTGCCTGCCCTAACTGGGGACCTTATACCCCTCTGAAGGAGTGATGTAGTCTGCTAAAATGCTTGTATTCCCTTAAAATACTACCCTGAGTCTCGCTGACGCTCAGTGGGATTTATGCTGTTAAATCAGTTCTGGAAATGCATTTATCGAGGCACCAGCTAAGGCACCTCACCTCCCCGTGCCGGCAGCAGCATCCGGGCCCGCTACAGCCGCTCGGCGGCGGGACGCGACCCGTTCAGCTGCTGGGAGTCGCTTGGGCCACATCCCGCCTCTGTCCCGTGGCCCCTGCGCTACGGGAAGGCTCCTCTCCCGCGCGGGGCGGCCGGGCTGGTGGTGCAACACGTCTTTCATATATGTGCAATACGTCTTTTATATAAATACATGCATTGCCTCCGTGCAGCTCTCAAAATCCCTGCGCTGGCAGGGGGAGCTCATGGGGGGACAAACAGATCGAAGCGCCGCTGCTTATCAGACCAAAAACACTCTGAGGATGGTTCATCGAGGATAAAAGTACACAAAGAGCCGTGCGGGACTGTACGGAGGTGCGACGGGGTCTAGCGCGGGGTAACGGCAGTGCCTGAGCGGGGGCCGCTGGTGGCTCTCCAGCACCACGTCAATCCGCCCCGCTCCATCGCCCCGCGCGACCCGTCCGGCACGACAGCCGACGTATGGACCGGGACTAACGGCGGCCTCCGAGCGAGCGAACACGGCTTTGCACCCGCCGCTGAACGACGCTGCCTCCTTGCACTATTGCCGCCGGCGTTCCTTATTTTCCGTTTGCTTTCTTCAGCGTGGGCGCGTTGTGGTCAACCTGGAATTACACCCTCGGTCAGCACACAACAGAAACTTCTAGGTTTCACTGAAATGCGAGTTAGGCGAGTATAAATAGCCGTTATGCTGTTTACGATCCTAAAACTTAGCCTGACTTCTGGCTAAAATTACATATCTGTCCCGTGTGTTTGTTTTTGTTGCTTGTGTCAGGAGCAGAGTCCAAACTACCCAGGACTCCACAACAGCTTTGGGAATATCGCGTTTTCAGCCCGGCGCTGGCTAGCGCTATAATGATTTTAGACTTCTTGAAAATATGGATAAGGAAAAAATTGTCTAATCAGGCTAAATTAAATGTAAAATCTCTCTAAAACAATCGCTGGGGGCTGCCACTGGAGAGTAACCTGCAGACACTGTGCTCTGGCCGGCGTTCCTGCGCACTCTCCCTCTCAGTGCCGGCTTTTGGTGATTTCCACCTTGTTTCGTGCTCAAAAAACCGAGACGCGTTTTGCCCATCCTGGCGCAGTCTGCTCTGGCCGGGGCAGACGCCGGGGCTGGTGCTGCCGTCGCCGCGGCCCTTTCCGGGCTTGGGCGTAGCTCGGCCCGCCGGGACACCCGAATACGGCCCCTCCGCGGCACGAGCTGCCCCAGCCGCACGGGACCCCCGACGTCCCTGCCCCACCGCTGCTTTCGCACAGGCGACAAAAGCCGGCGGAAGAGCCGAGGCAGCGGCCCGGCCCTGTGGAAGCGGTGAAACGCAGACGCTGCCCTTCTCCCTCCCCGCGAGCCCAGCAAAGCGCGCAGCCGCTCGAGGAGGTCTTTGCAACCCATCAAAGCGCCTGTGTGGCTTTCGGGGGCTGAGCTCCCACCCCGCTCCGAGGTCCAGTCTAATAACGCGGCTCGCTAAATAAACAAGGGGCCGCGCGGCGCGCCGGGGCCGCGACGACGGAGAAGATCCGGTGTTCTCTTCCCGCTGCCGAGCCGGCTGCTGATGGACATCTGTCTGTAAAACATTGGGCCTTTTATTGTTTTTAATGCAAGAAACGCCTTTTCCTGGAGACCACCACCGAGTACTGCCCCGCCAGAGCAGCTCCTCCGCAATCCAAACAGAGGGCAAGTGAGCATAGAGGATCCATTACCCAGAAACTCAACAGACGCTTCCTCACCCATGCAAAGCGTGCGCGCGGCGGAGGACGACGCCGGGGATGGGCGGGGGGGGTCCTGCAGGGCGGCCTCCCGGGAGCCAGAGGAAAACACTTTCATCTCTCTCCCCGATAACCGTACCTAACAAAAATAACCCCGTATTAAAGACAACAGGAGCCTGGCTCCCAGAGCGGGAGCTGACGTGATCCCGGCGTTCGGGGCTGCTGGACCCGGAGACGGGAGGCACCGCAAGCCAGGACGCCCGCAGGCGCTGGGGACGGGCCCGGGCGCAGGCAGGGCCTGGTTCACGCCGCTGCCCGTGTGGGTGAACTGCAGGCACGGCTCCTCGCGTCGGCTTTAGCCCCAGGGCAGAGCCGAGGCCTCGGCCGGCCCGAGGGAGGTTGGTCCTTCCAGCCCGGCCGCGCACACGTGTGCGTGTTGACCGCTTTTTATCAAAGGCACGGAGCCGTCCTATCTCCCTTCCCATCTTTTTATTAGACTCGAGATGTTTTGCTAAGAAAATATGGAAAATGGAAATGCTGGTAATATGTTCCTTCACCCCAGCCAAGTCCCACATTCCCGTGTGCTCGCAGATGCCTCCGTGAGCAGCGCTATTTTGCCGAGCGTGCAAAAGGCAGGGCAAGCTCCCGGCACGGCAAAACCCCCCGCGCGGGGATCGCCCCGGGCACAGGCGCCTGGAGCCCTGCGGAGGGTGAAAAAAGGGCTGTGCTGCCCCGTGTCACCTCGGCGTCCCCTGAACCGGGGCCCGGGTCTCCCGCAGCCGCTCAGCGTGGGGAGGGGGGTCTCGGCCGGGCAGGCAGAGCCAGGCGTTCCCACCCATCGCTCCCAGAGGGAACCTCGGTGACCGGGGAGATGCTCATTGCTAACGAGAAATGGTCCATCAGCGCTGGCAGTGGCCCCAGCTCGGAGGTGGTAAATAACCCGAGTGCTTTTTTGGCAGCGAAGCAAAAAATCTGTTTTTGTGCAACGGTCGGCGGAGGAGAGCGCGGCCGGGGGCGGCGGGGGTCCAAGGGAGGAGGCGACCGGGGACCTGCTCCCGGCCTCGCGCCTTCAGGAGGCCACTGCTGGGCCCGAAAGGGTCCCTGCAGCGGGGGAGAGTTTCCACCCGCCTCAGCATAGCTTCGGTTTTCCCAAAACAATTTGGTGTCATCGGGGACGAGTTCGCCCCTGTGCGGGTGAAATCGCAGTCTAAAGAGCAGCGATAACAATAACCCCGGGTTGGGGGGGGAACCAAGCACTCAAAGCCCCCGAGGCCTGACGCAGCCTTCGCGCGAGGAGCGCCAGGACCGACGCTGCCGCGATAAAGCTCTGCGCTGTCGCCGAGGGAAATCGGAAGCGGCCAAGAAGGGGAGGTGGCCGCGCGCCCGCTTAGGGGCTCCCGCGCTGCCTCGCTAGCCGGCGGCCGGGTGACACTGCGTTTTCGGTGCCGCAGGTATTTATTTTACACTCTGGCGCTGGGTCTGAGCCGCCGAATGTAAAAACAATCAGAAGGCCGAAGTGTAAATTCTCCCTGCTGATTTATTTACTGTTGTGTTTTTATAGCACCACATGGCTCCGCGTTTGCGCTGGGCCCATTCAACCAAAACCCTTGTCACACACTTCCAGCGAAATGAATGACTTTATAAATTCTCTACAATAATAATCCCCCGTACAGGAATGCGCGCGGAGAACACCCAGACGGGGCTGGAATGTTTTAAGAATATAATATTGTGCTTTTCTGGTCGGGGCAGCACATTTCTCGCAGGGCCGTGCGGTGCGGCCCAGGCTCCAGCCCCGTCTGCCCGCCACCTGCGACGAGCCCTCGGGGACGTCGCCGCCGAGGCCACCCAAACCGCGCGCCGGGCAGCCGCCCGCGCAGCCCGGCCCCGCCGAGGCTCCCGGCGGCCAAGCGGGGGAGAAAGAAAGGAAAAAAAGAGGAGAAAAGGCTTTGATAGGAAAAACATCTGATCCCCGTTCGCCAATCTTGGCTTGGCTGGTTAAAGCATCGCTGAAGGGCTTCGCGCCCCGGGACGGGGACCCGCTCGCTGCCTGCAGCAGCTCCGGCTGGAAAAGCAGGACCTGCTTCGGGAGACAGGAGCTTCCCAAAGGGGAGCCGGGCTCGGCCGGCGGCTGCTCCCTGCCGCGTGCGGGGCCGGGGGAACCGAGTGCGATGAAACCTCCGACGGGCACCGCGCGTCCCCCGCCGGCCACCTCGGCCCCGCGGAGCCCGGCAGCCCGGCACCTCGCAGGGAGGCACCCGGCCGCGCTGCTGGCTCCGGGCACGACGCTCCTGGGTGTTTTGCATGCTGAGCGTGTCGGAAACCTGCCGCCCCTCCGGGAAACACTCGGGCGACGGCAGGGGAGCGTCGAGGCCGGACCTCGGCGGGTCCTTAAGAACACGATGCAGCCGGGGCCCAGCCAGAGGATTGAGAAAACTTGAGAAAAAAAAAAATGCCAATAATCTTCCCGTGCAGCAATAGCGGAGCAAGATCAGTAATAAGGGGGCACCACACAACCTCATTTTCTTTCTTCTTCAACCAACACCTTCCCTTGGCGTTAAAAATATCGGCAACGGTGCTGGCGCTGGCGGCGGGTCGGGAGGGCTTTCTCTCCTTTAGTCTTTGCTTCTGCAGCGGCGGGTAGCGCTTGTAGTTTTAGGGAGCTTGTAACCTGGGCTGTAAGGCCCTTTAAAGCCCGCAGCTTGGGCGTCTCGCCCCACGGCTCCGCGGCGGAAAAGGCCGGTGAGGGCAGAGGCAGGGGGCCAGACTCGTGGCTGGGGTGACAGCAGGCCCCCCAGCAGCTCACGCGGGGAATGAGCTTGCTTTCGTTTCAGCATTATCTTCATAGAATTAGCCTGACTTTCAAAGTGTCTCAGAGCTAATTATATCCTTAGGGCACCACGAGCAATCCCCCGGCATGAAAGACTCCAAGTCAGCGCCGCCGAGACGCCGAAAGGACCAGAGCAAGGTGTCACTCAGCCACGAGTCCCCTGGGTTTATGCTCCATCGAATGTGGCCTTCAGCATCCGGGGGACAACTTGCACCCCGGCAAGTCTTGCCGCATCCCGGAGGTGGGTGAGCGCCCGGGGGCTGCGACGCCGCGGCGAGGCGGTGAGCCGGGGGCCGTGGCCCGGGACGGCGGGGGTAGCCCTCCCGTGCAAAGCACCAGCCACGCGGGTAGCTGGGCAAACGGCGGGCACTGCCGAAGGGCTCCTCGCAAAGCCGGTGCCGGGTCCCGGCAAGCGCTACCTGCGCCGCGGGTCCTGCAAGGCGGCTCTGCCGCGGGCAGCCCCGGTGATTGATGGAGATGTTCATTAAACGCAAACCTGACACTTGGCTCCCAAAGCCCAAGTAATCCGGCCAGGCTGTCTCTGGACTGGGCGCCCTCCCCTCGGCACGTTTTTCAGCAGCGGTTTTCAGAATAAAGCCAGCAGCCGAGCCCGGGGCGAGACCCGCCGGGGATCCCGCCGGCGGCTGAGGGCCCGGGGCAGGTGCTCGGCCGGGCCAGCTGTGCACACACGGACCCGAGCAGCGAGTATTAGGCTGTGACAGCTGCAGCTGGCTCCGAAATAAGCACCAAGCATGAAGAGATTATGATAGATTTTGCCTGTATTATGAAACTGATTTTACATCATATAGGAGGCAAAAAATTTCTGCCTCTCAAAGGGCTGGAAACCCTTTTGCCAGGCCCTAGCCGCGAGCGGGGCCGAGCAGGGGCGGCCGGGGGGGGCCGTGCTGTCGGGCCTCTCCCTTGCACCGTGCCTGGTTCCCGGCCCGTGGCACGGAAACAGACCCGTATCTGACAGCTTGGCAGAGAAATAAACTGTCCTTATAGTCGATTTCAGTTCTCTCCATTTAATAAAAGTGGGTTTTGAATTCCTTTAGGATGTTTGACTGAGAACTAGCTCGCTTTGGTCCAGCGGTTTTTGCCTGCGCAGGCAGAAGCAGGGATGGGGTAGGAAGGGCTGCTCTCCTCTGCCTCCACCGCCGCGTTATTCCCCCCAGGGACACCAGGCTTTTAGCTTCCGAGCGGCCCCGCGGGGCGGCAGGACCGGCCCCGGCGCAGCCCAGCCCGGGGCATTTCCACCAGCCCGGCCGTGAGCTGGGGCTTTGGGCGTGCCGACGGCGATTCCTCCTGCCATGGGCATCTCGGGGCTGATTGAGAAGAAGAAAAATCTTATAACATGAATAATATTAATAGCATAACTCGTATTACCTCATTAGCCATCTAGGACCTGCGTTGTAGGAAAAGGGTGTTTAAAAAAATGATGCAATCTGACTTTTAAAAAATATTCTCTCGCTTTTTTACTAGGGTGTCTGCAGCTATAAAAGTGTCAAAGCTGCTAGTAAAGGGCTCTCGTTACTGGGGAGAGGCTGTAGAGCTGCTTGTGGAGGTTTCTGAGTATATTGAAATATGTGATTTGGGGGAAAATGCTAAAGGTACTCATCTCTGGAGAAGGTCGTTTTTCTGTGTGGCTGAAATAGTGTCTGATTGCCCTTCTGTTAATACCACAAAACAGCATTCATGCTAAAACTGAAGGGAAGCGTTGCTGGATGATCAAAGTGCCACATTATAGCTAAAAAGCTTTTAAAACCCTGGCTGACATCTCTTAAAACAGCGAAGTTCCAACTTTGGACACCGTGAAGTCCCTATAAAAATGTCACCCATGTTTCGCCGCTTCCCACGACGCCCTGGTGCCGGCTCCGGAGCTGCGGCCGGGTGCGCCGGGGCCGGACCTGGCTGGTGCTGGGCTCCGCCAGCCGCCCGTGATGGACGGCGGTTCGCGGGGACCCGGCGGCTGCGGGGCCGGGGCGGTCGCGGGCATGGAGGCCAGGTCCTGCTGCCGCTGCTGCCGCCTTTCCCGCAGGATCCCGGCAGTCCCCGCGTGAAAGGCTGCGGTTGGTATTGCGGAGGACAGGGCAGAGCCTCGTGGAGGCACACGTTTTAGGGCTTTTTCCTTGCTCTCGGCTCTCAGGCGAAGCCGGGGAGTCGCTCGTGGTTCCCAGAGCGCGGCCGGCCGCCGGGACGGACCTTGCTTCCTGCACGAGTGCCAGGTGCCGGCGGCGGCGGCAGGGACATCCGCGCGGGGAAGCAGGATGCCCCGCGGGCTTCGGGCTCGCCCCGCGGCACTATGCAGCCGCCGGGGTTATGGGAAATAGCCGGAGCGCTGCAGGAACCGACAGCGGGACCCCATCCTGTTATCACGCTCTGTGCGCGTCCATCAGGAAATGACATAAACACCCTCATCACTCCCTATTTTATTTTTCACTATTGTGAAGCACCTTTTTTGTTTGGTTTCGCCAGGCGGCCAAGCGCCGTGCCCTGGCTCCGCACATCCTGCTGGGCACGGGCTGCCCCGGCCCGCGGCGAGGCGGCCAAAGGATGCGCCTCTTTGCCCCTGCTTTTCCTTGCCGCCCCCGTGATGCTGCCTGGGTCAGGAGATAAACCTGTTTGGAGAGCGGCAGGAAGGGCGGCTCTGATCCGGCTGCCCATGCGGATCGTGCCAGCCCGGCAGCCCCGGAGGCCCTCGGGTGCCAGGCCACCGCGGGAAAGCCGGCCCTGTGCCCGTGTCGGCCCCTGCCCCGGTTCGAGGACGGCCGTCGGCTAGCGCGGGCCGGGGACACTGTGCCCGGCAGCCCCATCGCTGCGGTGCCGGCCGCTGGCCCAGGCGGTGCAGCCCCTCGCCTTCCTCCCCGGCACCGAAGAGCCCGGCGGGTAAAAAGCCACGAGAGCCGTCGCAGGGTGATGCTCTGATTTACAGCGGTGCTGTGGCAAGTGCTGCCAGCTTAGTTAGCAGCTGATTTGTTAATTCCTTATTTCTGCGATAAGCCATGTATTTTCTCCCAGCTCGGGCACGGGCTGTGACACATGACGGCGAGCTCTTCTGTTCATCGCGTGTGAGCGAAAGCATAAACTGGTTTTATTCGTTTCCAGCGTGCCAGGTCACAGGAATGAGCCGACCGCGCGCCGTGTCCAGCGTCTCCCACCTTTCCCGGCCGGGCGACGGGCCTCACGGGCCTGCCCCGCTGCTCGGCCGCCCAGCGAGCAGCACCTGGACCCGCTGGCGCGGCCGGGGGTGGCTTTGGCCAACAGTGTCACCGGGCCCCCGAATACGGAGGCGTCCGGGTGCTGCGGGACGGGACCGAGGCCCCGGGAAGGCAGTGACTTTCCTAAAACTTCAAGAAACAAAAACCTCCATTTTTCTTACAACAGCGTTACTGGACCGTCCTCCTCCTGGCGCGGGGAGCCGGCCCTGCCGCCCTGAGCGGCACCGGGGATGGAGCCGGCAGAGCCACCAGCGCCTGCTCCAACGGGGAGTGCTCCCGCGCCTGAAACTCAGCTGCTTAGGGCAGAGCCGCGCTGTGAAAAAAATAATGACTCAGCTCTCCACGGAGTCCCCTTTATCTGCGTTTCCTATTGTACGCGGGGAGGATCCCACCGAGGGCTCGGGCTTTTTTGGAAGGAAAGGGTGTAACCAATTCGTTCGCCGACCCGGCATCCCCGATTTGCATAGGATGCTCCTGCACTGCAACTCTAGAGCGACGGCGGTGATTACAAACACATGACAGCGAATGGGGCGGGCGGTGAAAGCCACTGTAATCCCACATGGGGTAAAGTGCTGACGGACGAGCTGCGGTCGCCGGACCCTGGCTCGGGGCAGCCCACTGAGCTCCCACACGCTGCGGGACATCCCCCGAAGCGGCCGGCAGCTCTCCCGCAGGAATCCTGCTGCCCCCACGAGGGTCCTCCCGACGCGCAGCCCTCGCGATTGGGCAACGGAGAAAATAAAATATTGCCGCTGTGAAATGCTGTCATCCAACCCCCCGACCGGAGCCTGTGATCCTGCACGTGCAGTCTAGACAGCCCGTGTCTCGGTCCTGCTGCTTGGCGGGGGGATGCCGGGGCAGCTGGAGCGCGAGGGTGGCCAGGGCGTCTCCGCTGTCCCCTGGCCTCGAGGATGCCCGGGCACAACGTAGAGCCACCCCGGGGCTGATCCAACCCATGCCAGCTGCCAAGCCCTTTTGCTTCCTCCAGTATGATAGGTGTGTCCGCGCTCGCTCCTGGCCTTAAATATCCTCTCTTTCAATCTTATCTGGATGTCCAAGTTTTTCTCAACTACCTTCTTGTCTTCTTAGTGTCATCAGAAGCACCTCGGAGCGAGGACCTGGCGCGGTACCTGCTCTCCCATCGCACATACGCAGACTGTTAATCTGTGCAGGGAGGTGTTACAAGCGGTTTGATATGTATGTAAATCGCAGAGCTACAGTGTTGTTCTTGGCAGCCTTTTCCATGAGCTGATGCACAAAATTCTTCTTTGAAGTCTGCAAACATTTTGCTGGATCTCAGCACCTTCCATGTGGACTGGGGGGCCGTGCGTGAGAGTGCTGCGCCGCGCTGCGCCGGACTGACCTGCCCCTTGTTTTGGGGAGCTGTCGGACCTTTCTCCTGCCTTGCTCCAGATGAATATGGATTCCTGGCCTGATCCAGTTGCCCCTGATGCTCCTGACCCAGCTGCAGATAAGACTGCAGTGACCTCATTGTCTTGCTCCTTTGAGGAGTTTTCACCATGATTTTTCTATTATCCCCGCATTTTGTTTTGCATTTGTCTTCCGCCTGCACTTGCTTAGAAGGGCAAAGTGAGAGAAGGGCTATATAGCTTCAGGGGAAGACAATTTGTTTTTAAGCTCTAGACTCCTCTGTGCATTTGGATTTTATTCTGTTTCTTTTTCCTTTTATCTGAAAGGTTGGAAACACAGAAATAATTCGTATTTAAGTTATTAATGACCAAAACATTTGCAAGAAAAAAGAAGCTGGATATTTCAAAGTCAGCTCTTATTTATTTAGACAATGTGAATCAGATTAATTGCTTATTGTCTAGTCTGGTAACTTATGTCCGACACAGACTAGTACCTGTACATCAAGGGAGATGCAAGAATCTTTTCTGGGATTAAAGAGTTTATCTAGAATGGATTTTTTTTTTCTGAGCAATTAGTAGTTACCTTTTACGCTTTGAGGCATAAGCATTTTTAGCATCCATCCATCCATCCATCCATCCATCCATCCATCCATCCATCTCTCTCTCTAAATACATATATATATATATCTGCCCTACCTCAATAAATGTAACTATCCTTCTCATACATGAAGACATTTATGTTGTTGACATGAAATGACCATTGACTATCCTACTGCGCTTTGGTTTCTACACCACCTTTCAAGAGTGATTTCCATGATCTAATTGCCACAATGCGAGAAAGGTTTCCTTTTATCATGTCCTACTTCCTTTTTCCAGTGGAAATAACTGAACTCCCACATCCTTGAAAGGTCTCATGTAGGCCTTTTGCGAACTCCCATTGGTTTGGGAATTATCCTGGCAATTTCCTGCCCACTGCCCCAGGGCTGCTGGATATTTTTGCGGTGCAGGTTAACAGAGGAAGGGGAGTGGGTGCTCTTTGCTGCAGGTAGAAAGGTTTGAAAAGCGGTTTGAATTGTTGCTCGGCATCTGCGCCAGTGTTTAAAACATACATATCTCCTTAGATATACTGCGAAGTCTGCTCCCAGGCTCCTACACAAGCTCTTGCTTCCAGCCTCATCCCAAATTTCTCTTTTCCTAAAGAAACATTGCTATTAAAAATGTTGCTGCCGTGCCATTTTATTTCTGGAGGATAGTTTGCAGCAGTCTGCTTCTGCTGGCTTGTCCTCGTCCTTCATGAACGGGTCGAAGGGACAGTCAGCAACGGCTGCTGCCCGGTCCCCATCTGTCTCCAACATGACACCACTTCAGCTGTCCAAGAGCGAGCACCTGGGGGTAATCTTGTCTCCTGCCTGGAGCAGCCCCAGATGGTGGGAATGCTGCTTCTCCTCTCACTGAAGCTTTTGGAGAACATGTTTTGCTACCTCTGTTACAGCGTAGGCCCAGACTAAGGGACGGTCTTTCACTGTATGCCCCAGACGTGACGTGAGCTGCACATTCTTCGGGTGTGAGAAACCCAGGACCCACCTAGATGTGCCCAGGTTCAAAGCTCAGGGCTGAACCCCACCTGTCTGATACTGAACCAGTCCAGCAGATTTCCTGTGAAGCACAGATAAGAAATACTGACGTGCCTAATGACTTTGTGTCACATCCGTTCAACATCCCCAAACGTGGAAACCCAATGAAGGCACTGGCTCTCTGGGATGGATGTTCATGCATTAAATGTGACACTGTGAAAAAGAGATTACTGGAGGAATAGCTCTGTTAAGTTCATACTTTTTTGTGGTTATGGATTATGTGTTTAACAGATTTCTACTCCATTGTCCTATAATTCCCCTCAGTAGGGAGGCTTATTTTAACCAAATGGACCACATTTTTCCTTGTTTTTCTAAGAGTAAGCCATCTGTGCGCCAGGAAAGTTTTTACGGGCTATGAAGGAACAGTTATAGGTGCAAAGTATCAACATTCCTGTAAAATTAAATTAATTACCTGTTGGGAACAAGGATTTCTTTTTTCCGTGGTTTGACTGTAATTCCCAGGTCTGCCCTCCAGTTCCCTTCCAAACTGGGAACTTAATCAGATTAATCAAGGTTAAAGGCATTTCCGCTTGCTACTCAAAACATAGCAACTCCCCTTTGTCCTTATCGTGGTGCCGTTCAATCACTCACTGCCATGGAGGAATGGGCTTGGCTGGGGGACGGGGATGGTGTGCGTGCTTCCTTTGACTCAGATCCTACCTTCCTTCCTCTAAGAGTCACTGTAGCATCTTTCATTGCGCAGAGTCCCAAAGCAAAGCCTCCCTCGCAGGGACACGACAAGATGCTCGGAGATGGCAGATGCAGCTGAATCCAGATTGTGATTCCACTGGCTCATCTTTCCTGTGTAAGAGGTCTGTGCCTCATTTTTACCCTTCTTCTCTGAGAATGATGCCCGACTTTCCCATCGTTTTTTTCATCTTTTTTTTTTTTTTTCAGGTGGCTTCAACTATAGCACAAGGGCTGCCATCATATCCTTTCCTTTTGTGTGAAATGAGTCCATACTACTTTGGCAGGGATATGCTTGAAATTCAGTGATAAAGCAGAAAGTGTACTGGATATCCCAGCATGGAAGGAAAGGTGGAGTGCAAAAGAGATGTGGAGCTCTGCAGCATAAATCCAAGAAGCCACTTCTTGAACTGCTGGGACAAACTTTCTTTACAAAAATCAGCCACTCCCTTAGAATATATACTGTCACTTCTGTCAGCAGTACAGATTCAACAGCTGGCTGCCCAGCTGTCATTTGTGCTTCGAAAGCCATTTTAAAGTCACATGAAGTTGATCAGTCAAACAATTTAGTCATTTAATAGCAAATATGGAGAAATCACAACAAAAAAGGTGAGATTCTTAGCAAACACCATCCTGGTTGTTAAAACAGTTCAAGGATCTGGACAGCAAAGGCTTGGCCAATTCGGCTTAAGAAGCCAACCATGTAGCCATCTGATCATCGCCTTTATTAGGCTCTAGAAAACATGTGTGAGACTGCAGTGATGTGTTGGCCAGAGATATGCATCTCACCTCTAGGGTAACATACTCTTCTGTACTCAGTCTCAGTCACTGGAGCAAACTCTCTGTGCTTCTCTCAGCAATTGTATGTTATAACCATCTGAAACAGATAGAAGCATTTAAAGCCAGAAGTTACATATTTTTACATTCTTATAGCTGGGTCTGGAGCCTTCTCTGTGAACTTGACTCAGGAGATCTCCTACAGAAGAAGACGACCACATGTCCCCTCAAGCCCCGCAGTGCAGAAATCATCCTTACATTCCTATGAGCAACCAGCTCCAGCTGAGCTGTAACTGTCTTGGCCAAGGGTTTCTCTCACTTCACTTGGAAGATAATTAGAACCCACCAGCTGGACTTTAGTTTTAGCTTATTGTTTAGCTTGAGATACCATGGTGTTAGTCCAAGTTTGCGGCCAGGGTTATAAATGGAGCTGAGTTGGCCCAACAGGAATTCCCTGCTGAGAGGGTCTGATGAGGGAGCGAATGGTGTGTTGGCATGTGGCTCACAACAACATGGCACCTTTAAGACAATTCTGTGATCCTGTTCACACAAAAGGAGGAGTTTCACTTTTTTTTTTCTTTTTGCCCATGTGACACACACTGAAGGATCCCTGAAATATTAAAATAAACAGAAAGCTTGACTTGCAGAACCTGTCTTGCTAAGCCAGGAATCACATTTCTTGCTGCAGTTTCAAACCGTCACCCAGAGACTTGTAACACATTGACAAAAACCTCTTTGCCCCAGAGCTTTCAACAAAAACAACAGCCCGGTACTTGCACCCACCCCTGAAAGAGCAAATATTTTAGAATCTGCTCCTGCTTCACTCGCCTTGCTTTTACCCCTACAAAAGGAGGAGCTCTGAGCACATTCTCCTTTGTAATTTCAATTCCTTTTCCATTCATTCTCTTATAGCTGATTTAAGGATTAGAAGGCCCCAGCATGCCAGATGTGGGGGAAGCAAGCTTAATGGATGTAGCAAAAGAAATGTAAGGAAACCCCCTGATCTAAAGGCCCATTTCCTGCTAACTCTCATCACCGAGTGCTTTCAATGAGCAATGCATAATCGCTTGTCTGACAGAGCGCTGCTACCTTGTAAAGTGGGACTGCTCTGAAGTTAACTTGTTACTACAAGGTGCAGTGGAGTAAAGCAAAGGGTGCCCCTGAGATAGAACCCCCTATTCTAGATGGATTTGAATTCTAGATGGATCTGAATTGATGCTACATATATATTGGCTATCTAAGCTCCCTTTTTCAAAGACCTGATGGCCTAAATAGGTACAAGAGGAGAGCACACCACATACACAAGGGCCAGCTTAGTGACTCACCCAGGAGGTCACCCAGGAATTGAACCCAGGTCTGAAGGATGAGTGTTTATACTCTTCACAGTAGACATAAATGTCTCTCCATTCTTGGAGACTTCTGATAAAATGGCTGTTGCTGTCTCCATTGTGAAAAGAGAAGGACTTCCCTAGAAGGCTTTATCAGAAAAAAAAAAATCTAAGTGAACAGAAATCATGGAGAGCATTCACGGCTAGGTATGAGCCTCATAATAATAGAAGATTTCTTTTATCTTCTAATAATTCTCAATATTAGATAGACACTCAGAAGGATGCCGGAAATGCCTTATGCAACTTAGAATTCAATTTGTGAGGTTATGCAGGGTTTTCAGGGGATGATGTTTTATGAAATGTGTCCCAAAGCCTTTTGTCCTCACATTTGGAGTGAAGGTTCAGCTTATATGTTACCCACAGGAGCCACCAACTCTTGAACTGAAAAAAGACCATGCCATTTTCAAAGCAGCTTGGCTAGATCTTCAGGGTCCCACTCTAGACTTTGCCCCTCAGCAATCCTAAGAGTTGATATTTGAGAAGACAAGAATGTGCACTTTCGTTCTACACCACTTCCAAGAGAGGCAGCTGACAATATTCTACCTTTAGGATCAACAATCGTCATAGCAGCTGCTAGCAGAGTATCCCGGCTGAGGGCTCTGCCTGTCCCAAGCTGGGCACCCCATGCTTCCAACAATCCACAGTCAATAGCCATTTTTGAAAAGGGGCTTCTTTAGATGAAGAAATGCCAATCATACAGATAGAGGTTGGAATTTTCCTCGTCTGGTCTTCTTAGGGAATGTATTTTCCACTATTTGAACATATGGATCTAACCTAGCTCAGAGGGAGGTCAGCAGGGGTAGAGAGTGGTCTTCTACCTAGAGGTTGTCTACCTGCCCAGCAGGACCCAGCTGGGGCTGTTGGATCCCTTTCCTGAGCATAAAGAGCAGCTTAGGCTCTCTTGATACTGTCAACCTAGATGAGCCTCGAGAGCCAAGTAGAAAGGATGGATCTATCCAGATGAGACCTCCAGTCTTTTTGGGAAGAGGAAAGACAGAAAGATGCCAAACAACAGGCAGAGACTTCTTTCTAAGGCAGGAGAGACAGAGGGGGAAGCTGGCAGGGCTGCCATGCTCTGAGTGGCAGTAGACAACACCATCCACAAAACCATTCCCTGGAGATGAGCAGTTCATGCCCTGACACCTCCCTGCTGGATGAGCACCTCTCAGCACCTGGAATTGTTTCCATTTTCTCTTTCCCTATTGACACTTGCATTTACATTTGTCTCACAAGTCTTAACAAGAAACCTTCTTTACTCTTTCTCTTTTTCTTTCTCTCCTCCCTTCCTTCCTTCTTTCCTTCTTTCCTTCTTTCTAGCAAAAGTATGTTGTTAGCCACGTTTTCCTAAAGCTTGACGGGCTCTGCTTCAAATTCTGTTGAGCTCATTGAGCACAAATGCTCTTACTGCTTGGAGAAGAAACCTAGAGGGACTGCAGATAGCTAGGTTTCTGATCTGGTTGAAAGGCCTTGACCCTGTCGAAAGTCCCAGGTTTCACTGATAACGCCTCTGGCTGTTTATTGCTTCCTTTATGCTCAGTTCTCTTGAAATGTAGAGTCCAGGGCTAAAACTATCAGTAGTTAAGATCCCATAGATTTCATTAAAACCAGGTCTTTACTCCAGGTCTTCTGCTGTGCAGAGCTCTAGTGTCTACAGTGGAGGTTGGGTGGCTCACACTGTCTCAGGGACTTGCTCTCTTGGCTTCCTGCCCACATCTGCATGTGATATTGTGCCATGCACAGCAGATTTGAGCCCAAATGTAATAGGTGTAACACCCATGAGTCTGGTGGATGACATCAGGAACTAACGTGGTTCTGGCAGTAGGTATAAACCAAACTGGTCTAGAAACTTGGTTAAAGTCATGAGACAGAAGATAGAACAAACACTTTTGCCATGTAGAGGGAAGTACTTACATTGGTCACATCAGGTCAAAGAATGTCTCCCACAGTGGTAGGAGCAGTGAGAGAGGAGAATTGGGCTGGATTTTAGCAGTACAGCTAAGCTAAACCCCTGAATTGGAAATCTTGTGCCTAGGGGATGTTTGCATTCAGTTTAAGAGTGAGAACTGCCCCTCCAAGCCACGGAGTCTGAAGAAGCCAGAAAAGCTCAGGACTTAACATCCCAGCAACTTAGCGGGGAGGTGATGGAGACATGGCGGGACACAGGAGGGCACAGAGTAGTAAGCTTTTATTAGGTGCGGATGATAACAAATGCACTTAGTAATTGGTGTGTGATCGGCGTCTGGGGAAAACTCCAGAACTGGCGCCTAGGGAAACGAGCTCTCCAAATCGTAAAGCTCAAGAGCTTTCCTGAGAAAATAAGTCAGCTCTTGCTTTATTGAATGCTGCAGGAAAGCCAGTGGGAGAATTTGTTTCACTTGAATCAGCAAATCATTGCTAAGTCATTGCCTGGGCTCATCCACACACGGCGAGCGTAACCGTCTCGCTCCCTGGCCTCTGTAGGCACTGGCTCAATGGTTTGCAAGTCTTGGGAGCAGTGTGTGAGATGCTGTACCAAAATTGCCAGCTGACAGCTTCCCGGGGAGCTCTGGAAGCTCTCCCCAGCCTGCTCCCTCTCACACCCTCTGACTCCCTAGCCATGACCCCTCTGCAGATGTGTGAATGGCACCTGAGAGGCCTGTGTGCAGAGCGGGTAATTCGTCCTCACCCAGTCTATCCCCCAGTGGTATGCAGAAACATGCTTGGTGTGAGAAATGTGTCCTTGGCACGAAGCCAGGGACCAAACAGACAAAGAAATAATGTTTACCCCCAGGGCCTTTCTGACAAACAATAAAAAAGCAATAGAGTCAAGATAGATTACGCGTCAGCTAAAATATTACCTCTTCCTGCCAATTCTTACAAAAGGAGGCAAAGCTGCTCTTTATGCTGAACTAAAACTGCTGTTAAAATACTCAAGGAAAATAATCATTTAGACAGCATCTTTCTTTTTAGCCAATGACATTAATATTCTTGTTAAACCTTTATTGTGACAGTCTGCTTTACATGATGCACCAGGCAGTTTGCTCTGTTTGAACACAGACATGCACAAAGGCCTGGAGGACTTGTAGCCAGAGATGAATGGCCTGGTGATAGCATCAGGTGGTCAGAGATCTTTACAAGCAGAGGAATGGCCTAAATCCCCTTCTGGCAGGCCCAGAAACCAGTTTTAGGTTGGTTGTTGGCTCCTATGCACAATCCCTTCCGAAGGCACGATGGAAAGCCTTACCTCTCGGGCACCAGCGGTTGCAGTATGTGTGACCACCAAGCTGACTTCACCTGCGCCAGTGCCCAGCTGGATTCCTGTGCTCACCTGAACGGGTCCTAACCACAAAGAGATGAATAGGCACTAGATGAACATTTTATTCAATAAACTCGTCTTTGTTGTTGTGTGGAGGGTGAGGCATGTGATTTATTACTTACAAGAATTTGGACAGCCGCTGGCTTAGTGTGAAAATGCTGGCAAGTGTCAGGGAATTCATGAGCTTTACATGCATGATTATCGATGACTTTTATTAGCAAACATTACTGGATATCCTCCCTTTTGAAACAATGTCACTGACCAGGCAAAGACAAACTACATGGGACTGAGTTGGCAAATCAAATGCTATCATTTGCAAATAACCCACAGTCAGAGATTTGCCTGGGTAATGGCTCATCAACAGCAGGCAGAGGTTCTGCTTAGGAACAGGTTAAGAGAAGGGCTTAAACTTCTGCAAAGCCTGGGTAAGTCTTCAACAGGCACCCTCTAAGCAGCATTCAGCACAAACACAAAGCAGCATCAAGCCGTAACTTGCCATTAAGTTTGACGACCATCACGCAGAGTCGCTGTGGATGTGTATGCCATGGTGTAAGATGACAAAGGAGAACCATGCCTACGACTTCAGTGAAAAATATAATCAGCTTTATACCTAGCATTAACTTTGCCAGCAGCTGCTAAAGATATCTAACATCACTACACTTCTTCAGGATTATGACAACTGCAAAAGCACTGGAGTAGATATACTTTTTTTTTTGTCTTTAACTGTGTCTCTAAACAAGAAAGATGTGAGATGAAGAATGCTAGATCTCGGCAATGAATATGTGCATTACTTGGGAAGCTACTGAGGAAGACTTTGAAAATACAGTTATTTCCAGTAATGAAAACCTGCTGTAGTTACAGAACAGTGTCCTCTTTCTGAGACCTGCATGTATCCACACTGGAAAGCAGCTGGCAGATGAGATAAGCCTGAGATAGCTTTCTTGGCTTGACTAGCATAAAACCTCCTTTTATAGAAAGCTGTTTTCTGCACTCAACAGGACCTGATTTTGAATACTGCACTTCCATGTTGATCGTCAGATGAAAATAAGTGTTTGTGTGATTCAGCCAGATCCTACTTACTTGTCTGCACCCACGGACCTGGTAGGGAGACAAAATGTTACTCACAAACATCTGTATCCAAAATGGAGAGTTCAAAGTGGGTGACCTATATAAAGTAAGACATATTCTAATTAAGACAATGATATCACTTAGTTCAGGCCTGGAGTCCTGGCTCTCCTGAAGCCCCTGGATGGCATTTGTGCAGCAGAGATCAGATAACACCATGTCACACTGCTGCACACACACTGGATATTAAGCTCTGCAGAAAGGACCACCTCATTCTGCACGTCAGTTCAACGCTCGCTGGTGTCGCTGCTTCGGTGCTAAGAGGTCTAGATCTTGATTAAGTACTTGAACATATGTTTAATCAAAACCTATTGAGGGACAAACTGCAATGGAAACTAAGCCCCTCCAGTTTAATGGAGCTTAGGCATGCAGTTGAACTGGAGTATTGACATAACCACTCCTACCCTACATGAGAGGGAAAGTAAAAACAGCCTTCCAAAATAAGAATACCAGCGTAAAACTAAGACGAACATATCTAGAAGTAACAAACCTCATTATAGCTAAAGATGGCCAGCCCATCAGTCAGGAAGCAAAGTCATAAATACATATTTCTGTTCTGAAATTGAAAAGAAAGAGAAGTGGCGTATTTATCCCTTACAGTGATAACAACATTCTCTCCAGTCTGTCAGAAACCAGGGAGATCTTTCGACAGGACGCAGTTGGGTAATATATTTTTAAGATCAGCAGAAGCTGGGAGCGGTATGATCTGCTACTGCTGCTTTTAAGGAAATTTTGGAACTGAGGGAAATTCCACGAGACTGCATAGAATTGCAAATCATGCCAATATTTGAGCAGGGGTGGATGGGAAACCCCAGGTGGTATTAAGTCAGTTTATCTGGTATTGATTCTGGGTTCAGCTGTGGAAAGAGTGATACTGGATACAAGCATTAAAGAATTAAAAGGTAGCATATTTCATGCCAGTCAGTGTGGTTTTGTGGAAAATAGGTTTTGCCAAACTAACATTATATTGTTTTTTGATGGAATTACAAGCTTTGCTAATAAAAATACTTGTGTTGCTATAATACAGAGAGCTTCCTGTAAGACATAATGCTCAGTCCTGCAGGACATTCTGATAAAAATAACAAGCACTCTGCAAAGTAGTGCAGCATTTATTAAGTTGATTAAAATTAAGGAATCAATAGAAGATAGAGAAAATAGATATAAATGAGGAACTGTGATTAAACAAGGCTGTTTCTGATGGAGCCCTGGTCGGCATTGTTCTTGCACAAGTGCTATCCAGTTTCTTTCTTGAGGATATGGAACCAAATGTAGATGTCTGTAGAGGTAACACCTCAAACTGGCTCAACAAGTGACCGCAGTGGTTGGCAACAAGAACGAGGAGCAGCTCCATAGACTGCTATGGAGCCATAGCTCCTTTGATCAAAGTGCACTTTAAGTTGAACAAATCAAAAATCAAACAACCAAAGGGTGAAAACTGGAGGTCTTACTTACAAGACGTGAAGACCTAAAGTAACTAGAAGGGACTTGGTGGGCATAAAAGTAGCACTGCACAACTACAGCTTTGAATATTTGAACTTACAAAGGGGAGACTATCAAGTGGGAGATGGAGAGTGATATTATCTTTGCCTGAGGTATTAGTGAGACCATTCCTAGAATATTCGGTCCTGTTCTTGTACCTACCCTTCAAAAGGATGTGGAGAAAATTGAGAAGTACTCAAAAATGTGTATCTAAATGAGAGAAGGTCTGGAAACTATGCTATATAACGACAGGTTTATGGAACGTAATCTATATAGCTCTTCCAGGAGCAGCTGAGGACAGACTCTGGGGAAAGCTCCAACATTTTTTGTATTCATTTTTGTTTAGGGTGAAACCAAATTTTGAAACTTGACATCTTTCATGAGATGGATTTTCTGTCCTTCATGTTGTCCATCAGAGTGACCCTAAAATCTGATGAATCCTACACCAATGGTAACATCAAGCTGATCTTTAACGGGAGATTGTTTACACTTTCTAGGCATTTCATTTGCTGGTTCCTGCAGCTACAGAATTGCATATCCTGATGTCATGAACAATTTCTCCTTGCATCCAAAGAGGCCATGTGGCCAAGCAGCAGTTAGGGGAGGCGAGGACTAAGCTGTGAGCATCCTGGGCTCTAATCCCACCTAAGCCCCTGCCCAACATTTTGAACCTGAGCAAGTCACTTAACCCCACCAAGCCCCAGCCCAGCTGTAGAACTGTGCAAAAAGCAAGATCTTGCTGAAAAACAGATGTTGCCTCTCAGCTGAGCTTTGGCTGGGTAAATATACATTTCTAAAAAGTAACTCAATGAAAACACCTGCTGGGGAATGCAGGGAAGTGGATGGATGGAGACTGTTGCATATCCCTTAAATTCACACTGTTCATGTGGATTTCTAGGGAGACAGGGGGGGAGGCTTCTCCCTGATGATCATCGTTGTATCCCAGTACCATCAAATTCCCAATGATGGCACGTAGACCTCTGCCAAGAGCCAGCTCATTTGTGGTTTGGCCGCCTGTGAAGTCCCTCTTCCCCTTGATAGAGGTGGTGGGTGGAAGGCGCTGTCTTTCCACCGTTTGGTTTGGAGTACACCAGTGAACCCTGCCACTGGAAAGCCCTGTGTTTCAGTTCATATTTATTCATGTGCTCGTTTTTCTTGTTTAGTGAATGGTGCATGTCAATATTTAGTCATTGCTGTGGAAACGGCAACACTCATGCAAAGGGAAAGAAAAAAAAAGGAGGGAGGGACAGAACAGAAAACAGTATTTTAAGGCATTTTGGATGTGCTTGCACATTGGACTCAGGAATGTGAGTTCATTTTGCCCTTGTGCCTGCAAGGGAAAACAGGAATTGAAAAAGGGAAGTGGTACCAAACTGTTTACGTGAAACCACGGGCAAGAATGGGAGCCAGGGCTTCTGGGGATCCCATCAGGCATCAGTGGTGCACGCGCACAGCTCCTTGGAAGAGCTGCCCAGCACCCGCGCCACGGCAGCACTGCTGCTCCTCCAGCCACCTCCTTCCTCCGCAGGGGGTAGGGCAGCTCCCGGTCCTCTCCGCCTCACCGCACGGTGCCAGCGGCCTCACGTGCCACACTCGTCTTCCAGCCCGAGGAAGGCAACCCTTGGCACTTCCCCTCCGATCTGTCAATCTGCGGAAGAGGCATTCGTAGTTCACAGGCGCTGGGTTCGTAAGACCTATGAAAGGTTGTTGGCAAATGAAGCTCCATTGATCATTATTCCATAAATCTAAAAAATTCCCCAGCATCTTTTAAACTTCATTTAAATTGCTGCCACTAATATCTACCTACTGAATAATGAAAACTAAAAGGCATTGGGGAAATGCTGGATTTTAATTACAAAAAAGGACATGTGAAAACTCTGTGAGTTTTATATTTGAGGCATATTTGATTTAAAAAAAAAAAAGAAAATGTGGTGAATGTCATCTCCTAGGAATATTGTTTGCTTTAGGTATACCGACAAGTTGGGGGAAGTCCCCTTTGTCTCTGTTGTTGAAAGTGCAAGGAGTACACGTGGTTGTGATCTGGAGGACGGGCCATCAGTGCAGTGAAGATTAGTTGTTATCATCTGTTGCATTTGGCAGAGGGTGTGTCCTGAGTAAAGACACAGGGATGTGCATGCAGAGACCTGAGAGAAAGTCTAACCTGAAGACGGAAGAGGTCAGCTTCTGCTGCCAGCGAGGGCTGCTGGGCTTGCTCTCGTCAGGCTCTAGTCTTTTAATATGACATTACCCTTTGTCGAAAAATGCCAAGTCTCGGTGAAACTGTGGAGAAAGGGGAGACTGCAACATACCCCCAGGCGTTGGCAATAGTTATAGAATGTGCGTGTATGTGTGTGTGTGTTTATATCCTTGATTGCAAAACAAAAATGGCATTAAGTTGGCACAAGAAAGGAATTTTATACTCGTCGGTTTCTGCACAGGTCTGTAAAAGGCAGAAAGTTTCAATTTCTGCCAGAAAGGCATCACAGTTCCCAGATACAGAGCCAGAGAAATGATGTATCTAGACCAAATACAAGAATTTGATTCTGATTTCAGCACAGCTACTCTGGATATAAGTGCTGAATTAGTTTGCAGACACCTGACACAAGGTAAAATGGAAATTATTCTTGGTACTGAGAGCCATAGTAATGAGGCCCGTTTCTGTACTCAAATCAACTGGTAGGTAACAAGCACCAACCAAAGCCTATAAAGGAGCTATATCTAAAAGCTACATTGACTTATAATCACTGATGTTTGGAAAAAGCCTTGTTTGACTCTTGAGGAGGCAGAACATTGGAAGTGGAGACCCAGCTTCACCAAGCAGAGGCAAAGGCAACTGCAGGTTTGGTCCTCTCCATGCAAGCGCTCACTCTCCAGACACACCTCGTGACGGTATTTGTGCACCGTCTGCCTTCCCACAGGGGCAGGCACACGCTGCCATGTTCAGACTTAGTGCTGGATGCAAACCCCGTCATCATTCCTGCTGGCCTGTTTGGCTCTGGCCCAGCGAGGCCCCGGGGTGGCTCTGTGCCAAAGAAGAACGCACGAAATCCCCCTGCAGCAGATGGGCGGTGGGATGCCCTTTGTGTGAGCCTCGTTGGGGGTCTCACTCTAGCGGTTCAGGACTGGCTCAAATCTCGAAGTCCTTCCAGAACTTTACTTGTCAACAATTAAAGATAATCTTCCTACAGGTGCCGAGTCACCTGAAGGTCTTTCTCAGATTCGAACTAGTTGGATTCAAGTCCTAAGGACTTCTGTGTGTCAGGCTTTGCGTAGATATCTAGGGTTGCTAGTCACTGTACCTGCTCTTCCCCTCGCTTCTCCAGTTTCCATTAAGAAATTGTAGAAAGCAGCTTTGGGCTTCTGTGCCACGTTCCCATCCAGACCAACGGCATCCTTTCGTGGAGAGGGTGTGTGACTTGTGCCAGGGCCGCACTGTGACTGTTGAGTACACGCAGTCCCTTTTGAATCACAGGAAGTATGTAGGCTTAGGAGATTACCAGCCCATTATTAACATTTCAGAAAAATATAAAGTGGTTTCCGCTTTATCTGTTTATTCTGTGGCTGATAAAATATTAACATTTTTCAGCCTCCAGTGAATAATCCCTGGTCCCCATATTCCCAGACAATATGGTGTGTGGTTTAAGCAGATCACCCCAAATGAAGCTGTTTCTCTTGGCTACTGTCATACAGGAAGCTGGTGAGAAAAAAAGTTGTTTGCACAGGATTTAAGCATTTTGAAAAAAAAAATTATGAAAACGTGATGCTGAGGAAAACATCAGGCAAGTAGTAAAAGTGCTTTGCATGCGCGCAGCTGTTTCCTGACCATTTCTATTACAAGGGCACTTGGTTTACAGGAAATTCCAGTTTATATACAATGCCAGTCTCCCCAGAAAATGGGCTCTGGCCTCAGCTGCATTGATCTGCTTTGTGCAACTGGTGGTGCTGGCGATTTCCCCACCTTCAGGCCCACAGGCAGCAGGGACTGTTTTGATCCCATCCTGACTGGTTCATAGGAAATGGTAGTAAATTCACCTCCATCTGTTTTCTAGCTGGGCTGTTATTTCTCCGGGTTAGTTTTGAGGTCACCTGCCCAAATTAGATACTGGCCCAGATATAACTCGGCTGTACAAGCGCTCTGGGCAGGTGGCTGGCTCCGGGCTTGTGCTGTGCCGCACACGGTGTCAGCTCTTCTGCTGGAAGCTCCCGTGGAAAGCAGCAGAGCTCCAACCCACAACGTGATGTACCCGTGTGTTCACTGGGCAGAGGGTCTCACATCAGCCTTGTCTGCACATCCAGAATTTTTACCAAGTTTAGGGGAGTTCAGAAGCTTATGATTTCTACTAGCTAAACTTTCCTGCCCTTTTTTCCAAATTTACAATAGTGACAACAGTAGACGGGCAGAAATTGCAGCAAGCGCCAATAAACTTTGAATGTTTAGCTTTTGCTGTTGGATAGAAACCCTAATATGCTCCAAGCACTGGTATGGCTCATCGAGGGAGAAATCACATGGCAGTCCCAGCCATGCTCGCTTCTCATCCGGAGGTGCTGGGAGCGAGACAAGTGCGAGCAGGGTTAGCTGGAGTTCCCATTCTGCTGAGTTGGCAGAAAGCCTCGTAGCAGCAGATGCAGGGGGATTGAGATGATAAATGGACTTTGGAAAGCAACCCAAACATGTACATACAAATTAGTATTTAACATACAGTTGCTATTTGCAAATTATCCCCTTGTGATTTTGCTCTTGAATGAGAGCAACTGTGTTAGCTGAACAAACAGTAGCAGAGGGAGCTGCAAAAATGCACTTACCCTCCCACCCACGGCCGTACCCGAGGCGAGGCCGTACCCCCACCCCGTGCATGCGTTCACACGCACAAACCCCTGCCCAAGCAGCGCCTCGAGAGCCACCCAACCCGTCCCTCTTCTCTCAGTTGACCGGACATCGCAAGGCACGAGAGCCGCCCTCGCCAGCGCAAGCCCCTTCGGATGCGCCGGCGCTCCCGGGGCCCCGGCAGGGCCGTGGGGAAGGGGCTGACGTCAAAGCACAGCGTCAGGACGCGGGTCGCTGGTGAAAGGGAGGCAGGCGGCCGGGCACCTCGCCAGGTGCTTTGGCAGAAGACGAGCCGGGTTGCTAGCCCAGCTATTTGATGGGAAGTGACATCATGGCAACACATGAATCATAAATAATTTGACACTGAGAGGAGCAAGCCAAGGTGGCCCAACACCTGAGCGCCCTGCCTCCCCATCCGGAGTGACGCGGCGGGCTTGACGCAGCAGGCTGGGCTCGGATGCGCCTTGTGAATCTTCCAAAAACCTCGAGCTCCTCTGAACCTCGGCAGCCAAACCCAGACCTTCCCAGCCCGGCCTGGCAGCCCCTGTGGGGCTCCCCCAGCGAGTCTGCGCCTCTGGGAGAGCACAAGGCAGAGGTGGGGGGAATCGAGGCCGGGCAGCCTGGCGAGAGCCCTCCGCGCCTGCTCGGGGGGCTGCCGGGCGTCCGGAGGGCGCTTCCCGGCCAAGGAGCCTGCCAGCGCGCGGCACACGCGAGGAGCCATCGAGCAGTGCCTGGGCTGCCAGAGCGGGTGTCCCCCGTAGCTCAGCGCCCAGGCCGGGCCGCCTGGACGGTGGGACCCACCGGGAGCAGCCCTGGCACGATCCTCCCCGTGACCCCATGGCAGTGCAGGAGAGTTCGGAGGTAGCAGAGAGGTGGTGTTACTCAGGGGTCTGCATCTCGCTGGACAGGACTTTCCTGGACAAAACAAGGGGGAAAGGATTTACATTTCAAAATAGTTTCCTTTCCCTTTGAAGGGAGAAGTCAGAGGCAGAGCAAAGCAGCTGCTACCATGATTTAAGGAGATAAGAAGCAGCCGAAAGAGGGAGAGATCGGGATTTATAATATCATCCCTAAAAATGGCCATTTAGAGAAGGTCTAAGACTGGCAAAGCCTCACTGGGAGTTGCCCCGTCTGCGATTGCTCAGCCCGGTGGATGGCATCCAGCTGGGGGAGATTTGGCATTGAAGAGTTTGTCTCTCTCAGCAAGTTGCACCACTTTAACTTAAGGTACCAGTTTACACTTGAGTCTCAAGTGATTCAGCCCCTTGTGTGGATGTCCCTGGCAGACAGGTTGCACTGAAATATGCTGAAACAGAGCTGTCAACACAGGAGCTCGCGCAAGTTTATAAAAAGAAAGTTTGACTGAAGCCAATGCAACTTCCTCTTTGAGCACCTCCGAGCAGGGAGGCGACTTGCCCCAGCAGGCTGATGGCAGACACCAGCGTGCAGCGGGGCTCTCCAGGCCGCGTTCGCAGCCGAACCCCAACGACATGCCCACGTTGGCAACCAAGCCTGGAAATATCCTCTGCGTGTTGAGTCTAGTCCTCTGCTATCACAGACAACCATGTCACATAAATCCATTTAACTTCATTTACCATGCTGCTCATCCCTTCGAACCCAGCAGGAGCGTCTTAGACCCTCTCCAGTCTGCTGGCGTCGTCTTTGCTTTCCTTGCCAAAGTGAAAGTCCCCAGGGCAGCGGGACCAATAAATACACATTCCACACCCGCTCAGGAAAACCCGGCTGCTCCAGCACAAGGAACAGAGAGACAAACCCTAGCGAGAGCGAGATCAACGCATAGCAGCGGGCTGTCTGCTCCGCTGGTGGAGAAGAGCTTTCTGTTTGTGTTTACACTGAATGTCGCCCCCACACATAAAAAGACACTGGTGCTATTGTACCGCTACGTGTTAGTAATGTGTTGTGATGAAAAATCTGGCTTTACAAAGTGTCTTGTTTAGAATTTGTTAGAAAATTGATTTGCTGCCCAAGAATTTTTTTTCTGTTTTCTTTAAAAACTTTGATTTTTTAAAAATGAATTTATTTTTAGTGGGGGGAGATGGGTAGCCACTTTTTAAAGGAAATTTTGGTGGCAAAAAAATGGATGTTGTCTCTGGGAATTTCCAGATAGAGGGGAAAAAAATCTATTTTCAATTGAAAAAAAAAGTAAAATTTGTGATCCATCCTATATGGGGTTTCCCTTTCCACTCACTCATGGCGCTGTGCAGCATGTAATCGCAGTCTGAGCCCTGGCCCGGCCTGGCCCCGAAGCGGTGTCCCGCAGAGCTCAGCGGAGCCTCTGCGAGCGTGCCAGGCATTGCTGCGCGGCTCATCCCCGCTGCTGGCAGCAGCGGGACGCAGGCTTATCGTGCCGGCTTCGCTCAGACTGTCCACATGCTGTTTCTAATAAAACCTGACCTCATTCCTTTTGGCGTAGATGACAGGAACCGGTCCTGGTTTCAGTCACCCTGCCGGGGAGCGCACAGCACAACCAGCTTACGGTAACACCGGAGAACTGGAGAAAGGGAATCAGGAAGCAATAAATCAACTGTGTTGTTATGACATTGATTTCTCCTCCAGCAAGGCCTGCTGAAGGTACTTGGTTTTGAAGCCACTCTAAGGGCTGGGTTGGCAGGCCCAGCAGAGGAGCAAAGAGTGTTTATTTGTCCTAAATGCTCTCTAGAGACAACCAGCTCTGCTGTGGATGGTCTACACAAAGACTAATAAATAAAATCAATTAAACTGAAGAATTCGTACTTTGGTAACACTTTGAGGCCCCACTGAAAGTCCGTATGTCACTATGCTGGATTAGACAACTTCCAAACAGGAATGGGTTCATCCCTGAACAGGGACAGTGGATGAAGAGCAAGGGAGGCAGCTGAGGCAGGGAGCAGTGGAAAGACACTCAAGGTCATGCAGCAGCTTGTTGGCCCTAGAGTCCTGGTTCAGTGTGTTACTTGCTCGTCCTCACTGCGCTCTTCTGCATTATTCCCATTATGAAAATATGAGGTCTTGAGGTCTCTTAACTGTCACTTGAGTGATGGAGGAGCCAGGGAAGCCAGGACCAATCTCCTGCAAAGCTAGGCCAGTAGAAATGGGCCTTGCCAGAAATGTGTTCCCAGAGGATCTACAAGGCTGGCGCTTCCCTGGGCAACATTGCCTGAGCAGCAGGTACACTTTGGACAACCATTTCCCACAAGCAGAATTACTCTTTACAGCTTCACGGTACTTCTGAGAGGGAAGCGTCATTACTACAGTAACTTGCCACCCTTTGACTGGCCAGAGAAAGGAACCAGGAGTCCTGGGTCCCAGGCGTATTTTCTACCTGTTACATTGCCCTCCTACCCCGGCCAAGGGAGAAGATGCCCATTTAGTGCTCCATGGTGTCAGTGAGTAGACCACGCAAGGCGTCTTCAGCCAGAACGAGGCATCGGTGTGAGCAGGAGGACTGCAGAGGTGAGCGGGAGGTGGATGGAGGGCTTTGCCTGCACACGTATATAGAGGTGTGCTGCTTCAAGGAACAAAACGTGTTGAGCTCAGGGTGATTTCCTCTGCGATGCCCTTACTGGAAAGCAGAAGGGTCTGGGCCAATATAACACGGGTACGACCCGTGCAGCCCTGCGCTACGCTGTACTGAACACGGCTCCCCCCAAGGGAAAAGGCTCGGGTAATGCAGTGTTTGTCTAGCACTGCATGGACTCCAAAGCAAATAACTAAACATGCATCTTGAAACCTCAGCTTGTAAAAATGTCAGGTCCCCCTATTTACAAGAGATTCCTCTTTGATATTTGCTCAGACAGAATGTAAAGTCACACTAGTGAAGCAAACAAGGAAGGAGAAGGAAGTCACACGAAGCGACGAAGATTAAGGTCCCATGCGGCCTAGGAGAACGGAGGCCCTCGGATACAACTGCGCCACCTCCCTCCCTCTCATGCATCAACTTATTTCTGGTTGCGAAAAGCAACTGTTTTAACAAATGGTGAGTATTCTGTCGTGAAAAGGCTCAAAGACCTCACGGGCCTTGACAGCAGATGCCCTGTCCTGCACCCTTCTCTCCTCCTCATCCCAACTGAAACCAAGGATCTTGGTAGATGCAGTGAGGGATTTCCTCTGGGGCAGAGGAGGGGAAACAGGGATCGGGGTACACATCTGTTAATAGTGTGTGGTGTGACCTGCGTGCCAGGACCGGTGTCACGGCTGCAGAGCCATGGCATCTGCAGGGCCATCGTGTTTGCCCTGGTAAAGGGCTGTACAGCAGCTTGACTCTCACGCTTGTGCAGCCCAAGGCCGAGTGGCAGGGACGAGGACACCCAAGCCTCCTGTTACGAAAAGATGGTTCGCAAGCCGGTCATGATTCTGGGCAGAGCTGTGCGCCCTGGCTCACAGCCGTGTAAACATTTATCCTTCTGCTTTTTCTATTTTTTAATGGATTTTCTCTTCTCTTCAAGAACCAGTTCTCAGCCAACAAGAATGGCTCTGTAACCTTGGAGGCCTAGAGCTTGGAAACAGCTCTGTACAGGCAAGTGCCTTGTAGCTGGCAAGACAATCCCTCAATCGAGATACACACAGAGATCCATCTACTCTGATTTGCCCAATTTTCTTGCTGAATCTTCAATAATCTCACTCACTAGGCATCAGTTTGTGATACCCTGGCTAACAACTAATCACATTTTCCTGCCCTAGAGGCCATGGGGCTGGCTGTGGAGTAGGCACCCAGCATTGTGCCCTGGCTGGGGATCCAAAAACATCTCCTGGTGACCTGCCTGAGGGACTTTTGGACAACGACATTAAACACACTGTTTGTTTGGCAGCATGGGTCAGGCTGTGTGGCTGGTCAGCAGCATCGTAAGGAAACGTTTCTGCTCCCTGACTGGATCCTGCAAATATCTTGAAACAGAAGGAGATTAATTAATGTAAAACCATCACTGGCTTGAGTTGAAATTGGTGGACTTCTCAGACGTCATAAACACGGTCATGAGATGCTGGAGGACAAGTGACTAACGCACAGCACCTGGCTGAACCGTGGTCAGCTGAGGACAGTTGATTCCTAATTCTCAGATTACCAGCTCTCCCAGTTTTGCGGAGGGAAGCAGCCCACGTGGTGCTTTGGTGGACCTCTCGCTGCCTCATGGCACTGGTGTGGCAGCAGCCCCCACTGGGTCAGAAGAGCTGGTACTGAGCCCGGCGTTTTGGCTATGCCAGCTGGCTGCCCACCGCGGCCTCCCCGGGAAGCCCAGTCTCAATACAGAGCACGAAACGTGACCTCTCAGTCATACAGGTTCCTCCTGCGGAGCCAGAAAGACAGGATGTGTCTTGTCCATCCCAGAAAAGGAGTGCACATCTGTGCCCAGCACACCAGAGCCAGGAGTCCCTCTGGGCCCTCCGCACAGCCTTTGCAAGCTGCTGCTCTCCTGGGAAGGTGGCAGCCTTCCCCTTCCTCCTGCAAGGGCGGGCACACCGAAGCACGGCGAGGGTCTTCTCACGTCCTGGCAGCCCTGCTAGCACCTCTGCAGCGTGCTGCGGCAGGATCAGGAAGGCTTTGCGCTCCCGCTGTTCCTGCGACGGAGGCTCTTCTGCCACCGGGAAGAGAGTTGTGGATTCCCCCCTTCCCTTCCATCGGCTCTGCAGACAGGAGATGACAAATTGAATGCATTTGACACCATAGAGCAAATTCAGCGGTGATGTAAATCCCAGTGTGGGTTACGTGCTGGGTGCACGTTGGTCAGAAAACAGGTGTAAGCGGCAGAGCGCTGCGATGTGGCATTTGGCAGCTATGCAAACGGCATAACGTGCCCTGGCTGGTATTCTGGGGGAGCCCTGGGAGGGCGCGGGGATGGCTGCAGCGGGAGGGCAGTGGAGTGACACCACACCTTTTATTCTCATTACTCTTCTTCCTATAGCACACGGCATCTCCTCCAGTGTGGGAGAGCTAGCTGCTTCGCGCACCCACTCAATGCCAAAGCAAGGCGAGACACCCTCACAGCAGCTGGTTCCTGACTAACTTTCCCAAATAGGTTTCCTCTGAGATCCATGTGCAAAAAGCCAGATCTTGGCTATCGAAACTGCCTTGTTTCACAGACTCCAGCATGCACCAGGCTGCTGGGCTGATGCTGAAGAGCCCATTCTCCTTCTCATGGTGTAAAAGTAGAGCTAGGGGATTGAACTCAGCACGAAGATGGCATGGGTGGAAATGAAGGCTGGGCAGGGGATTTCTCTCATTTACGCCACTCTGAAGCTTGTGCAACAGCATTTACTTCCCTGGGAGTGTGGAAAAATTAAATATAGGTCCCAAATCTGATGCACTTTGGTCAGGCGATGTCATTCCAGATGCACTGCACCCACTGCGAGCACAGCGCAGGCTCTGCTCCTGCACGGCGAGGTTGCTGTGCATTAACCATCCTCCTTCGCCCAGAGCACCAAATTCCCTACCCTCTGCTCATCCCATCTCTGCTTACAGGAGGTCTGAACCGTTCCAGTCTATATAAATAGCTCCCTTTGGAATGAACCTCATCTTCCATCTCCACCCGGGCAGGAGATTAATCTTGTTGGGGTCTTGGTAGCAATCTGTAACGTAATGTGTTACACACGAAAGCTGGCTCCGTTGATTCAGGAACTTGTTTATAAATAATTGCAAAAGCAAGTGCATGGGCAGGCAGAGAAGCAGAAGAGGTATCTCAGTCCCTCAGGAACTTCTGGCTCCTCTCCATGGGATTTTCACACAGCACTTTTATCTCATTAAAATTCTGTTTTTTCATGAGCCATGAAATGATTTTCTGTGCATGGGAAGGGCTCACAGTGCTCCCAGCTCCGAGCGAAGAAACCCACTGAGGACAGCTGGGAGAAGCCGGTGCAACACCTGGCCCCAGAAAGAAGAAAGGGAGCAAAAACAAAGCCACCAACTCTGTGGCACCTTCATATGGGAGCTGCTGAAAATACCAGCCTCTTAGCTAACCCCTGCTCGAGTGGAGGACGCCGACGTTCCCTCTTGTCCGCCGCCGGCCGGCCCCACACGGGCTGCCGGCCATAGGACCATCCGTCCTCCCCGAGCCCCGGACGGCAGCTGCTCCGTCGCTCCAGCCTCCAGCGCCTGCCACCTCCCCATGCCCGCAGAACTGCTCCCAGCAAAATGTTTGAACAGCTCCTTCTCAAAACAGCAGGAGATTAATATTAGGCGCGTGCAGTGCTGCGGAGACGTCTCTGCCGGCACGCGGAGATGGGGAAGGCACAGCCAGTCCCGTGCTGCTCCTGGGCACCATCCTGCGTTTCCAGGCAGCCGTGCCCGGGGCCCGCAGCCTCGACCTGCCAGCACGGCTGAGCAGTCACGTCCCGCAGAAATGCCACTCGCAGGCAGAGCTGCCCGTGCTGTATCAGCCCTCCCAGCCGGGGCACGGCACCGACGGAGAGCGGGGACGGCCCCCGCCCGCTGCGGGTTGCACTTCCAGCGAGACGAGCCAGGGCGCTCCGGACCTTACGTCCAGCCTAACCCTCACACTTCTTTGCTCCATTATTATATTCCCAGCGCTGCGTCTCCCGGATCAGGCCGGCACGTGGCTGGGGCGTTCCAGCCTCCGGCGAGAGCACGGCTTCCCTTGCATCGGCAGGGCTAGCAGCGCCCTCGGAGAAAGGAAAAGGGAAGCTGCCGCTCTGAAGAGCTTAACGTTACACAGACACGCCAGTGGGATCGGACCTGTCACCCGTCCCATATGCTCAGCGCTCCAGCTTTACAGGCTGAGCCTGAATTAGGCCTGGATAGGTGCCGGGGGCTGTCCGGTGTCCGGGCTCCGCGCAGCTCCTCGCCGGGCCCACGCACCGCGCCGTCTCCCCGCTGTGCCACCCGCACGCGGCCGGCAGCCTCTCTCCATCTGCTCTAGCTCCACTCCCTCCTCCTCTCTTTTCCTCTCTGAAACTGTTGATGTTGGATCACGAAACGCTTCTGATCAGCTTGTAATAAATGAAACACACTAGTTTAGCTCCAAGAAACCTTGAAAAGATTCACGCAAGGCTAGAATTTGGCTTTCAGTCCAAAAGTCAGGCTGGAGAAAAAAACCCTTTGAGATCACTTTATTATTACCTGGGTTATTTTTTCCCACCCTTTGGCAGAAGGCTACAGTGCCAGAAAGTGTCAGTTTACTCTCGCTGTTGGGCCAAGAACATCCCTGGTACAAATTTATTGCTCTTAATAGGGCTGGGCCTTCAGTTCCTCGCGCATACTTGTGAAGAATTTTGGCTTGTCACTGAGGAGCAGGAATTATTTTCCTCTCTGCAGGTAGAGGCAGGTCTTCCTTTGGCTGAGGTCTCCGACATCCCAGGAGCAGCATGATTGCAGGGCTCCCATGAAGGGGATTTGCAGACTCCGTAAGCACCTGCCTGTGTTGGAAGCCAGAAGCAAAGTGGCTGCTGTTTAGCACATGGGATTTTTTTTGTGTTGCTTTTATTCCTTCCCCCTTTTTTTATTGCTGTGCTACCAGTTGAAGTGCTACTGTGGGATCAATCTGTTCCCAGTCCCCTGAGGAATTAGTCCATGGAGTAGAGGGTTCCTATAATTAAGACAGGGCACTTTTGCCGTTAGAGTCACTAACAGCTGAAGCTAGCACTAAGGTTTCACAGTAGGTTTTATGACCTCTTCCCATTTGTAAAGGGATCTGGTTTAAACACTGGTCAGGCTCAGCTGGCTGGGGTTTCTGCCGCGCTTCTCTGCGCACAGCGCTGATGTTCTTGCTGCTGCAGGGGCTGCTGCTGGTGACTCCCCTCACCGATCAGGAGAGTGGTCACCACTAAGGCAGCTAATTAAATGTGATTCCCTGAAAGAGCGGCTTGCTGGCAACCGGAACGGCTCTGGTCTCCTGTATTCCAGCTAACGCAGTGTCTGTAGCACAAATCTGAGCTGAACACAGATCCTCATCTCAGACCACAAGAACACCTGCCCCACGCTCAGCAAAAGTCAGTCTTGAAAGCAGAGATGAGTACCCTGCCAGCGTGTGCCGAAAATCCTGCCAGCCCCGTTGGTGGGTCACCTGCCACCCCGCTGCGGTGTCCCTGGCAGTCCAGTCTGGGAGAGAGAGAGATGCTGCCAAGCGAACGTCCTTCTGCAGCCCAGACGGCAGGCGGGGTGGGCCTGGCCAGCTCTGCCGCTCCTGGCCCCAGCGTGATCTCCTGGAGGACACAAATGATGAGGGATCCTTCCTGAGGGATGTGCTCCCCCAGCTACATCCAGCTACAGCTTCTCCTTTATGGGCACCGCCAACTTTGGAGGCTACCAGGCTTCACACAGCAGCGAAGGTCTGTGTTATCGCAGTCCCCTCGTGCAAGGCAAAGTGTTTCCTGCAGCAGAAGCGGTTGCACCCCAGCGCTAAACCTGATCCCAGTTTGCAATGAGTTCACTTTTTGACATCTTTCCCAATAAGACCAGTAACTTCCCTCTTCCTTGTGGGGCTGTTACCCTGTGAAACCACCATCAATAGCTCACCGTGGCTTGAAAAGTCAGGTGAAAGAGGGGATTTTGTTTCAGTGGCTTCACATTACTGAAATGTGAACAAGAGATGCAGATAATCAGACACCACATTTCTTCTGCAAAGAACAAAACCCAGGCTCTGTGGTCAAAAATCCTCCCTGGATTTCAGCTAATGGCTGCCCCTAGCTTGATCAGATCTACAAAGCAGGATTTGTGACGGTTGGAAAAGCCAGAGTACGAACAGCTGGGAGAATGAGAAAAGATGAAAACTCAACTGTCTGTCTCAACCTCCCCTCCACGATGCCTTCAGACTCAGCCGTTATGGGACATTTGTGAGTAGGTTTAACAGAAAAAACCTCTGTTCTTACCAAATGGAGAGATGCCTACAACAGGCCTCGTTGTCCTGGTGTGGGGGCTTGGCAGATCTGTCCCCTTCTCTGCAAATCCATTTCTGCTTTGTATGTGCCTTTGTGTGTCTCATGGTGCTTTCTGTACATCTGAGAGGCTGCACAGAAACTCAACAAACCATTTGCCGGAGGCCTTCATTTCATGGGTACTCTGTGCACTGCAGTCTCCAGATAGATAAGGTTGCAGAGGTTAAATAGCTACTTACAGTACATAAAGTTTATATCCACCCTGCCTAGATGGAGCTTTTCCCCTGTTTTAAGTGCCTTTCTTCTCTCCAAGAAGAAAGAAGACTGCACTCACATCACAGCTTTATTATACAATCCTAGTTTAATGGTAATAGCACACAAAATCCTCCCTACATGACAGACAGACACCTGTGCTTCCCTTCTGCAGCAGCGTGAGATGCTGCTTGGCACGCAAGGGAGCCCCAGCACGGCACAGCTCCACGGTCTGCCCAGCGCCGTGCACCGCCGCTTCCTTCTTTAACTGCTTTCCATATATATTGACTCCAAATTAGGATCTGCCTAAATATTTCTTCTCTCATTGGTGACATTCACTACATTATGTACTTCAAACATTTGATTAAAATAATTTTTATCTGGCCTTAGAACGACTTTATTCTCTGGTTCATCAGATGCAAAATTCTAAAAGAATGATGAAAGAAGCAAAGAGAATAGACTTTCTACAGCTTCTGTGAAAGCTGGACTTTGGGATAAGACACTCAGCTTACTGCCCCAGGGGGGAAAGGCGGGCAGCACTCGGCTGTGGTCGCTGCGCACGCAGCCTCCCCGGCCGGCCGCGGCACCCGCTGCTGCTTGCACCAGCCGAGGCTCATGGCTGCAGTTATTACAGGGCAGGTTTGTGTGAAAATCAGAGGACAAAACCACAGATTTAAAGCAAATCTTGTTTCCTTAGTTCTGCTACGCACAGAATTGTTTGCTACGGTGTTTTGTTGTCGTTATGGAATATCAGAAGTAGAACACAATTTTCTTCTATATATTCACGGTTTGAAAATCCTTCACTGCATATTTTCCCATATTTTATCTTTAATGGAAGGAAGCTGCAGAGCCCTAACTTTGAAAGGTGTGAATGTCCCTTGTAAAATGAACTGCATTTCAATATTGATCTTAAAAAGGAACTTATTATAACCTTTTTATCTTCACACATTGGAATAATTAACGTTACTTTCAAAATCTAAATTAAGATACCGCAAAATTTTCTGCCAAAAGCAGCAGTGCTGCCAAATGCAAGGCACACTGAGTTCATTTTGTGGACTAGAATCAGGCTGAACAACAGAACAGAAGTAGCACAAACAACTTTCATCCTAGAAAACTCTATTTCCTTTGTTGCTCTCAGGAGAAGACTGAATATGCCATCATGGCCTTCGTTAGCTGAGGAAGCACATGGATGTCCTGAGCATCCTTCAGCATTGAACTCCCTCTTCAAGCCACCAGGCCTCCGAATGTTTTCCTTAAACGAACTGACTGAGCACAAGAGTAAATATATGTGATGCTTTATCTACAGCCTCAATTAGGAAGATGGGCTCTAGGCTGAGATAAGGTTAATAAACCTGAGAGCTGACAACGTGAAAGGGTAGCAGGGCTGCCAGGCTCATTACTTAAAGGACCTGATTGTGAAGCTTTCACAAAATTAGTTCTGTGAAAGTTTATATTAACGATTTATATTAACAATTAAATATTAATGATTGCAGTCAAACCCACTCACACTCTGAACTCTGATCAACATGAACTAAACTCTGTCATTAACCCAGAAAAGGACAAGCAGTTCTCTCCTTCCCCGTTTTTTTCATTTCTAAGCAAATTTCTATTTTTCAACAGAACGTGAACAAAAATGTCAAACAGAGCAACACACCTGGCCTTGAAGTGTTTGTAGCTCAAGCAGAAGCGAGGAGTAACAGAAAGCTACAGTTCTCATGGGACTTCCTTCTAGCCCAGCTTTGAAAATCCAGGAGATACAGAGAGAGGTGATGGGTCAGATAAGTTTAGCATTTATTTCAGTGATTTCCAGCCTTTTGATATGTATCAATAACAATTTACTTTTATGCAAGTAATTACAGTTAGAACACACTAGCATACCTTGGCATTGTCACGTAAGTCTGTTTTCCTAAAAATATAATGCAGTTATTTTCTTATTTTTAACTCTCTTTTCTTTAAACGGTTATGAAGTATTTAGGCAAGGATCTAAACTCAGACTTTGGAAAAAGAGATAGGTTATGTGAAATGCAGCATGTTGGAAAACCTGCAGTAGTTAAGTGGTTGCCTTGGCGACACATGCTCAGAAGATAAAGGAGCTTAAAGTTAGAAAGTTCATGGAAGCTGTATAATGAATTGTTTTCGTCTGAGCCTTTTCCTTGTGTGCGTACGTGTGTCCTTTTCTTCTGGAGCTGGAGGGACTATTCCAAGATGTGACCTCCATTCTGACATGAGACAAATTTTTCTTCATTTTCAAAGAGCAAAAGAAACAATTTTTCTTGAAAATGGACAACAGAACCTGTAACAATGTCGGTACAGACAGACCACCTAGCTGGGACAGCCCACTGGAGAAAACTGGCTTTGACTTTTTCCCACACAGCAAACTACTGATGGGACAATCCACAAAAGGTCTGGAGATCTGGAGGCATAAAACTTTGAATAGCTGTCTGAGCTGCCCTTGCCTACACATCTGGGCCAGAAATCCCTTTGGGAACAAATTTTGCTAGAAGTCTCCAGCATTTTCATGCTGCCCCTCTGCTCAGGACAGAAGGACCATGGGACAACCTCTTGAGATGTCTGCTTCAAGTCCCACCATAGTGAATGAGAGTTGGAGGAGGAAGGGAAGTAAACTCCTCCTTTTTTTCAGACTGTGAGGCAGGTTTGGTTGCAGTCTCCTCTGGTTTGGGCCAGCAGGCCAACAGAAACAAGCTTGTTGCTTGTTCCAGCAGAAGCTCTTGGACGTGTCCTTGCCAAGAGAGAGTACAAGGCAACATGACTGATAATGTTCTTATGTCTTTATATCTCAAGTGATGAGGAAAAGCTTTGGCTTCACTAAAAGAAAATTACTATTTAAGAGTATCATGGATGTGCAGGTGGTTCTCTACTAAAATCTAAGGTCATAGCTTCTTGGTACAAAGCCATGAAAACATATGATATGAAGTCAGTAGGCAATGATATGAGTATGAGACAGAAACAAAAAATAAGGCCTGTATCATTTATTCCATTATTTTCTGTGACATCATACTGTATCATTTCTTTCTCTTCACTTCTCACTCTGGCAGACCTGTTGGTCAGGAACATCAGCAAATGTCTCCCATCAGAAATCTGGAGGAGGAAGCTGAAGGACTGGGAGGTTTCATGCTGGGCTGGGCCTGGAGGCTCTGCCAGACATGCCAGGTAGCAGCAAGGAAAAACAAATTGAGACATCCCTATGGTATGCCTTCTTTCCACTGCCAGCTTTGAAAACGACACTGAGGTAATTATGTGAGCAGTCATGGCAAGGGGTTGTAAGGCTTAATTAATGTTGCAAAGGAGTTGAATTTCTTTCATGCAGAGTGCTCTGATTATTATTATGGCTGGGAAAAGGAAAGATTAAGAAATTAGGTTTAGAGGAGAACCATATTTGTATAGAAAGCGGGCTATGAATCTTATGAAAAAAGAATGATTTGTGAGAGTTCATTGCCTCAGGCCTAGCAGGTGCTTCTGAGAGAGCCAGAAACTGCATAGGAATGAGAAAGAGAGGTCTCAAGCCTGCCGACCTGGTGTTTCAGACTTCTGGTGAGTGAGCAAGTCTAGATACAGTGGCGATCCAGTCTGTCCCAGAAATTGAGTCTGGGTGGTAATTTCCTTCTTTTCATCAAAAGGATGAAGGAAGAATGTCACCTCCTTCCTGCTATGATATGCTGGGCAAATCTAGGATCTGGTTTTCTACCAAATTTCATAGAGAAGATCGTTGGAAGCTCCTTCAGTGGTTGATTACCCATTTCATTTCATAAAGCCAAGATACTTCATAAAGTAAAAGATAGTGCAATTCTCAGATATTCTATAGTGGCCCTGATGGAGCTGTACAGTAAGCGGCATCTTGTGCCATCATTTCTTCTTCCACCATCTCCAGAAACTCTGTCTACAGTGCCAACTGGGTACATCACAGGAGCAATGATGCTTGCTGGTGCTCACTGGTTTGGTGACTTGTTCCTATCCACTATCTTGTCCTTATCTGCTCCAGTGCAGAAAGTAAGGGATTTTTAAATGACTCATATGACTGTCAAATTTGCGTGAGAAGCAACCTTGACTGAATCTGGACTCTCCTACTGACTATTTTTTGCCATCTCCTTTGTAAGAAGTGTTTTTCTTGAAAATGGTCCCTCTGCGCCCTGCAGCAGGCGTATCTGGGAGCACGGGCTCCGCACTGGGCCACGGCACGCTCTGTTCGGTGAATAGACGTGAGGAAGCAAAGAACTGCAAGGCAGGAAACGGCCACTTGGCCCAATGAGTCTGGCCCTTTAAGCTTATCTCAAACGCACCTCCTTGCTTTGTCTCTACATCTGCAAATCTCCTTTCTCCTCATAAAAATGTCTAGCTGTCTCTTAAACCTATTCAAAGTATTTGCTTAAGCGACCTAACTTGGCAGCAGCTCTATAGCGTTTGGGCCGGCCTGAGTGACATAATGCCGCTAGAATCCCCTGTTTATTTTTCCCGTTGCCTGCAATCCTGCCGTGCGGGGCTGGCCAGGAGCAGATAAACAAGTCCTGCTCAGCACACAGGAGCCACCCGCGGAAAACCCGGGGCTACCAGAAGCGGCAGTGCTGACTCAGCATCCAAAGCACTTCCGGAGAAGTAACGCCGGAGCCAGCCCCAGCGCAGCTGGGGTAGCGGCGCTCGTGGAGGAGCCGCCCTGGCAGGACTTCTGAGCTGGCTTTGGACTGCACTCAAGGACAGACAGGGAGAGCTTCTGCTGCCCTCCCGCCTTAGTTTCTCTTTACTGGACAAATGGAGGCATCTCTAATTCTCATTTGACAGGTAGCTAATTTTAGACAGGGTTACAGCTAAACAATAATAAAGATTTCATGTTGATTAGCTGGCTTTTGTGCTCCTCAGAGCCATTTCCCAGGATAGACATCCACCTGCCCAGTCTAACCTTAAACTCGCACTGCCATTTGGAGTCATTTCCCATGGCTCCTTCCTCCCTGGTGAAACTCCAGCTTCACCTATTTGCTCAAACCTAGAGTAACTCTGCCTCCCACTGGAGTTTACAGTGGATAATTTATTCTCCTATACCTCTTCTTAAATTGCTCTTACTGATGCTGCTGAACACCAACTACATCCTAGGTCCAGTTCCGATGATGCAGCTGATGCAAGGCATCTGTATCTATCCACCTCACACCGTGGTTTTCAGTCATTTTTGACAGGCAGCCCCGCAACATTTTCACTGTGGGACTCTATACCACAGTGCAGTGAATTGGAGGCAATGCGCTTGCTACCAGATTTCCTAGCTACGCTCTCCCGGGTCCCAGGGAAGACCACAGGATGAAAATCATAGCTGAGGGAGAAAACTAGATCAGGCAACGTGGAGCCTCATTCGGATGCAGTGTTGCATGTTTAATGATGGATATACACAGTGTGTAAAGCCTTAAAGGTGCTAAGTAAATACCACCACGTCTAGCTCTTTGTCTTCTGTTGTCATCGGTACTCAGGAACACGCTGTGAGCAGCTAGCGTTGCTTCCCTCTATTAGCTGCTCGAGTGGCTGTCAGCCTAACTTTTTTGGAGGGACGGAATAAACATCTCCCATATGCCCTCTGCATATACACTGTATTCTTAGCCTACAAAATGCTTATAAATGCTTTAGTGTATAAATGTGGCCTCAGTAAGGTAAAACAATCATTGATATGAAAATGTATCTGGAATAATAGGTTCGCTCCACTTCTGGTTATTTTCAAGATCATCAGAGAGAGATCCTTTAAATGCCTGGCACATGGAAAAATCCCTTTGCTCTTGTTTCAAATCCCACTCTCATAAACATTTGAAAATGCTATTATTCCAGTTTGGCAAACAAGAACAGACCTTTAGAGCATATGGAAACAGGATCAGTTTTTCATGAGCCTTTCTGCCCCTAATTGCTTTTTGTAGCATTTTAAATGGCAGGGTTCCTGATGTAGCCCTTCTACAACCACTAAAAGACTGTTTCTATTCGATATTTCTTCTGTGCTTCACATATTTTGAGCACTGCTGATGTATTTTGTGTCTTACGCAGCTAGCCATCTACAAGCATATGCCAGTCTCTGCTCTCATCTTGTTCTTGGCTACCCCTGTGACCTGCAGGAGAGGGGACGAGATCCTGCTCTCCCTGGAAACTTCAGTTTTTACTCATTTCACTCAGACTATAATAAAAACCTACTTTCCATTTTCCCATCTGACTTCTTCTATTATTTAAGCCTGCTGCATGGGCTTGGTTGTGTTGACTGAAGCTACTTCTTTGCCACCAATCTAGGTGCAGAATATCCAGTATTCAGAGACACACAGATAACGCTGCGTAATACATTTCCCTGTTGCAGACATTGCAGAGTAAACCGCAACCTGTGAAAGTCTGGATGAACATTCACAACAGCCTGAAGCCATTTCCCAGGAATTGCCTCTCATTTCACCCTGTATCGGAATTGCACACTCACTTCCCCCAGCCTTTTCCCCAGCCTGGCAAAGAGCTAGAATTCACTCAACAGCTTGATACAATCTAAAGCTCCATCAAAGAAAGTCCAGAGCTCATCTAACTGTGCATATAGAAAGAGGAAAGCTCTGAAGAAGTCTAATAGTACATAGTGCCTAACCTTAAGAGTCCCTTGCTGCCCTGCCATAGGCCTGAGCAGCCTCCCCCCCCCCCCCCCTCCAGCAGCAGTGGGGCAGGGCCTGGTGCAGCCCTTTACACCCAGCGCAGCGGCCCAGGGAGCGTTGCCGCCCTGTAAAGATCCCTGGCTCAGCCCTCGCTGTGCCCCTGCGCGCGGCTGTAGCAGTGAAGCCAATGAGCACCCAAGTGAGGCTCGTAGAGTCATTGAGCTCTTCAGACTCACCCAGCTGTAGCGTGCACAGTTAGCGAGAGAGGCAAACCCACTAGAGGAAGCTGCAAAGAAGGCCCCAAGGACAGCTGTGTTGTAGTATGGCTTCTCCTGCTTCCACATCACTATTTTTGGCTTGCTCTTCTGTAGCTAAATGGTCCTTAGCAGTAGAAATCTGATTTGCACATTTGGGTTCAAAGTGGGTGCTCAGCACCAGCAGTTCCTGCTACAGCACTAGGTGAGTTTGGTATCCAGATCTCTGTGGGATCCAAACGCCTCTAGTGGATTTCAACGTCTCAGCCTTAGTCACGAAGACCTGACTGTGGCTTCACATCCTGCAAAACCCAACTGCAATGGGTTAAAGGCAGGGGACAGAGTCTAGCGGAAGGGAATCACATTCACAGAGGAGCTGGAAAAGAAGAGAGGCAAGTTGTGCCCAGCTGGTACAAGGTTTGTCCCTAACGATGGCAGATAAATTGCTGCCCTCCCCACCATCCCCTGGCAGGTGCACATGGAGCAGCTGCTCTTTGGGGTCTGTTGCCCTGTAATGGGACATGTATGCTCTACCCACACCACTGTCACAGCTGATGTGAAATAAATCTCTTAACGCAGTGGAAGGTGGAGTCCCCCATCATGTCACAGGGAGAGGTATTTTCATGGGGAGAAGAAAGAGGGGATGGGAGGAATCAGGGCTTTGTGGCAAGAAACGTGCAGGGCAACATTCAAAGTCATGGTCCTGTCTTGCTGTCCAGATGTTTTGAGGGACACCAGACCAGTGCATACCAAACTCAGGGCTGCTCGTTCCCACCAGACAGGCCCTGTGTAAGGAAGGATGTGTGCTCTGTTTAACCTCATTTATTCCTTAGCAACCGAAAGCTCCCTGTATTTTCCCATCTTGGCGGCTTATGTGCGGATCCCTATTCAGTGACATTCTCCCACCATGAATGATTAAGGAATCTGAATCTCTAAAAATTGCCAGATCCCATTTCTATTCCTAAATACAGCCCTATAGAGAGAGCTAAGCCTGGGAGGCCATGGGATTTTAGCTGATGATCCCTTTTTATGGGGCCAAGAAGCAGTGCTATGAAAGGGAGGTCTGGGCCATTTCTCCCCTCCATGCCTGTGTTCTGCACGGATTTATGCAAACATTTTTCAAGTTTTCCTCAGCTGTGCTGCGTTCACCAGGAAGGAAAAGCCAGGCTCTTACCCAGGGATGGAGGGGCTGCGTGTCTGCGGGAGGTGCAGTCATAGCCAGGTGCTGGGCCTCAGAGGGCACGTCCAGCGCTGGCCGGTGCTAATGGGAAGAAGAGATTAATGTCCTCCTAATCCCTGCGTGTATCTGTGCCAGCAGTGAAATCCTAGCAAAGACAAGGCAGCGGGCAACTGTCTCCAGGTGGAGTTAAATACCAAGCTACTTTGTGCTCCTTAACTTTGAGCAATGTCCTCCTGAGAGCTGCCCACCACCTTGTCTTCTCTGAAATTTGCCTCCCATTCATTAATAACATATATTTATCCTAATGACGGCAAGGTGTGGAGGTTAGCCTTTCAGCAAGGTCCGTGCTGTGCAGGATTTCCCTGATGTAACAGAGCTTGGGTTTATTTGGGCAGTTTACTTGATCTGCCTGAGATACTTTCCCTGCTGGGCAGGGCTGAATGCACCCATTTGAATTTATGCCTTGGATGGGTTGAGTGACCAGTGCACTACAAATATGCTAAATTAGTCTCACCATCTTGTTATCAGTATCTCCCTGGAGGAAGAAATGGGATTAAAAGCATAAGGTGGGAGAAAATAGCCATGAAAAGCGGAATGTCCTCAGCAGTGCTGCGTGGCCTTAAAGCTTGGGGGCTCAGGGAAAAGGTGCCGTGAGCAGCAAAGTCGGCAGCTGGGATTCAACCGCCCCAGCAGGAACTGGGAACAAATGAACGGACTAACTGAAATATACCTTCCCGCTGACCGCTCTGAATCAACACCACGCTATTTACAGTAGTGTACAATAATATTGAATCAAGATTTGCATGGGAGGACAGTTTCTATTCCACAGCACGAGATAACTTTCCAATAACTTTTTTTTTCAGAGATGCAAAAACATTTACTTTAATGATAATGAAAATAAAGTCAGTAAAATCCCTTTGTCCTGTCGTTTCAATCAGATAAACCATATCTACCAACTGTTAGAAGGAGGATTAACTTGGGCTGACATTTTTTTTAATGTACTATGAGAAAAGCCCTGGAGCCAAAACATTTGCAGGCCAGGTTTTAGTGTATGTTGATCTAATAGTTTCTCTGAAGAAAATTTCTTTAGACCTGGCAGGTGTGTATTGGTTTTCACTGCTTCAAGTGTCTACTAGCAAAGTTTTAATTAACAGTGTTGTACATAAAATATTTCCAGGGTTATAAGAGCTAGGAACTCAGAGGCAGGACTCCTGGGCTCTCTTTCTGCTTGCTGAGCAGGTTGTGGTCGACCAGACTGTAGGAGTCTTGCCTGACTGTCCCGTGGGCCTCAAAGTGCTGGCACTGGGGACAAGACCTCCTCTGATATCCAAGGGTTCCTCCAAGGTATTATTTGCATCACTGCACAAGGCCCCAGTCCTGCTGCGTCAGCTGCCCTGGGACCTCTGCTATGGACTAGGGGGAAACGAAGGTGCAAAGAGATGGACAGTCTTGCCCACAGTCACCCAGCAGGTCTGGGACAGAGGCAGGGACAGGCCCCAGGTGCCCCAGGACCACGTGAGCTAGCCATCCTCAGCCAGCCATCCTCCTCTCCCTGCTCCTCTTGGGGAGACGCCCACTTTTGAGGTCTGCGGAAGAACAGAGAAAAAGCTCAGCAAGCTGCTCGCTACCGCAAACATAACAGGAGAAAACCCAGCATTTGCTTTGCCTCTTATCAGAGACGTTAGACCGCAAGAGATAAGGTTATTAGCGAAAACATAACGCTGGTGCTCCAGTCAGATAGCGGAGGAGATAGACCACTTATCTTATCAGCTCTTTTATAAAGGGTCCCCCAGTGTTGCTATAATTTTCTGATAATATTATAAACAGAACTGATAACATTTTATTTTTCCTGGACAGGTTCTTTTCACTCGCCCTTTTCTTAACAGGTTGTCTTTTTTTCCTCTTCCAGTAAGTGGATTTTCTCTCTGAAGTTCTTAGTTTGTCTGCTCTGATTTTCAGTCTTTAGGATCCACTGCAACCTAGGTTTAGACTCTTCTGATTGCATTTTTTTAACAGTCCTCTGCTTTCTGCTGTCTCTCTTTGAGTAGAGATGCTCATCTAGGGTATAGGTTTTCAACTGCGACAGCAACAACTAAGACACTTTACGCTTCATCCAAGACTCCATTCTTTATCTGCTAAGCATTTATTTACCATGGATCGTATAATCCTTTAGCGTACTTGGGAAAGGGCCATTGCATGATTTGGCTTCTGTGTGTTTCCAGCGGGTGATTCCCCGGGAGAGCAGGGTGGTCATTGCCCGGAGCTCTCCTTGGCCTGTCGTAAGCCTGTGCGTTCCCGTGTGCAGGGAGACACGAGCTGGTGGAGAACCGGGCTCTGAGCAGCCAGGGATCTGCTTCTGCCCATGCCAAGGGCTGTGCAAACCTGGTTGCTGGGACTGGGATCCAGGAGCAGACATTTCTGCTCTGTGTCCAGAGAGCCGCATGTCATGTGCATGTGGACTAGCCACCCGAAATTCCCTCTTCCTCCACAGCATCCCTGTCCTTGAGTGCCCTGATGTTTTCTTCCACGACTGCCCCCCTGCCTGGCTCGGGCCAGTGCTGCTGCTGGCTGCTGCGAGCGCCTGTGGCACTGGAGCGTGATCCCGCCGGGACAGGGGCCCTGTTTAACCCAGGTCCCCTGCCACCTCGCACTCTGTCCTTCTGCAGTGCTCTAAATGTTAACTGAAAGTTCACTTTTATCACACTACATGAAATTAAAAGAACGAGCACGTGTCAAAGAGTCTCCGGCGACTGGCTCGCGGCGGCAGCAGGCTCCTGGCCAGTGCCTGCTGTGGGTTCCTCTGCTGCGACTGCAGCGTTCATGGCTCTGAGAACATAAATGCGCCATCCTGCAAACAAAAATTAGGCCCTAAATTATGACGTGCTGATCCTGTACCACTAAAATTAGTGAGAGATTAGTCACTAGTTTCAAAGGGCGTGGGGTCAGGCTGTACCAGAGAAACACAGTTGCCCTCAATTTATTGGACACGTTTTCATGGGGCAGTCTGTGAGATGCAGTGAAGTGCTCAATATGGCCAAATTAAACGGTATGTAGAAAACCCCCCATTAGAACCATCTGTATTCTCCTTATCGTGCCACGCAAGTCAGGCTGAAAATTTGGGTTGTTACCATGCAGATTATAACTAATTTCATACATATGATTTTGAAAGAGATCACTTTACAGGGCCTTTGCACAGGGATTACTCGCAATCCTCCTTGAGGGGCGATCTCAAAAGTTTTTTCTCAATATGATGGATTGATTTTTCTTTTGACCGTTTGGGATGATTAAAGCAGAGATCTTGACAGGTCCTCCTACGAAGGGTCATGTCCTGCTCCTGGGGAGATGGGAGCTGGCATCTGGCAGGCGTTTTAAAACCCAAACACTTGGCCATGGCATTAATTCCAAACGTCTGGATGGGACTGTGCTGTCGGCCCGTGTGGCTCTCACATGCGCTGCTTCCAGGAGTTACGCTTCCTAGAATAACATAAATCTCCGAGCGATGCTGTTTGAGCACCCCAGCGTGAGTGGGCCATGTTGTCGTGACTCAATTCTCCTCCCCTCCTTGCTGCGGTGTACGTGAATGCCCTATCTCCGCTGCCCTGGCACGCCGGCCACGGGGCATACAGCCCGCAGATGGGCTGTGCGATTGCGCCCTGCAAGGGCCGAACAGGTTGGTGCCTTGCTTTATTTTCCTGAATTCCCGTTAGTATGTGCTGTGCTGTGCGGAGTTGTTTCTATGACATCCAGACATCTTGTATAACACGCAGGAGTGGTAAATAGAGCATTAACTGAGAAGCACCAAGCAAGGCAATACCTCCTGACGGACTGACTTCTCATTTATAGATCAAGAAGGCAGCGGCTTTCCCAGGAGCAGCGCCGGGCTATTCTGTACCACAGGCTGCAGCGAACGTGCCCGACTTTCCACCGCCCAGCCGGGGTCCTGCTTCATTCCAGAAAACCATGCAGTCCTCAAAAGCTCGGCTCTGTCGATGTGGTTTCTCCATAAATGCTGCCTTGGTCAGTGGTGCGGTAGCACTGGGACTGTTGGGCGGTGCTTTATATGGAGGTCCCATTTATAAATGACTTCTAAAGGGAGGGTAAGTGCTTAAAGAAGCGGTACAAGCATGCTGTGCATATGAATCAATGGTTATGACCGGATCAGAGGGGGATGTTGCAGAAGGTTCTGGGGAACCTCTTGGGCTCTGTAGCAATCGATAACAACTGATCACCCATTTCTGAAAGCAATATTTGCCATTTAGGAACAACTGATATGATATTTATAGATGGAAAGTAAAAAATACGACTGAATTTTTTTTTGGATAACAGTGCAGTGTGAGGAATCCTCCCTCCCAGCCCACAGGGTGCCCTTAGGACACACCAGAGCTCTGACCCGTTCCCCTCTCGCAGCTCAAACCACAACCAAGAGGCAAGTGAACCCCCTAACCTGCAAAGCAGCTTGGGGTCCTTTTTCAGCCCGGCTGATTGCCAAGAAAGCCGGGAGGGACACCAGCAGCGACCCATGAGGGAGCAGGGCCTCGAGCGGTGCTGCTCGTGGGGAAGGAGGGCCCCGCGGGCACGGCTGCCGGTGGGAGACAGGCCCGCACCAACCCGGCCGGCGCGGCGGCCTCTCAGCCTCCGGCCAAAGCAGGCATCGCTCTGACGCAGCTGCCGAAGCGCTTAGGAGCCGTGCGGGAGCCACGCGCGACGCGCGGTAGTAAAGGGAGTTAAAAGGTGGTCATTCGAGACGTGATTTAAAAAGGTGGCTTAAATACTGGACTCGACCCTCTTCCTCGTTCAGCCCACGGCCAGTCCCTCCTTCGCTACAAAATGGCGCCGGGGGCCCAATTCTCCTCGCGCGTGAAGGTGAGCGAGGGGGATCTGCGGCAGCGAGGGCGGTGCGAGCCCGGCACGGCGAGGGCAGCAGCGGGGCAGGGCTGCCCGCCGCGGCGACCGGCCGCCCGGGGCTCCTGGCACCCGCGGGCCCTGGTCGGTCTGACCTCATGGCGCGGGATGCCTCGGGCCCGCCGGGGAGATCGGCGCGGTGGCGGGGCCGGCCCCAGCCTCCCCCAGCTTGGTTTATCATCTGCCCGCGATGGTTTGGCAATGAACGGCTGGCAGCTGCGATCAGCTGATGCGAGTGACCGCGGATGGTCCACACGCTGCCGTTTTGCCAGACCGTAATGTATTCTGCAGCAGCCAAAGGATAAAGCATGTAAAACATTTGTTTTAAGTCTTAAAATATCAAATTCCTCATAACTACGGGCTTCCTAAAACTGGCCCTGGTAATTATAAGTGCTGAGCCATGAATAATTTCATGCTAGGAGGTGCATTAATTTTGAACTCCCCCTGCCTCCTCCAGACGTTGTGAAAGCACATTACCAGTGAGGACAAGTTTATGATCTTATCCAGGACAACTGGTGCAATAGTATGAAATGAAAACCAAGACAAAAATGTCATTGTCTGCGCGTTCGGTACAAAGGGATCTCAGAGAGAGCCCCCTTCGCAGCCCGGACCTGGAGGACCGCGCCGGAGGTGTGAGCGAGATTTATGGAGCCTTTCCAGCCGCGCGCCTCAGACCGTGCCGGGGCCGCGCCGCTGTCCAGGGCTCGCCCCGGGGAGCAGGGAGGAGTTCCGACATCGTCACCCCCACGAGGGTTTGCACTTAAAATCTTTAACCAGACTTTTACAACCCCCCCGAGACGTGGGACCAAGGCGATCCAGACGTAGCGTACTTGGTCTCAAAGGAGTTACCCCGCAGTTTGGGAGAGTGATCGCTTATAATCTCGCCATCATTAAGATCGAGACGGCGGCACAAACAGCAAGGATCTATGAGGCAAGCTCCCCCTGTTTCACACCTAGACGTTCTTCTGTCTGTTCACGTTTGCGGCAGCAACCCACAGTTTCACAGCTCTCCCAGAAGCTGCACCTCAGTCAGCGGGACGCAAGCAAGTCCGACTGGAGGAAAGACCGGAGATTTCTATCTTGGGCAGGGCAGCGCGCAGCGTATTTACCACGCAGGCTGTGTCAGACACCGCGCTGTCAACACCCTGCTCCAGGAGGAGGTATAATACAGATGTTAAACAGCAATTACCCACTAAAGATCAGGTAAAGCTGAACAATGGTAAGGGTGTGATGCTTAAGACTGGACAAATTAGGGATGATACTCTCAGCCTACCTCCCTCGGCTGTCCCTGTGGCAGCTCTCCCTCCCCTTGTGCTGTTACTGCGGCAAACTGCCTGTGCTGCCACAGCGACGCATGGCTGGGAAGTACAACATTGTCCTGACTTAGCGCTTGGAAGCTTCGGGGTTTCCTTCTCGACCTCAGTGTTAACGTGCCGACAATTCATTTGCAGTTGCTTCTCAGTCCCTTTGGACTGAGCTAAATGCCTCCAGCTAAATATATATAGCTGGTCCTGATTTACACCGAGACATGACAACCCAGAAGTTGTTAAAGTTGGGCTGCACAAGGTAGAATTTAGCTGCTGTGCCTCACCTATGACCCTGGAAAATAAAATCTTTGGGCATGTTTATGATTGTGCCCTCCTTGTTCTTTATATCAGTATAACAGCACTGAAGTCAGCTATAAGCTGCTTTCTCGGGATTTTTCGTGCTTCCTTTTGACCCTCTAAGAAAAATGTGTCAGTGTGACACTACTCCTAGGATGACGTTTTCCCCTGGAAATCAAAGCACAACGAAAACCCTTTATCAGTTCCCCTGCTCTCTTCAGAAAGCTGTGGTAGCAGATGGTTTAAACTCTCTCGTGGGTGAAGGGGAAAGGTTGGATTACTGAAAAAACAAGGCAGGCTTCAGCGTGTGGAGGAGGCATTAGGAACTGCTTAGGATCTCAAACCTGCAACACCTTGAACCCATCACCAGCCAGAACCATGATGGATGGGAGAGGATAAGGGCAGTGTAGCTGACCCATGATGCCTTCCAGTGCCCTCCAAGAAACAAGAAGAAAAGAGATTCTTATCACTCTGTGAAAGAACAGAGGGGAAAATTATCATTAAAATGCCTTCCTAATAAAACTAACAAACAGGGGCTTTTTTCTTTCAAACGCCATTCTCTTATCCCTTCCCTACAAGCTTCAATATGGCCATGACTTGAAGAATTTTAGTCTTTGGGTGAACCTTTCCTAAGTAGAGGTCACAGCCTTCTGCCTAGACTTCAGTTTTGTTAGACAGTCTTCTTTGTAAACCTCAGTAAGATAAATAACTTTGAGTGTATCTTTATAGTCATTAGTGCATACAATCATTATGTAGAATTATACTAATACATGTAATTAATACATGTAATAAAATGTCTGTGACTTTGAATTCGAATCCCACATCATCTGCCATGGAACCACTGGTGAAACATAAATGAGTCACGTTATTTCTCTGTTTGCCTTAAATTTCTCATCTGGGTATTGAACTGTCTCCTTGGTAAAGTGCTCTAGGGTGACGTCAAGCAGTGAAATTAGGTGTGTTACGGAAACCAAGGCAATTACAGACCTTGTAGCAAAGAGTTTACAGTAATGCTGGCCATTAAAACTGAGTTTCCTATGATGCAACCTGTCCATCTTTTCCCCCAAATCTCTTCCATGCCAGCTTTCCTCTTGCCTCTGCCCAGCACCATCCTGCAAGCCAAGAACCTGCCTGCCTCCTCACTCTCCGAGTGTGTTCCCAGACCTCTCTCTGTTTGTAGGTCCCAGGGGACTAGTCTCCGCCTCTGTCTCTTCTCTGTTCCCAGAGCACATCTTTCTTAATTTCTCTCTCCCTCTCTCTGCTCCCAGGGCACTGTGCCTCTCAATTTCCATGGGCGGTCTTTGAAATGAGTACAAATTAGTTTGAAAGCCAAAGAGCAGGAATTTCCATTGACATGAGAGTGTATTACAAGCTGGTATCTGTGGTTTCCTAACATCTGGTGCCCTGTAATCCAGTGTTTTACGAAGCCCTCTGACTCAAATTGCACCTGTGCAGCAGGTTGGTTATTAGCCAGATGCTGCAACCCTGTGAAAAACAGACACAGCTCCAGGCACTGAACCCCAAACCCAAGCAATTCTGCATCCAGCTGTCCCAGTATCTGGTCACATATTAAACACTCCAAAACATTTGGTTCCTTGGTTCTTTGAAACCAGCCCTTCATCCCAACATTGGTTTTACATTGTTAGCATCATGCTAATCCCCATAGACCTTTCAAATTTGTTCTGCAAGTCAACTATTATATCAAAGGTGTCTGTGCAGGAGAAGCCAAGACAGATACATTAACTCATAACAGAGGAAATTCACACTTCCCTACAGTTGATCTACCATTTATGAAGCCATCCTCAAGCCCCTAACACAAACCATGGAGTCACTTCCTCCACCACCCCCACTATCATGCTTCCCAGGCTCTCTCTTGAGATACACTCAAGAGCATTGCTGAAAACAGATATTACGCTGGTGGAAAATCAGAGCTGAACCTCCTGAAAAACTCGCCTAATTCTACAAGAAGAAAGGCACAAATCCACTGTTGCTAAACACCCTCATGTCTGGTAATGAGGTGGGACCTGTTTTCTGTTCCTGTCTCAGAACTGACAGCAGTTTTCTTGGTCCAGCAAACTCTGACTCCTCTTAATTGTAAAGCTGTTACCCCCAACCTGTTAATCCATCTTCCTTCTCACCCTATTCAAACCAAGGTTCAAGGTGAACTTTAAAAGCAAAATACCATTACATTCCAGGTCACACAGTCATGCTACCAAAGGACTTGTTTTAAATGCATGTAAACCAGCAGAAAAAGACTCTTTTGCCTCTATGCTGTCCATCATCCAGCGTATCAGCCTGGGCATAATGGCTTTTTTGGCTGGGAGAGCTGTTCCAGTGAGCCAGGGCAGAGGGGCTCCACCAGATGCTATAAAAGTGCGTGATGTGCTGAGTGCCATCGCACAACTCAGGCCCTTTACAGCGTTGCTGCTGAGCACCCGCCTTACTGAAACACCCCAGATCACTTGTAAATCTCAGTTCTTCCCTTCCAGAGCCTGCCAAGTTCCCATGGTCACCAAACGGGGGCTAGTTTGTAGCTTTTCTCCATTACGGGTTTATTCCTAATCCTGTTGGTTCCTATCTCATAATGACATAGCTTGGATCCCCCAAACATTCCAGTAATTCCTCCCTTTGGAGCTGGCAGACGCGGTGCTTCCTTGGCAAGCAGGCGTCCTGCATTCCTGGACTCGCTTCCCAAGCTGCCTTGCCCACTCCTCAGGAATGGCTCCCCGCAGGGACTTATTTCCTTAAGGATGAGATGTTTTCACACCCTGGCAAGTTTCCCACTTCCTAGCATCACATGTATCCAGTGCAAAAGGGGAGCAGAGACGTGCGGGTTTCTTCTCAGTTGCCATCAGTGCCGGGACACCTCGGGATGACAAACAGGTGCCTGCAGAGTGTGTGGTCCCTCACTCCCACCTGGGGATGTTGCTGGAGGGTGCCTAGGGCTCTTGGGGCAAACTCTTGCCTGAAGCATAACAAAATTCAGAGAACAGCCCTTGCTCTACCAAACTCAACAGACTGGAGGAGCTCAGCATCCCCGGCAGAGATGCGGCACCCTCTCGTGCAGCCCTACGGAGCGAGCCTTTGGCCACATCCCCACAGCCGCGGACGTGCCTCAGCTCCGGGGCTGCTAGGGCTGCCAGAGCCCCGCTCTGCCCAATGCACGGCCAGGATGCCCAGGAAGTGCTTCCACCTTTACGCCAGCACTGAGTTTATTGCAGAGACCAGTTCCCAGCAGGTATCAGTACTGAGAAAGCCGGTGCAGTATAGGGAAGCGTGACCACTCCTGAAGCCTGCTGCCACACAGGGAAGCCACAGCTTCTAAGCACCTTCCTACCTCAAGCTCAAGTGAGTGTCCGAACGGCAAGTTTCCTCCAGGAACAGCTACCAAGATACATCTGGCCTGACTTCCTACCTCATATGCTGTGCCGCCACCACATCTGTGCACCTGTGCTCAGTCCAACACACGGCAGCACTTTGCGTCTCACGACCTGCCCGGCCCTGCAGGGAACCCACAGCTAGAGCTGGTGCGGTGCTTCCACACAGACCGGTGCAGTGCCTCCTCGCCGACTGACCAGGTGCCCCCAAGTGCTGCGGACCACGCTGCCGGCCTTCTCACGTGGCCCCTTTCCCCTCCCCAGGGAGCTGAGACCTGTGAAAATTCCCTCCTTTGCGGCTCTATGCACGTCTCTATGAGTTGGAGACAGCCCAGAGGAGAGCAGGAGCTCTTCAAGCCTTAATTCAAGGTTTTTACCAATGTGCAGTGCACAAGACGTGGATACAAGTGAAGCACGAACTGCTGGGCTGGTTTCTGAGAGCTATGCAGCCAACAGGCTGCTTGGTTTAATCTCTGGCTCCACATGCATTTAGCTACTTGTTTCCTCATTTGCTTCCCTGCTCTGGGCTCCCAGAGGTGTTGCCAGCACTTAAATAGATTTCTGTATGAATTCCAGTTTATTCAGGAAATAAATAAATTCACTCCCCATTGCTGAGAGGCCTGATGTTAAGAGGGCAGGTGGACATTGCTCAGCTCCTACTTTAGCAGCCCAAATGCACAGAAGCACTTCAGACACCACCCCCTTGCGCTGCTTGGAACACACCACGTCGCGGCGTGCCGTAGGACGCCCAGGGCCTGCAGGTGCAGACCAGCCCCAGCCCCAGGCCCAGCCCCAGGCCTGTCCCCGCCACGCACCAGCTGCCCCTCGCCGCCACGCAGCACATGGAGACACCTAGCGGCGAAATCGCACGCCGCGACACGTCACCGCACGTCACCGCACGTCACGGCGGTGCCCAGGGCTTGGCCTCAGCCAGCAGAGCCCAGGTGACAGCTGCGACGTGGCTTCAGGGCCTTGCTGGGGACACACTGGCCACCAGCTCGGGTACTGGCATGCTGGGACGACTGTGCGGTTTGTTTTTGCGGGGTTGCTGCCAATAGTATTTTTTTTTCCATTTTCACTGAAAAATCTACTCTGTAGATCTAGTTTCAGGTCCCTTGCCATCTTGTACTGGTTCAAACACAACCTTTAATTACTTCTGTCAGAATTTTAAAGCAATTATATAGGAAGATAATGTAAAAAGCATTACAATTTTCACAGCATCTCTGCTGAGGAAGATTTTGGCAGCTGTGACTACACAGCGTGCCAGATTCCCTTTCCCTGACCAACCCCACCGGCCCCAAGAGCTGCCGTCAAAGCATACATGACAGCAGCGCTGGACCCAGAATCTTAAAATTTAAAAGGCCAAAGATGTTAATCAGCTCAATGCAACGGGTAAACAGAACATGTACGTCACCCTCAGGAGCACCCAAAGTCCAGCTGCCAGCACAGCGAGCCAGGCAGAAGGCCAAGAACTGGAAGATGCAGGAGTGTGCTAGTGAAAAGGAAATGCTGTAGAGTTGGTATTTGAGAAGCTGTCGTCAGCTTAGGAGCCTAAAACAAGGGTGACCCTGGGACAGCCTTCTGTTCCGCCTGGTTTTTCGGGACAGGCTGTGAAGTTGTCCTCCTTTCCCGTGTTTGAGACAAGACGAGGCAGGACGCTGCAGCTGACCCAAGGGTTCTCCCGTGCGGAACAGCCCACGCAGCTTTGCGCTCCAACTTCCTCGGTCTGCCTCTGGCCCAGAACCTCATGGCACAGGTAATTTCTTTCCGAAAAGGTGTGGGGTGCTCAACCATAGTGTGGTCGGGAAGAGAGCAGGCTTGCTGTGGGCAGCCCGGCGTATGCCTCTGCAGCCGAGCAACCAGGGCACTCAGGAAAACAGGTAACGGGGAGTGAGACTTCAGATGCCAAGGAGCTGTTGGGAGATTGCTCTACCAGGGCGCTTTGGTTTCCTCAACTTCAAGACAAGGTAGTGATGAATGACCTGGGAGGGTATCCCAGGCAGGAATCAGCATTGCGGAGATCTTTGAGGTGTCTGGCTGAGAAGTGCTGGAGAAATGCAAAATATTAAAAATGCGGTTTTCTCCTTGCCAATTACATTCTGCTCCAAGGAAAGGTGCTTTTGCAGTGACAGTTGGGATGAGCTGGTTTTGACAAGTCAGAGTATGCAGATTTTGGTGGAAGGTTTCAGTGAAACATGAATAAAAAGCTAAGAAGGAGCACAGTGCCTTTGTCCTCCACACTCAGGTGCTTCACCTTCCTTTGAAACGACCGAGGCAAGGTGTACTGAAGCATCAAGAAACTGCTGTTGGTTTTCAGTGGGACATCAGCAAGTCCAGGAGTCCAGCAGAGCCTGTGGAATATATTTTCCTGGACAAATTCCCCAGCGTCCTCTCCACAAGGCTTTCTGCTGCACCAGCCTGGAGCTGAGCTGGCCATACCCTGGCTTGATCTCCTCGGCCGCTGTCACTCACTCTAGTTTTTAGGTAGTCAATGTACTACTGAGGAGCTTCTCACACCTGCTTGCCACTTTCTAGAATTAGACCTTTTGCTGCCAAAAGCTCTGCTGCTTTTATCTCAATTTTACGCTGCAGGTGGGATTTCCCTCCAAGTTCGGCTCCCCTTCACACACCACCATGGAAGCTGCACAGAGAGGCCATCCAGGGCCAGCTGGGAGACGATCCTTCCCCACTGCAAGTGCAGGTCATTGTCATGGTCAAAAACCTGCTTTACAATATGCCATTTAGAATAAAAACTTGTGCCCAGTATTTCTGGAGCTTGAACCAAAGCCAAGACTTTGGGCCTATCCAGGTAAACTGCAACAATCTATTTTTGAAGAGGACAAGGGTTCTGGTTTGGAAACCCTATGCTTTGAGCTCTATCTGCCTGGCCAGCCTGGGGACCAAAACCTGCACCTAGGCTAAAGCCGTGGCCCAGCCAGGCAAGCGTGCACCCGCCGGCTGCCTGGGAAGTGCAGGGAGATTTTCCAGGCGGGCACCTCTGGGACCGGCACACGGAAGCTGCTCAGACCGGCTCTGCCCCACGGAGCCCCGGGAAGGGGCTGGCAGTGAGGCTGCGGGTGCTGCCCCCGTCCCGGCGTGCGCTGGAGCCGCGGTGGGTGCAGCGGCGGGGTGCCGGGCCTTGCGGACAAGCACTGGCGTGCACTTCCCTCCGCTTAGGCGCACGGGGAAAAGCTTTCCGATGGGTTCTCCCGGCATTACAGCATCAGCTGCTATCTGGGGACGTAACCCGCTCCAGTATAAATAAGGCAGAAGAGAAAGGTGATTTGGCCAATACGTCAACTTTTAATTAAAGCTTAATGCCTTAATTAAAGTAAGAAAGGCTTAATTAAGGACTTAGCTAAAATTTAATACTTTAATGGGGCTAAAGACTTTAATTTATCACTGGGCTGAAAAGGGAGCGAGGGCTCCCTTGGAGACGCACGCGCACCTGGCAGGCAATCGCGAAGGCATCCCGGGGTGTCGGGCTCGGGGGCAGCGCGCGGGCGCGGGAGGGAAGCGCGGCTGGGCACATTTCCACCTTCCCCGCCTAAAGCTCCCACGTAGCTTGCTATCGTCAGGTCAGAAGATGCACGGTTCCTCTGCATCCTTCCAGAGAAGTTTTTCTGAGCCGATGAAGCCGGGTTTCCGGGCTTTCGCGGGGCAGCACGCGGGTGAGTCTGTCTGCCTCTGAGCGCGCCTGCGAGCGCCTGGACTCCCAGCCCGCGAGCTGCTGTTTCGTGCAGAGCGCGACGGATGGTGCCCGTCACCAGCACATGGCCCACAGCTCCCGCGGGACGGCCAGCCCTGCCCGGCGCTGTCGCAACGACAGGAGTGATCCGGCTGGCTTTCAAGGGCAGGTTTCCCCAGGGCTCAGAGCTCAGCACCTCCCGTCGCCCTCCGACACGAGGTCTGCCCGCTCCTTGGCTTTCGCGGGGCTGGGAGCTCGAACCCAAGGCGGGCGATCTCCCCTCCAGCTCTGTAAGTGTGCTAGCGTTACACCGCAGCATTTGTGCCACAAATAAATGAGCTTTAAGGTGCTCCTCTCTGCAGTTCCTGGAAAAATTCCCCACTTTCGCTGATCTTTCAAAGGAATCATTTCCAATGATTTGGCTTTGAAAGCTCTTAATCCGCTGCATCAATTAATGCAAGTACTTAAAAAGAAATCAGGGCTATCGAAAAGCACAAAATAATTTACCCTTTTACATTTCGCTACAGCTGTGGTTTTGCCCTGTAGTACGTTCAGCAACGTGTCCTGAAAACGTCCCCAAAGGTCAGTAGATACCATTTCAAGTTTACCAGTGGAGAAGTTGAGGAATGGTGCAGCGAAACGCCTAATCCACGATCAGACAGTGACCTCGCAGACAGTTGGAAGGCCCTTGCCTAGCAGGCAGCATGCAGCTGCGCGCCTTTGAAGGGGATCGCGGCTTAAATAGAGCCTTAGGTTCGGAAAACGCAGCCCCTCTCCCGGGTGTAACGCGATACCCGATGGGGCTTGGCATTTTGGTCGGACTGTCATTTCTTCAAACAGAAATCTGCCCAGCCTATGCAGAAAGGACACATATGTTTCCTATAATGAGACTGTATGTTGTTTTTTATAGGCATAGGACGACTATAATATCGGAGAAGGCTCCTAACGTGCTGCCCATTCGTACCTGCAGCGCTGCGTGGACTTGCCTACACCAGACACGCTGAGGACCGTAGGCACGCGGGGGCCAAAGCGCCGTCCCCGTCCGTGGAGTGGCCCAGCAGCTCGGTGCGGCGGGATGCCGAGCGCCGTCCCCGTGGCCCCCCCACGCGCAAGGCGGATACGGTCTCCTGGGGGCCCAGCTTTAGAGGCCCCCCAAAGCCCCCGGCAGCCTCTCGCGGGGCTGAGGACGGCGCAGCCGGCCAGGACGCGGGCAGAGCCCTTCTCGCGCACATCGGCTCGCTGGCCCGCGCAGGCAGCCCAAGGGCGCAGGCACGGGGACCGGCCCCACGCGCTCCCAGCAATTATCCCGCTTTGATTCTCGCTCCTCTCTGGCCCGTGAAATCAAGGCCAGACTGCAGAGCGCGTGCGGGGGGAGCGGAGGTAGAAGCCGGGCCCGAAAACCGCCTTAACTGGTTCCCCAGAGCTGCCGCTTTCCGCGGCGAGCAAGCCAGAACAATGTCATCCCAATACCCCGCGCTAAGCTGGGGGAAACCGAGCGTGACCGGCTTCACGCATGACAGCCGGGAAGCCAAGCATGGGAGGTCAGCACCAGCCTCGCTCGAGCTCCCCGCGGCCGCTGCGGCGAGACGAGACGAGACGAGACGAGACGAGACGAGACGAGACGAGGCGCACGCGCGGCCGTGCCACCCCTCAGTGCCCTCCCTGCCGGCCGCCGCTCGAGGACCTGGCTGCCCGTGCTGCTGGGCCGCTCGGCCCCCAGCTACCCACCGGCGAGCGAGGCCGGCACGCTTCCCAGGCGTGCTGTCATTAACAAATGAGGCCGGGGCTTGATTAATTCCACAGGTTTCTTCCATTAGGAGCCACTACATCATTGCTACGCGAGAGCCTTCCTCCCCTCCGCGCTGACCTTCCTCCCACCGCTCACCCATTTCCCTCGGCTGTGGAAGTTATTACAGCCCAGTTATTTGAAAGACCTGGAAACCGGGGCAGCCGCTGCTTCCTTTCATCTCCAGCTCTGCGGCTCCTCACTCCTTGGCAGCTTGGAAGGACGGTGGAAGTAATTAATGGCCGGGGAGGGGAGGAGGAGGCGCTCCTGAGAGGGGAGTCAAAAATTCCTCTTGACAATGACCACATGTCTGAGGCTCGGCTACTAGTTCACCTGACAGCAGTGAGGGCCTAAGAGTCATTAGTCACCCCCGCAGACACGCTCCGTGCACTTCCCTGGGCTCTTTTTCTCCCCCCAAAGGAGGCTGAAAATTAAGCGTCAGCCACCCTGGCGCTTGCAGCCGCCTCCTTTTGCCTCCTCGTGGGGAAGGAGAGGGGAGCGGGCGGCTCCGAGGGCATCCCCGGCCGAAGGAGGGCAGGGATCTTCGGGGAGAGAAGTGCAGTAGATAGAGGGGGGAAAAAGAAAGAAAGAAATCCCAGAGGAGAACCTCCGGGAAACGCGAGAGGTGGGAAGGACCTGGGCGTTCCCATAAGGGAATTCCAGCTGATCCATACGGAAAGTCTGTGTGACCTGAGCCCATGCGGACTTCAGCTCATAGCTTACTCCTTCTGTAGGAGACCGTCTCTCTTCCTCAATAGCCCTTCCCCTACCTCCCTGCTTTTAATTTCCCTCTGCCCCCTGTTCGGGGTTATCTGAGGGTGTACTTGCAAGGAGGTTTTTTCTGAGGTGCTGGTTCCAGGCATGGAAACCGCACCGTGCTCCAAAACCCGGCTGGAAAGGTGGCTCTGCAGCCCATGTGCCCCGGTCCGGCTCCCGGCCCCGTGCCTCCCGCGCGAGCGACGCTGGTGCGGTGGGCTTGGCGTACGGCTCTCCTTGCTAACTTTCCCACCCGCTCACACGTGATAATATCTGAGGTTTTGGCTCAGAGTCGCCTGTAATTAGAACAAAACTGGCAACTTTCTGAGGCTAAACTCCAAATAAAATTGGTTGTGAATGAAAAAATAAAAGAGCACGAGTGCTATAAAGTGGAAATGATACATGTGAGAGCTGATCGTGATCTAGAAGAGTGGCACGGGAATGCTAATGCTGCTCCGTGGAGGATTTGGATATTACATTTTGGATGCAGTGCAAAAACAAAACATACTGAAACACACGCAGAAAGGGAGGGCGGCTCTGGATCTTGGCAGTCCGTCCGCTTGCCAAACCGTCCCGGAGCCACAAGCCGTGGAGAAGCCCTAGGGCACCGTGCCTGTCCTCCACCTCCCAGCTCTGCGAGGCCAGCGGCGAAGCCCCAGCCCTGGCACCTGAGCCTGGCCCGGCTGCCAGCTCCCGCTGCCACCCAGGCGTGCTGGCAAGCAGCGAGCAGGCTCGCGGGCCGAGCGCTGCGGAGATCCCTGCCCGGGTATCTCCCAGCCTCCCCTGTAACGGCGCTGCTTCCCCGGATTGCCTGGATTTGGGAGCCTCGGCAGCCGTGGTGGAGCAGAGGCTGCAGCTTTTTCAGGCACATCTTCAGTCTTGTCCAGCACCGCCCTGGCTCGCCCATCTCCCACCGCCTCTGCTGCACAAATGGACGCTGCCGTCCCCGTTGCACAAGAGGAGAACAGGGGCATGACAAATCACAGCAGCCGGCCCGGGGCCAGACAAAAGATCTGAGGCAGCGCAGTGTTGAATCCAGATCACACAGATCCTCAACCGGGGTCTTAATTGCTGGATCATCCATTCCTCCGTCCACGGCTGTCGAAGATGGGAGTTCTCTCTCAGAAAGAGGGTAAAAGGCTCACTGGGCCCAGCTGTATTTCATAAGTGCCTTTGCCAAGCCTTTCTGCCCCATTTAAGAGGACCCAGGCGTGCTTTATAAAATATCAGATGGAAATCTCTGAGATAAAGCCATGCTTTATCATCTTACACGAGCCATTTTGTTTTGTACCGCTCGGTACAGTACGTGATTTGGCTGCAGAGGGAAAGCATTGCTTGTATGTGAAAGGCTTTTCCTATCTGCCTGACCTCGACATCAGTCATTGTAAGTAATTGTCATATTACTGAGAGAAGAATCGATGCTTTCACCGAAGGAGCAGCCGTCCCGGTTTGGAGGAGAACCGCGCTCTCCGAGGAAAGCCGCGGCAGGCGTGATTGGCGCCCGGCTGCCATGCAGAAGTTAAACCAGATGAGCTGTGTCAGCCGGGTGGAAGGTAGATGCATGGTAGCCGCTCGGAAAGCCTATCTTCCCCCAGATTTGTCACTGCCGGCATTGTTATCTGCAAGGGGGCAGAATGTAATCAGAAACACATTTTTGAGTGAAGGACTGACCTCTGCAGAATCACCAGGAATTTCTGAGGCTGTACAGCTGTGCAAGTGCCTTCCCGTCTCGGCGAGGCAGAGCCGTCCGTGCCCGCTCCCATTTCGGCGCTCCAAGCTCTCCCGTGGTGCTGAGCAGCATTTCCTCCCACCTTAAATCCATGCACTGTGTTGGAAATAAAGCTGTGGAGCGCTGAGATGTTTCAGAAGATGGCAATTTTATACAGTCAGAGAGCGTCAATCCCGGTGAGAGAACCAGAGGCTGAGAGCTGAACCCTGCCCTGTCCCAGCATTTCACCCGCGTGTCTCCGCAGAGCTCAATACTTTGCGTTGGGCCTGCGCTTGTCTTCCAGAAAAGCACTTCTTGATTTGAAGACAAGCAAGAAGTGCAAAAATGCACACTTATCCTTGTTTTGAGGATTAATTGTTCTCATTAGTGAAAAGAAAAAAACCAACGTGCCTAATTTTGAATTTATTCAGCATCAGCAGTCAGCTGTTAATTCCTCTTCTGCCTTTCTACTCCAGATTAAACAACTTCTAGTAACTGGTATTTTCCTTCCAAAAAGGTGCTTATTTACTGCAACCACGCCACCTCTCAGACTTCGTTCTGATAAACCAGACGGGACTGAGCTCTTTAAGTGCTGCACGCCCTACGGCTTGGAAACGTTTCTGTAATCTTCCCTGCATTCGGCCCATTTGCCCCCACCCTCGTTGTTCAAAACGTGGAGCTGACCCCACGCAGGGGGGTCGCTCGCTGCCGGCAGTGCCACGGCCCCCCGCCCCGGGGCCGCCTGCGCCTGCCTGCCTCCTGCCCCGGGGCCAACCCTGCGGCCCCCGGGACGCGCGCCCCACGCCGTGATCGCCTCTGCGAGGGTAAAACTTCGCTTTGGGGTGTGCAAGAGCCCCGGAAAGTCTGGCCCCAGGCTCAAGAGGGAGCAAGAGGGGAAATTCTACAAAAGCTCCTACCAGCCCCCTATGTAATTCGTTTCCCACAGACATTATTGATCTATTATTGTTATAGCGATACCCACCGAGGAGCCACGCTCTCAGAAACGTCCGCGGCTCGCCCAGGCGCTCGGCACGGCACATCTCCAAGACCTGCGGCGGGGCTCGGTTCGGGGGGTGCCGCGCTCCTCCCCGTCTCCCCGAAGGCGCCAGGAGCGGAGGCGCTCAGCACCGCGGGGGACGCGGCCCCTCGCTGTCCGTCGGCGCGCGGACCCCCGAGGCTCAGCCCGCAGGGCCCGGCCTGCAGGGGCATTTGCGGGCGAGGCGAGGTGCTCGGCGCCTCTCGCTTGGTGCCTCTCGGCCGGCGAGCGGGCGCGCGGCAAGTGCTCCTGGGCCACGCGCGCTCCCGGGGCGCTGCGGGCTCGCGGCGGAGAAATGCGCCTTGCAGCCCCCTTAAACACCCCCTTCCTTATTTTGTTCCAATTTACCTCGTTTTTTCCCTAAACCGAGGTTGTTTCATTTTTCCCTAAACCCACTCACAAACGCGGCTCTATTGACAGGATTCAGCCCATTCCAGCCAACTAATTTCACACTAGGAAGAAAGGATGGACCAGCAGTTACAATGAACATATTCATTTTCCAGTGATTTAAGGTCACTGTGGTATCAGAGAGCAGGTGAGCAGAACATATGTTTTTTCTTCTGGTTTTGCAAGTCAGGGCAGGTCTCCCGACTCTCTTGCATACATAAATCCTGTACCTGCCTATGCACCTCATACACGGGATTAAAACCACTTCAAGGTGGTAAGTTGTAGCCCTAATACTGTAGCTGGAAAGCTCAGGCTTCACCTGGCATGGAGACAATTTATTCACTAGCTTCTGCTCTCGGCAGCTGGCATTCGCTCCGGTAAAATGCCAGCGGAGTATTTTGAAAAGAACTATACTGACAAAAGTTTAAATATTTAACTGTCCAAAATAAGAAGCAGTTCTTCCAAAATACTCAGCACCCGGCAGTGCCCCTACCTCCATACTTTTTTAATGAAGTCTGGCGACTTTCCGTCGTGCCCGGCGGCCCTGCGACCACCCCGGCGATGCTCTCACCCTGCCGCCCGCGGCACCCGCTCGCCCTCCCGGCCGCCGCCGCCGCACCGAGCAGCCGGGCCATGGGGGACCTGCTGCTTCTCCTGGTGACCGGGAGCCGCTCAGAAATGGAAATGGAAATGGAAATGGAAAATGTATCCCAAAAAATGGAAAATGTTTCCCAAAGGCTCGGACACCAAAAGGAAGCTTCTATTTTTACGCTCTCGATTTCTTGGCCTGCTGCACACATTTTGATCGCCGGGGCTTCTGCAATTACGGGAATGGCTGAAGAGCTGGAGTAGAGACCAATGTCTATAATAAAGTCACGCAATGACTTGGGAGTGCCACTTCAAGCAAATACCCTTCTCTAGGATAAAGAGCAGTGTAGGATTGCAGCGAGCTGGCTTCTTTTCATTCTTTTGCCTTCCCGATGTTTGGCGCGAGGCCAAATCCTCTCTTTTCTCCACCCACCCATCAGACATATTCTGCTAAATATCCTGTCCTCTTGTCGTTTTGGCAAAAAATAAACTATGCACGAAAAAGAATTATGCCTGTGAGGCGCTCATAAAAAAATTCCTGTGAACGATAAATCAAAACAAAATAATAATTATCACCAGCCACAGGACCACATTTATGTTTCTCATATTTTTCTCTTACTTTTCGTAGATTATCAAGTCTACACAAGAGTGAGAACCAGATTTTCCTAAAGATATTGATACGCTGGTAGTCTCAAACTCTACAACCCAAGCCCACCTTGTCTATAGGAGACTCCTCTACAGTATTTACAAAGAGGGTCAAAAATTTCTCTTAGAATTAGAAACAACGCGTTTCTGTCCTAGAACTAGAAGCCTGTCTTTTTTTTTTTTCCCCCCCTATGGCTACATAAATCTTCCACGGTCCCTGTGCTACAGTCTGATTGCGTTTGATGAATAATGAGTACTTATAAAGTGATTTTTCTTCTCAGACTCTTGCAGTGATTGACACATGTGCGCATGATTTGTAGGTGGGGAAACTGAGGCACAAGGGACTTGCCCAAATTCGCACGATGGCTGCGTGGAGACATCAGCCTCACAGACACCTGGATCCCACTCGCGAGTGGTGAGGCCTTCCCATGTCCCCTGGGTCTGGCACAGAAGACTCAAATCGCTTCCCAACCTGCAGATCTGGAGTCAGAGGTCAGCTAAAAATGGGAGGGGAGCGGTGCCAAAAATTTGTGAGAGTTTAAGCTGGCCCAAGTGTGTGAGACCTGGAAACCATCGAGTTTTGCATTATTTCTTCTGCATTGCTTTGGTTTACGTGAAAAGAGAAGCCAAAGAGAAAAGGTGCTAAGAGCTCTGGCCTGGCTCTGGTGGAGGCTAGATGAGCTGAGCAAACCCGGATCAAGTGTCCCCAGCGACACTTTCCTTGGGAACACGGAGCCCGGGGAGCATCTGCCCCCACAGCAACAGGGACCTCCAGAAGTTGTTCCTCCAGCCACGCTGGAAATCGGGGAACACGGCTGAACCCGAGACAGGAGTTTCACACTCCCGTAAATTGGGGTTGGACCGTAAGAAGAGGAGCAGGGCCAGTCAGAGCACCCTCCTCCCTGCTGGCCAGGCGGCACCCAGCTTTTTGGGTGCTGGACGTCGAAGTGATGTGGACCAGCTGGAGAGAGCGGGGAAATTTAGAAAACACGACCTCTTAGGAAATGTTGAAGGAATCAGGGTGGTTCAGTCTAGAAAAAGGAAGGAAAAGCAATATTATTCTGGTTTCCCCCAGCTTCACAAAGCACTAATGGCTCACAGCAGCTGACACAATTTGGGGCTGTGGCAGCCAGCACCCAGAGCTAAGGTGTATCCTACCCTTTCTTTCCCCAGCAGGCTTGGCGCTCAGAGCCAAATCCTCCTAAAAGTCCGAGAGCAGATGGAATTAATGTGTGAAACCTCACCAAAATAAATGTAGACAGGACTTTTCCTAACACCGCAGCAGAGCTCAGACAACCATCCAGCCTTTGCATCAGCAGCTACGGGCACTTCCCAGTCTGACCGGCAAACAGGAGTTGTGGCTGTGTGTGCTCTCACAACAGCAATCAGGCTCATTAGAGAGCAATTAACACACTTATCAGCCAACTTCAGAAGATTCTTTTAAATTACTGTGAAAATACATTTCCCTATAGGAAAAAAATCTCATGATCCTACACTTATGCTGTAGTGCAACATTTCTTACACTTCACTGCACCTTTCTCTGTGCAAAACAAATTCACTAACAAACCCCATTCAAAACAGGCATTGAAACAGTCATTTCTTGGTGAGCTCCTAGTGTCAGAATTTAGTGGGAAACAATGACAACGCTGTTGTGTTGGTACCTCACCTGTTGTGTCAATACGTTAGCTGTGCTAGTGCCAGACAAAATCCTGATTACCAACTGCTGTAATATTAAAAAGGTGCGTTCCTGACCCATGATCTACTCAAGAAATTCCTGCCAGGACATAGAAATGTTACTGTAGACCCAGGCCAAAATTTGTGCCTCATGCAAGCCCAGCCAGATGTACCACGGTGTGGGCAGTTCCTGCAGGCTCTGCACATGCATAACCCTCGCTCCCTGCATAAGTCAAAGTCATTAACACATAGCAATACTGTTTATAAAAGATCATTGACGCCATGGAAGTTATACAGCAAGAAATGGGACACATCCGTGCTGTGGCTGGAATCCTCCGGCATGTCCACCCTGCCAAACGGCGTCTGCTGCAGAGACCCTGGAGGCCGCAGAGACCTGAGCTCGAAGCTCGTGCTGTACAGGGTGGGTTAGCACCTCCGCCGCAGTGATAGGGGGTTTGGCTGAGCTAAGCGCTGCGTCCAAGCTGACAGCCCTGAGAATCACTGAGCTAATGCAACCAGGTTGCATCCAAATCCAAGCTGGTTCATATCAAATGAGCTTAGATAGCCTCGCACTATGCTCTCCTACCCATCTGCTCTGGGGCTATCACTGCTTGGTCCAGGTGGCAGTCCCTAAATTCTTATTGAAGTTAGGTGTCTGTTGAAGAGAAGTACTGAGGAGAAGACCAAACCCTCTGAAAGCATCCTTGGAGCATGGGAAATCATGTAGGGGAAATGGTACAAGAGGAAGAGCTGAAGAAGTAATGTACTACTCGGCTATGTGATGGCTTGAAGGTCTTAATGTCTGCTGGATCTTGGAAGAGGTGAGGTTAGGGAGGAAGGGAGCAATGGGTGACATGCTAACCGTGCAGTTTCCAGCCTTGAACGGCTTCTTCGTCTAGACGTCTGTTCTGAGTAAGCCCAGGACACTTGTGCCTTGTCTCCTCCTGACCAGGCACCTGGCTGTCTCTGTAAAAGTCTCTGAAGAGTTTGTCCTCTGCCTTCCTGCTGTCTCTCTACTGATGGAAACTCCAACCTCAAACAGCTGATGTGGGAGAAACTTTATAAATTAAAATTCAGAATGCTCTGGCCCTCATATTAACTTTTTCACATAAGCTGGCGCTAAAGAATGATTGTATGAGTTGACCCAAACACTCCAGATATAGAAAACATGAACACTGAGCTGGAATAAACTTTCCTAGCTGCTCATAGACTTAGAAATAAATGAACTGGAGATCTGGAAGCCTCTCTTCCATTAAGGGCTTTGAATCTGCAGAGCTGAGAAAAGGGATTTCTGCACAAATGTACATTGCTAACGTGGGGCCCACTGATGGTAAACATAACTATTTCTTAGAATATCCTAAAGCCCTTCTTCCGCATTCAGATCTTACTATTTAAAAAGGGGAAGGTGACACTGATATAACAAGCAGCGTTGTGATAAAAAAGCCAAAAATCCCCTTCCCTCTAAGGATACCAATAATGCAATGCAATATAGGATAAAAACAGGAACGGTAAATAGCACAGTCTGTGAAAATGAATGCCCTGAGTGCTGTGGAGAGCTCTGCTGCAGCAGGGATCACAGGCAGTGGGCACAGAGTTGGGACCCAAACTTCATCACTGGAGATAATCTGATACCGCTTGGCAGCACGGGGTGTTTCTGCAAGACAAAGTGCGCGGGGTGTGCTGCAGAGCAGGGCCAAAACATGGTCGGGGGGTCACAGATTTTAAGGCCAAGCCGACCTCGTACGGAGCTCGGCCAAAGCGCTCACCCTGTAACGTCTGCACCAAGTCGTCATCCGTGGTGGGACATTATGGGAGAAGACTGCAAAGCACTTGCACATGGTAAGCCAGGGGTATTAGTTTTATTTTCATAACTATGGTCTCCCAAATGTAAAAGCCAAACAAGTACCTCACAGGCCTGGCAACGTGAGCCACAATCTTGGAATGTGACGGCGTGGTAATGTCAAGGGCAAGTTTCTAAACCCTCCCCACCCTTTCCTGAGAAATGCAAAGACACAGGCTATGAAATAATCTCTTCATTTTAGTAATTTAGTCGCTGTTTGTACAGCGCTTTGAACATGCACACTGCCACGGCGCAGAAATGCTAAGTACTGTGTTATTTAGCTGCAAAGCCTGTGATAATCCCTCATTATGAAATAATAATTAATCATCATCATTTTATTCAAGAGCTCCCCCCCACCCCAGGCCCTACAGGCGCTGACCAGACTCTCTCCTGGAGCACGTCCTGACAGGATGGGTTGGCTACAGATGCAAAGTTCAGGTATGAACTTTCCCAAAGTTCAGGGCTGCGCCTACCTGCTCGTCTCGCCCAGCCCAGCACCAGGACAAGGCTTCCTAATCTCCGGCGGAGCATCAAAGGCGCGGATCCACCCAGCCCAGCCTCTCCAGGCACCCTCACTAGTCCAGGGAAGGAAGTTTAGACGTTCAAAGGGTAACTGAGGTCTTCAAGAGGCTGAGTCTAAAGGAGCCCATCTCTGCCCAGGAGGAACAGGGTTCCTGACTCAGTCATCTCAGCCGTGTGTCTAAAGACGGGGCAGATAGTCTGGGCCTACATCCCTGGCGGTAAGGACTGTCCCATTATTAGTGACTGCCCAGAGCAGGGTGAAGGGCACTAGGAGGCACTTCAGATTCTGACTTACCTTTATTAAAAGCAATTAGACATTTATAATGTAACAGAACAGAGCAAAAAGACTGCCATGGCTGCTGCAGGTGGCAGACAGGACAGAGCCCAGACCTATGCAAAGCCAGAGGGACATGCTGCAGTGGCTCTGGGACATCGAACTGGTCCCCAGCCACTTCCACCAGCTGTAAAGCCCCACTGCACTTACAGTATGGGTGGGCATGAGTGAAATTAAGAGGTGATAGACAGGGCTTAGTCATCTAAGGGAAAGATGCAGATGCCTCCTCGTGCTTGGACCCTGAGCTCTCCCCAGGAGTTGCAGTGCGCCCAAAAAATGTCTCATGAGAGTCCAAGACCTCTTTCCCTCCCGATCCTAGCTCTTAGAAGACCCATGATTCTCACCAGACATGGGAAAGTCATATCCCTAGCGGGAGCTGCTCTACTTTGTATATTCAGAGCAGGGACTGGAAGTCCCGTTGTCCACCGATGCGTGTGCTGACCACAGCGCTCTAGTCACCTGGGGCCTTAACCAGTGTATGCCTGGACCACTAACGTGTGTCTGAATCTCTGTGCAAACGTACAGGGGTACAAGGGACAAGACCTCACTGACATAGTGCAGGGAGCAACAACCCTTTTGAGAAGCCTCCAGACCTTTAGCAGGAGCTTAGTTTCTCGGACATCTGTTTTAACTGAGTTTCTGTAATCCAGGTCTTGCATGCTATTCTCTTATTTTGGACGCAAGTCAATTCTTGGAAATCAAACAAACTGCCAGGTAGTGGTTGTGTAACAGAGTAACTACCAGGGTTTAGATGGGAACCTTTTTCCCTGTGGATTCAAGAGGTCTCACTTTCCTCTTGCAAAATTTCTAGCCAAATTGCAAAGATTTTGTGCCACTTACTTGCCCTGGTTCTTAGCAAATACATGGGCTTTTTACATAATTTGTAAGATCTTTTCTGTTTTGTAAATCATTCAGAGATGTAACCATTTGTCCTTGCAACACTGTTTTGTTAATGGAAGTAATGAAAGAAATCAAATCTTTTGATGGTCTGGACTTTAAAACCTAACAAAGAGGAAACTGAAACACTCTACTTGCCAAATCAGTCACTTTGTGTAGCCTATACAGAAACCCAGCAGCTTACACTACACTGTGGGACTCTCTAAATTGGATAGACAGTGGCTTTAATGTAACTAAAGTGCAAGATATTGTGAGAGGGTTAATACTCCCCTAGACACCAAAACAAGTGGACAAGCTTAGGGCAAGAAAGGTCATTTCTGAGCTCCAGACAAACTTGAGCAGTTTCACGTACATCCTCACAAATAAGCAGAACTCACCAAAGCTGCTAGTCCAGCAGTTGTCATTGAATTGACAAGTAAAAAGGAATGACTGTTCAACTATGTTTTGAATTTGAATTTCCTTATTTTAAGCTTTTCTTTCGTAACTGTGCTTCCAAGTTTGTAATCGAGAACTGAACTCTTCTTTTGATGCACAGAAAACATGCTCTCATTTTAGGCTAGCTCAGTGTTTAACAGGGAACCACACCCCCCTTCTGGAGGTAGCAAGCCTAAATAAACCAGAATTGCTGACAGGCCCGTTTTAGCTGCTGCAGTTGAGGCAGGCAGAGCGTCAGCACTGGTCTCATGCAGTGAAGGTGAAGGAGGACTCACACCCTTTAGCAGACGTCACACAACACCTTCTGGCACATAGCAGGCAACAGCAGGACAACATACAGTTGCAGCAACGTACCCCTTATCACCCGTCTTTCTGAAAGGCATCACAGTGAGTCCTTCATGATATTCTGGGCTAAAATAATGCTAACAAAAATCCATGCAGGATGTATTAAAAGGTCTGAAACCACTTAAAAGACAGAATACAGAAAGAATTTTAAAGGAAGCATCCATTGATCTGGGGTATTTTTGGAGGCATCCTGGAAAGATGTATTCTTGTACTTTTTGGTTTGACATGTTTTTCATTATTTTTTCAACAGCCTAGAAGAAAATACAATATCAGCATTTGAAAAAATTCCAGAAAACACTGGCAGTAAGTTGGATAAGCCTTTCAATCTTGCAGAAAAAAAGCATCCTGAAATGCAGGACTTTTAAGTTCAAAGCAGACCAATTAATGTGACAAACAAGTGCAAATGGTGTTCACAGCTAGAACAGTGGTGGCTTCTCCATCACTCGCACTTTAAACTTCAAAACTGGAGATCTTTCTGCCCGAGAGCAGAGGAGCTGTTACAGGTCTGTAGATACTGGGGTTCTTGCCAGAGCTGAAGTTCTTCATGGCCATTTATAAAGCAGGTCTCTCGTGCCCCTACCAAAACCAGGGCAGAAGGCTATTGGTAAGGAGCTTTCCAAGCTCTCTCTGCTACACATCCAGCTCACAGACTGGGACTCCAGTTCCGTCTTTCTCTTTGCCGTTCAGCAGGTTTCCATTCAGCACAGCTCATTTGCCTCTCGGCCATAGATACTTCTGCAAAGAACAGCTTTCAGACTGGCTGACATATCCAAAGCGCTTGGAGGGACGTATCTGACCTCGCTGGTTTGTAGCAGTGACACAGTATCAAATGCTGACCCAGAGGGAAGGTTTTCTCTGCTGAAACAAAAGGAGCTAGAAGTAGATCCTTTACTTGTGTCATTACTTCTTGATAGCAAAAGGTAAAGAGGTGGGATATAGAGGGATGCTGGGGAAGAAGCCTTCACCACAGACCGTTCCTCCAGCCCAGATCAGCAGTGGGGTCACTGCAGTCGGTCAGTCAGCCTCAGTTTCCCCGTCTCTGGAAAAGGCAAACTGGATGGCAGGAGACAAGACGACACAAACCGACTGCAGGAACTGAACCCAGACTCACCCGCTGAGACCTGATGTTTGCTCTCATTTATATGGGCATCAGATCTATGTGGCAATGGAATCACACTGTTTTAAGGAGGTGAAGCAAGATTTTTATTTTTTGAGAGATTAGTGGTAATTTGAAGTGTTTTACAGATCCTCTTTGTTCCAGCATTTTATTTTGAAAGCTTATGGTCATGCCATGAGAGATCAGCAATGAACCTCAGCACTTCATACAGCATAAGGAAACACTAACCAGAGCTTTTTACCCTCACGTACCCATTCAGGGAACAGCCGCTCTCCAAAGCTTTCTGGCAATTACGCCATTTCATTGGCATCTACCCTTGTAAAAAATACTTGAGAAAATAAAATAAAATAAAAATCGTGCTATACACTTCTTCCCAACAGAAGCCACGGGGATCTTAAGCTAGAGAAAGAAAACAAAGCCTGCCTGCGTGCCTGCCTGCAAGCTGCATTTTCCCCCAGAGGAGAGGCCGGGAGGGGCTCCGAGCCCTGATGCTGCCCGGCCGGCAGCGCGGTGCAGCGGGCTCCAGCGCCGCGCAGACCCTCCGCACGGCCGGCCCCAAAACTGCCCGGCGAGGCTGCAGGGAAACGGAAGCTGCTCGTATTCCCACAGCCCGGTGTTTGTTTTTAATGGTAACCGGCTACTCCATCACCACATCCCGCGCGCCCCGAGGAGGGGCACAGCGGCTCAGCAGGGACGCGGGGCTGGCGGGTGCGCGGGGGCCGCAGCGGCCGCAGCTCAACACGAGCAATGCCGATGCTGCGATGGGCACTGGGTGCCTGGGAGGGAGGCGGCTTCAGGGCTCTGCTCCTGCCCCACGTGCTGTTTTGCTTAATATCTGATTTTTTTATTTCTTCTGCTGCCTAGCCTCTTAAAAAAGAGTTGAGACATGGTGTCATATAGATCAGGGCTGATATTCAGCTTATTAAATAATTAAGTGAAAACCACTGGAGAGACTTAGATAAAAAGTGTAAAGCATCATCATTATAAAAAGAAAAATTATTGAATACGTCCTAAAAGATAGCACCTACCAGTGGATCTACATAAGACTGGATGTAAAATTGGACAAAAATTGGAAGCTTCATCCATGCACATGTCTTCACAGAAATAGTCTGAATGGGGAAATCATTTAAAAGGCCCAAGCAAGTCCAGTTTAATGACCAGTACTGAGAAGCATCCTAACACATGGAGGAAGCCTAAATGATTGCGTAAGACGTTAAGCATGTATTAAATGATTTTCTGAATCACAAATTACATTTCATTCCTAGGAAGAAACCACTATCAGCTACGTTTCGCTGCAGCGCTGGGGACAGACGAGCGCGTGATTGACTGGGCGGCACGGGGCAGGACAAGGCTCGCTCGCAAAGTGAAAACAGCGTGAAGCAGAAGCCGTTACCGGAGGCTCCGGTGCGCGAGGCAGGGCCCAGCCCCTAACCCCGGCGACGGCCGCGTCTCTCCGCGGCGCTGGGAAGGGGCGCAGCCTCGCACGCGGCCGGGGGAGTGCTGCCGTTGCTGCCGGGGACGGAGCGCGCGTGCAACGCCAGCAGCCCGAGCTGTCCGCGCCGGTGCCCGGGGGCTGCAGCCGGTCCTGGAGCTCGGCGGCGGCCGACCTGGGAAGCGGTGCCGGGCAGGGGAAGGGGGAGTGCTCGGGGCCGGGGGGGGGAAGGGGGCAAAGTGTCGGAGCACATCGTTCCCGCGATGCCCCAATCCCAGCTGGTGCTTCCAACCCCCAACGCGCCTCAGGGCGGAGGGCGGCAGTGGCAGTGACCCCCGGGGAAACCTTAGTCCCTCTGCAAGAGGGTCACACCAGCGCAGGAAGGGATAGTCAAGGCCCTAACGAATTCACAGGTTGATTGGGTCAAAATCCACCAAAAACGCTTTCCTGGAGCACGCAGGAGCGCCGGCGGCTCCCCGTGCTGCTGAGAAACCTCCGCGAGGGCTCGCGGGGAGACAGGCGGGGAGCTCAGCCCCAGACCCAGCTCGTCTCGCGCGGGGTAATGGCCCGTCTGTCACACCACAGCAGGCAGTTCGCACGGTGCGCGCGGGCGCTTGGGAGCCAAAGGCACCAGCCGTGTGTGAGGCTTAACGTGACTGGCAAGCGCAGAAAACCATCGTCCCCGAGACAGCTACGCGCAGGCCCGCGAGTCGGCTTGGGCTCCCGCAGCCCTTCGGAGGACCTGGCGCTCAGCAGCGTCGCAGACATGCGCTGTTTCTTTTGCAAAAGCAAATACGTTTTGCTGAACAAATCCGTGCTGGCCGGGCTGCAACCACGAGTTCTCTGAGCCTGAAATTCTTTATTATTCTTTGGCTTCATGGGATGTAGCTTTTTTTGATAGGGCTGTTATAGAGCTGTCAGGAGCTCACCTGACACCCAGCTTCTTGTGAAAACAAATACGTTCTTCCCAGGGGACTCCTGAAAGCGAAACTCAGCAGGGTTTTGCACCAGAGGCTCCCAGCCCGTGGGGCAGTGCGGAGGACTGCAGCCTCTTCACTTCCTCCGCATCATCGCTTGCTCCCAGAAAAAAGAAAAAACTGTGAATACTGCAAGCATCCCGCCTAGTTCCTGGCAAAGCTGCCCGCCCCGTGCTCATCTCCGCAGAGCTGCCTTCATTCCCAGGCTGCCAAAGCTCTGCCGATGCCACGCGGGGACAAGCCCTGCCCAGCTGCCGGGCGGGAGAGCCCCAGCCGCGGGCCTGGTCTGCACCGGCGCTGGCCGGCGTCGAGCAGGTCGTGTCCCCATCCCGCCGCGAGAACCACTGCGCTCTCCAGCTCCGTGCTCGGTTCTACTTCTGCAGAGCTCTTGTATCCTCAGGATTTAAACTGTCAAGCAAAGAGCCTGCTCTCTGTTTTCTTTGCTCTTGTTCTGTGTCTGCTTTACGTAACGCCGGGGGATTACGCTGCTCTTACCTGCCTGTCAGGCAGCTCTTCCACTAAGCCCTGACCGCGTTGCTCCAAAGCCCTCTCATCGCTGGACTGAAACTCAATTTACCCTTTTGTCACAAGAACCACTTGTCTGATTGTCCTGGGCTCATCCTCTTCTCCTCGTCTTTTCAAAACGAAAAGCCTGCACAAAAGCTCTACCCAGGCTAATGGGAAATTGTTGTTTTTAGGACAGATGTGTGTCTACGAGCATTTTGGCACAGTGAGAGGGAAAAAAATACAGCCACAGCCCAAGCTTCAGAGAAAGCCAGTCCCTGCTGCCCGTGTTCTGCGTGCCGCACAGCCGCCGCTCCGCAGTGCCGTGGAGCACGGGGCCGTATATGATCTTTTCTTTCTCCGTCCCCCTGTCACACGCAGACACCCCCACCCTGGTGCCCTCAGCAGCGCCGGGTGCCCGCGGTGCCCCTCCGGCACGGGACGCTCCCGCGGCACCCCGGCTCCTGCCAACCGCGGGCGGGAGCAGCCCCACCGGGCAGGCGAGACACCTCCGGGCCCCGTGGCCGAAGGAGGGATGGGTGGTTCACGGGGAAGGAGAGCGACAGGGGCCTCTGCCAGGGCGAAGGGGAGACCAGTATTTCGTTTGCTCCGGGGCCTGAAATGGCTCTTAGCAGCCCCGGGTGCAAGAGGCACCGCGCGGGCGGAGGCGGCTGCCGGTTTGTCAGCAAAGCCGCTGGCGAGCATCAGTCACGCCGAAGCGTCGCGGGTGTCTGGCTGGTCCGTCGTGCAAGCGGATCCCGCGCGGGGAGGGCGGCCCTCGCCCCCGGGAGGACGGCAGAGCCCGGCACGCTCGCTCCCGCCGGCAGGTCCGGAGCCGCTGCTGTGGGCACGCTTGAATGGCGGCGGCGAAGGCCCGGGAGCTGCAAGCCGCCCCCGGGATGCCTTCTGCCGGGAGGTGTGGTTACGGCTGGCCATCGGCCTGTTAAACGTCAGCCGGAGGCTAAGGGACGGCCGCGGCCTCGCAGCAGAGCCAGGGCAGAAGCAAGACACGGGTGGGACCTGCAGGCGCACGGGTGGGGGACGTGGCCGCGAGGCTCTGGCACCCGTTTCTGATCCGCACGCTGGTGTTTTCACATGAACCGTAACCGCATGCCGTTTCCGCGCTGCAACAGCGAGCACAGTCCTGCCGTGCCGCACATGAAGATCCCCGAGTGCATTCACTAAGCTTAACCAAAACCAGACAGGTTTTAAGACATTTTAAACTGATGAAAGCAGACCCCATGACACGGTTATCCCTGCAGGTGGATATGCGAATGCAAATGATCATTTTGCCTGAACTAAAGGAAAGCGAGGAACAAGACTGCTGGGAGCTGATGCATGAGGCCTTGCTGTCACTGCAGCCCTGCAGCGCCGGCAGCCTTACAGCAACCATCTCTAAGACGGCTCATTTCGTACCAAGTCAGACACCCAGAGAGCAGGGGAAAGCCACCTAGAGTTGATAAAGATGCAAAAAATCATGCTCGACGGAGAGAATTATGCATTGAAAATTAAACCTCAGCTGTGAGTCAGGTTTCTGAATTCTTCACCATTAGTAATTCGTCTTTATAGGTGGGAAAGCATTAAACGCGAAACTGAGTAACCTGTAAGCTCTGGCTCTACAACTTTCAATCTAGCTTTAAGAGACCATTTATTGCATATTAACAAAAGACGAACAGATTGTTAAAAACATATTTTCAGGTTTAGCAGCTAGGTCACAGATGTATTACAGTTATAAATAATTCCTGTAATCATCCAAAGCTTTTAATCTAAATACTGTTTAAATAGCCTAATGGAATGCATTTAATTTAGCCGTAATTAAATACAAATCAGAGGCATGCCTGGGAATCTTAATGCCGAGGGTTCCCTGCAGCTCGCAGGTTGGAGCAGGAGCTCCCGGGCGCAGGGAGGGCGCGCACGGCTCTGTTTGCGTAGGGGAGACTGATGCCAGGCAGCTGAAGAGACCCAAAGCAGCCAGGCAGCACGGCCGCGTGTGGAAAGAAGTCTTGCATTGCTGGCATTAAATGGCTCGTGGAAGGAATAAGCACCTGAGATTGCTGCTCAGACGCTGCAGCGGAGTGAGAGCACAGCGAGCGCCAGCCAGCACTGTCAGGGGAAGCTTTAACGCCCGTTCCAGTTAAACCTGGGAGTAAGCTGTCTGCTGCTTGACACATTTCCAGATTTTTGCCACTAGCTCCACTTGTTGCATGTCAGCTATGTTCCCGCTGCCTTTTGCTGGACGTGCGCCCCTCTGGCTGACCCCTCTGGCTCTCTCCGACGGCAGGATCCCGGCATCTCCGTTAGCAGCGGGAGGGCGCAAACCGCACCACCCGCGTTACTGCAGAGCTCCCAGGGCTTGAGCTAGGCAGCAAAAGCTCCTAGAAAACTACTGATTTCACATGGCTCCTTTTGCCAGGGAACCTTGGAGCACTTATAAGTACCAACGTATTCCCTCTGGGAAGAAGCAGGGAGAAACTTTTCACAGATAAGTCAAAGCAGAGCAGAGAGGAAACCGCAGGCAGGGAACAGCCAGGCCCTTCCACATCCTTTTCCTGAGATTTCACCAGTCCTTCCAGGGAGCTTTGAATAGCTTATGAAAGGAGAGACAGCAAAACTGCCACCAGAGCAGCCATCGGAGCACGTCTTGGAAGCGAGGGGAGCTGAGGTCCCTGGTGGAAAGCAGAGATTTGAACCTGTTCCTCTTATTTCTGTACAAGGACTGCTGCCGCTGAGCTGTTTGGTGCAGCTCAGACCTGTTTATCTTGATTGGAAATTCCTCTCTGAACCTGAGAATCCTTCTGTTTTAGGAAAAAATAGAGAATTTTCTGAAAAATCTCAGCTATGTTTAAAATTCCTGATCAGAAGTGAAAACATCCAGTCTTTGCTTCTGTGGCTATGGTGATTGTCACGGGAATCAATCTGGAATATGTGCAGAGAAGAACAACTTACATTTTGGGAAAACACTTTTGTTTTACCAGGGTTTGAATTCAGAGGGAGCTGCTCAGGCTCCAGGGCAGATTTCCCGGTGTCGCTTTGAGCTGTGCAGCGCTGAGCCGAAGGCGGCTGGGGAAAGGCGTGAAACGCTGCCGGGGCGCAGAGCATCCTTCCAGCGCTGGAAAGGCCCCGGCAGGGCCGCTGCCTCCTGCCCCTGCCGCCTTGCCCTGATCCCTGGCAAAACGCCCCGTGTCCCTTTAGGCCTTGCCAGGGACCGGCTTGAGAAAAGGCACCTGAGTGTTTCCGGAGCTTTTGCAATTATTTTAGAAGAGGTTTTAAAACTCCTGCTCCCTCCTGGAGCACAACGGACCTTTGAAACGCTGAAACTCTCTTTCTTGGCTCTGTCACTGCAGCCAGAAGAGTCAAGAGCTGATGGCCATGGTCCTCGGACGTGTCCCAGCACATCGTTAGAAAGAAGGTAAAATCCAGCAGGAAGAGCGCTCCTGCCAGGCCTCTGTCCTGGGACACCTTCTGACTCCCACCTCAACATCTTCCCTGTCTTCTCCAGCCTGGACACCAGCCTGGAGAGAGCAGAGCTCCCTGCAGCACCTTTCCCCTCAGCACCAGCTGTGCTGACGCAGAGGGTCGAAACGGCGCAGATAGCATCCCGCTCCCAGCCAGAGACCCCAAATCACTATCTTCGAGGAACGGCCGGCCCCGAGGCTGCACGGACGAGGGGGCAGGGAGCCACAGCCCTGCACGGCTCCCGCTGCAGATTTACTGGCCTCCTGTCTCGTTTAACAGAACGGGGCTGGGGGAGAGAAATACCACACGTAAATTCGCGCCATCAGTCATACGGGGGGATAGAAAAAAACGCAGTCGTCTCCAAGATTTACGAGCCCCCCTGAGCTACAGCACAGCAAAAACAAAGACACACACACATACACCCAGCGAGCGAAGGGAAACGTGATCCCACTTGCAGCGTTATTCCTTTATCATGTTCCCCGACAGCGACGCGCACCGGGGCTGCGCAGCGGCAGAGACACCGGCCCCCGCTCGGCACCGCACGCCTCGCGCTTCCTTGGCGCTTTCCTTTCGCACGGTCTCAAAGCACCACATAAACCGTCCCCATCCCCTTCTGGCCTTGGCTAAGCTGGAGCAAGCTGAGTCCGGCCGTGCCAGGCACCAGAGCTGCTGCGATCGCGCCTGGCCCAAGCAGGGACCGGCTGCACCCCGCGCCGCTCGCGCCTTGCCCGCTCCCCGGGCCGTGCCCACGCCGCCGCTCGCCAGCAGCGCTCGCTCTCCTGCTTCGCCCGCGGGTCTGCCACGGCTGCCGGGAGAGCCGCGCTTCTGCAAGGATGACATCTGCGGGCCCAGACCCGCAAATGTGTCCTCCTGTTCTGGACATCTTGGTACCTGGTGGGAATTAGATCTCTTCAGGCCTTCTCACTTTGGGCATTCAAAAACGGGGCAACTCAAAAACACCATTTGCAAAAAAATCCGGGCCATGGAATCTGCTGCTGCTCACCACGACGGTAAATGGTACATCGGTAAATGATACACTTAAAACAATCTAAATCAAGTGAACATGACAAGAGCTTATCATCAATGATCCATCACTGCTTGTTGCTGCATTCCACCCAGCTCCTTACGGTGTTATATCATCCACACGGGCTGCACGGTGACAGCACGGTCCCCATGTGTGCGTGTGCGTGTGTGTGTACACCACACCTAGCTCACAACTCCTGACACCGTCCCGCGGTCTGACCCCCGAGGACCGCCCTCTCCACCCGGCTGGAGAGCTTGGCTGCTTTCAGGAATTAAAGCAAAAGGAATCTCTTCGTGCAAATCTACAAACCAATTTATGCTTTCCATGGCCTGGTCATTGTCTGTGAAGTCTCCAAAGCCTCAGTGAACACCATGTCCTGCAAGTTAGGGATACTTTGTCTTCAACAGGGATGGAAGAGTAGCCAAACACCCTTCAGAAAGTCTGTAGCAGAACTTGGAGACCCCAGAAGCCAGATCTAAAACTCCCGAGTACCAGCTTAGTGCTTCTTTAAATGTCCATTTACAGTGCTAATTTACTGAATGTTACTTTAAATGTTATTTTATTTAGTTTAGTTTAATTGAATAACTATTATTTAGTTATTGTTAACTAAAAGTTAATTTAAATTCAATTTAAAAACAGGGGTTCTTCTATTTCTTCCCTGTTCCTGCACCTCTTCCCTGCTGCTTTCTGGCCAGGTTCAGAACCTCAGATCCTAAACTCCTGCCCATCAGGAGTGCTCAGAAGAAACCCAGAATCAGATCTTCCTAGTCTCTTTTAAAAGCTTCCTCTCATAAGTCTCCAATGTGAGCGACCATTGGATAAAGTGCACCTAAAAATCTAAATCCAGGCCGGGTTCAAAGCAGCAGCCCAAAAGCGCTGGAAGTTCTCCCGCGACTGGTAGTGACACCAGCACAGCGCCAGTGACTGGGTCACACCTCCTTCCCCGGCAGTCGATGCAGGCAAAGTTTGGTCTGCAACCAGTCCTACTCCAAAGGCTCCTTCTCCTTTCAGTCACACCCCATGACCAAGCCCAACAGATACCCCTAACCAGCTCTGCCACTCTTGGACTGACGGTGTTTGGGGGGTTATTTGGGTACGTGCCAGCTCAGATGGTTTTGCTGAAGTCCCTCCATGACTTTTACTGAAGTGACCCTGCTATAGCTGCAGATCATTCACAACGCAGATATTCACTCCTCCGGAATACCTTTGGGAAGCGAATGCCAGGCGCTGGCCAGAGCAGTGCCCAGGCCAGCAGAAGACCTGGGATCCATTTTCCAGCTCTGCCACCAGCTGACAGAATCACGGTAAGAAACCACTCAGTGCAAAATTTTTAAAAATGACATGATTTAGGAGCATAAACTGTTGAAAAAGTCACTCTGGGACTTTGGAGTCTAAATCCTAATGACTAAATCCTAAATGCCAGGTTTTCACAGCACACCTTAAGTCGGAAACACACATCGGTACTTGACTGCTGCCAATTTCAAATCTCTTGAAATCGAGACTCTGAGCACCTCTGAAAATCCTCGCCTCTGGCACAAACACAGTACTCATCCTGAGAGGCAATATAAGAAAATTCCACTTCTTGGTTTTTAGTGACTCGAACCACCCATACTGGAGGAATCAGGGGGGAGAGCTGCTTCCGCGGGCTCCTAGGGACGTCCCCAGGCTTTGGGGGTGTGCTCAAAGCCATACGAGGGCAGGGTGGTGCAGGCTGGCCCCAAGATACGGAGCCACGAGCAACCTGGCTGCATTTGGAGGTAACAGCCAAAGCTCCAGCAGAAACGGAATTGGTCATTAGTGACCCACTGGTGCTAAAACCCAGCAATTAAAACAGCCCATTATTTTCTCTGTTCCCAAATACACATCACATTTATGTCCCATATATTATGATGCAAAACGCATGTTGCACAAGAAGCCAGGATTCACGGCTGCACGGGTGACGCTACGCGAATGGGCAGAGGCTGCATCTGGGCAGAGCCGGAGCCTCGTAGCTCAGCTTCCTCGGAGAAACGAACCCATGTGTGACCACGCAGGAGCTGTGCACCAGCCCAGGGGACGGTTTTGCTTGCTCTGTAACAGATGCTGCACCAAACCGGATTTCTTCAGGGGGACAAGGCAGGCTGGGGAGGACTAGCAGAGCTCCCAGTGGCTGCGGGATGATGTATTTGTGCCTTGCCATCACACCTGTTCTTCTGGAGCTCAAATGCACTTTGGAAAAAAAGCCCAAATCTCACTCCAACTACATCTCATGCAATCCAAATCCTCCACTCTCCTACCTCCCAGAGCTTTTGTGCTGCGCTTTCAGTGCAATTACATGCTAAATATCTGTCTGTCAATATGCTGGATCCCCTCAATTTGTATGACACGCTCTAACGCAGGCCTGGCCAAGCCCCGTGGAATGACAGCTATGCCCTCCAGCCACGGCCCCGCGGCTGCCGGCGGCCCGGCACGGGGAGGAAGGGAAAACGTCAGTGCCACCAACCAGCTGCCACGCTTGGACCCCTCTCTTAACGAAAAACATCGCCTTCCTCCTGGTTTTGCCTCTTGTCAACAGCTATGTTGCAAAACCGGGCAGAAAAAGCCCTATTGCGCATGTTAGCTTGCCCCAAAGGAAAACGCGGCATCTCTCGATCGTGTGTCACTCATCGGCAGGTGAAAACATGTGTGGCTTTCACGGGGGCAGTGCTGGTCGCAGCAGCTGAGGATTAGATCCCTCAGCCTTCGCCCCGAGTCCCTGGTACGGGCGTTTTAGTCATGCACACCAGGGAAGAGCCAAACTTTAAAAAAAAGAAAAGTTTCTTTGAAAGAAAGCCTTAAACCCCCAGGCTAATCTCCCATATTATCGATGAATCTCTCCAAGCTTGTTTTTGTCTTCATGTCCAAAACAGCTGGGAAGGTCCTTAGAAATGACCAAATCCATCATTCTCTGGTAGGAAACGAGAAAAAGGGGCCAGAAAGAGCAGCTTAACAAGCAGGGAGAATTCTATTTATTCAAAACCTGGGTACGAGGGAAGGGGGGAGATAAAATGTATCCCGACTGCACGTCGTCTGGGGGAGAACGAAAACCGACTGGAGGGACACGGCACTAAAAATAATGATTTTTCAGCCAGCAGCCAGACAGCCGTCTAATCCCACATGAATAGAGACATCACTTGAACAGCACCCGTCAAAGTGACTGCTGATGCCGATTCCAGCTGGACAGGTCTCATACAGCCCAATAAACATACCTCAATCCTACGCTTCACTTCAACTTTTTTTTTTAACACTTTGTCTTCTTTCCTCCACCTTTATTGTGTGCACTGTAACTTAAGTTTTTAAAAAAGTGACACGTAGAAAAACTAAATGAAATCCATGTGTTCTTAACTCTGGCATTTCAAAGGACTGCACTGGCATTTGGTCACAAACACGTTAGCAGCTGGGCTGGGGGCTATTCCCTCATTAATGTTTTACAGCTTTCCTGGTGGAACAGCTCTTTTACAGATAAAGATTGTTGAATATGTCCTTTTTATCACCAGACGTGTTTATTAAACATTTCTGTTTTATTAAAGTGCTTATTAAACACTTCTGAGTATCAAAATACCAGTTCCTTCACCTCCTCCTACGACGTGCCATGGAAGGCAGCGCTACAGACATACGTTGCCAGGCTCACGTAACTTCTATGAGGGCAAGACTCCAAACAGAGTTGGCTGAGATGATCTTTGACCCACAGATTTATTTTATTTTTATAAACTGTAAAATACTAAGAAACCTTACAAGAAGAAAAGAGTGAAACCTTAGTCCTGATGCTCAGAAATAGCAAGCAGGATGACTTTGATGATTTACATTAACTTTAGGCATCATGGGATCAACCAGAGAAAAACTAATACAAAATTAAACATGTATTCAATTGAGAAAGAATTAATGTATAAGCCCAGTATGTTGCTGAGCCTAAGATGTTTAGAAAGAAAAGACGAGAACATATTTTGCTTGATCACCTCACTTTCTGAGTACATTGCAATTTCAGTAAAGCTGGATTGAATATTTGTGGACCTCCAGGCTGGATTTGAAGAGCTCAAGGAAAGAGTAATCTGCCATTGTCCCAGACACTTTGTTTTGATGGTCGGCCACTATTAAAAGAAGACATTACACTATCTTTTTTTAGTGTTCTCTCTTCTGCTTCTAAGTGTGCTCTTCTGGATGGACAGGGGAAGTCACTTTTTAAAAATCTCTGCAAGAATTTCTGAACTTTCTGAGAAGACATCAAATCAAATGAATACAAGCCAATTCCTGCCTTGCTCTAGGAGCTGCCAGCTGGAGCTCTCAGCCTTCCTCCTCGTTCTCCTCTCCTCACATGATCCATGGGACCTTCATGAGCCAAAGGCTATTTAATGGGACCATCCCAGTGATACGTTACAGGTACGAATAGCCCTGGGGTCTTGCCCTGGCAATGGCTCTACGAGCAAGCCAACGCGCTGTGCACTGGTGCTAGGGCAAGACCGCGTGGGCTGCCCCAAGCACCCTGCAGCTGGACTTGCGCTCTGCGTCTTTCTCCGTGTGTGCCAGGCCTGGCCAGCTGGCCCAGCTTGCCGGGGGAGCTCCTTGTTTCAAGACTTTCTTCGCCCAGGCCTAATGTCCTGTCAAGCAGCTGATCTGCTCTGTTCCATGTTTTAGCAATGATTGCAACACGAGCGTGCAACTCTGCATCCCGGACAGAGCATGGCAGGGCTCAATCCCTGAAGGACAAGCTCGGTCCTCCTGCTCTCTCATAACTGTTTTACAGCCTCAAAACAGAGAGGTCCTGCTAGCCAACCACACCAGGACATCAAGGATGCTTTACTTCCTGATTTACATGATCTTTTTCTTGCCTTTCATTATTGTTAAATTATGTCTATAAGTAAGTATAATCCAAAGACTATCTATTTCACTTTATGATGGCAAGAACCCTAGAAGAGCAACCCCAGGGAACACTGAATTGTCATCACTGCATCTTTTGGTCTTTGTTCTCTCTCTAAAGCTGATTGCTAAATCCTTTAGTATAATTAGTTATTCCTCCCATGCGCAGACTTTCGTTGCTGTGTTAATTCTGACATTACAAATCAGCTGAAAGAACGAACATCGTGGGTGAGGACTCACACCTGGCATTCTTTGTATTTTTGATACTTGGGCAATCTTTGACCTACTCCCAGAGGGTAGGAAATGAAGATGATCTAGGCTAAAATGCTTCCAAATGAAAACATTCAAAAAGCAAACCCAAACATGGCTCAGAATTGCTAAATAGCCCTATTTTTATAGAGGGCTGGATTGAAATTCTGATTCCCTGGAGCATCCCGATAGCACAGTTCTGCAGTTTAAGCACATCTCTACTGAAATATAGAAAACATCTTTGCTCTTTAGTGGGTCAGATGAACTCTGTACTAAATGACCCAGAATTAATACTTGAGGTAGTGTCAGCAGTGCCAGATGTTTAACATTTATAAAAGTTAGTACAAAACAACTCAGTCCAGGAAGCTCATACCAAATGCTCAGAAGCAAAATGTCCTAAAATACTTTCAAACACGTCAAAGACAGAAATTCTTGATGAGATCTTTGTCTGTAGAGAGATTTTTGTTTTAAAGTTGGCTTTATGTTTTTTTTCTTTTTTCAGGCCTGAATAACAATGCAAATCTGATGAGAATTAAGACAGTAAAGGAGCCTACAAAATCCTTTGGCTACAGAGCAACAGAGAGGGGGTCTCCAGAGAAGGAAATTTCATCTGGCTGCTCTGCTGACAGGAGAAGGCTCAGCGTGATAAAAGAGATCCTGCCACTTGCTCTGAGAAACCCAAGCAGAGCTCAGCACGGATACATCTCCGCTGACACCTGCTCCAGCTGGTCCTTCGCAGCGTGACAGGGCTGCAGGCTGCCGGCTGAAGTGGAGGTGGGCCAGGTCCTGAGCACAACCGTGACTTCTCACGTGTCTGAGCTGGCTTTTCGCTGTTGCGAAAACTTCAAATGAAAAAGCCCCAATATTTGGGCAACCAGGCTCTCATGCTGCCAAAGGCAGAGTATGCCCTCTGATACATTTTCTAGCGCATTATCCAAGCTAGTTCTGCTTTCCCTGATTGTCTCCATCTCACTTGCATTGCACTATTGAACATCTCCTGATATTCAGATTAACCTTTTCTGCCTGAGAATTCACCCCAGGGTTCCTGCTCTCTGTCATGCTGCATGACCTAGTCTCCTCTGGTGCTTCCCTACTACTGTATGCTCATTTCTTAGCATATTTTTGCTAGGCACTGTTTTGGGTTTTTTTTAACATTTTATCTTATAAATCAGTCCTTCCAGCCCCCTACACCTTGTATGAACTTTTATCTGCATAGAGAACATTGCATTGCTTATTCCTCTCTAGTCCTCTGGGCTCTCTGCCCAAATCTTCACCTTGAAAAAATTAACTGTCACTGGCTCTAGCGCGTAGCTAGACACCGGCCTTGGAGGGTGCGGGAGACCTGATGCGGCGTTCTGGGTGTGTAACACGTCTTTCTGAATTTACACAAAACGTTCGCTTGCAAATATTGACAGCCCACAAATGGCTGATAATCTGCGTGCCAAGACTGCGGGACGTACGCACGTGCCAGGGCTCGACGATGTCAGCTAGCGCTTCCATCAGTAAGCCTGCGAGAAGGGCTCTGTCTCCAGGCTTTTCCATGAGTATTTATTATCGTTTGAGGCTATGACATATCTCTGTTCCTGACTAGGAGGAGAACATTTTAATGGTCTGAACCTTATTGCAGGGCTAATTTTTCAATCACACGTACAGGCGCTGCTTTTCTTTCTAGACTGAAGGAGTGTTTAGTCTATTTAGCCTTTGTAATTCATGAAACAATAAATAAACAGGCACCGACTGTGTTGTTCTTTCCTCCCCTTATAAATACATCACCCTGATACGTGTTATCTGCTGCAAACACCAGCCAATTTGCTCTTTCCTTTCGAGATAAGATGAAGCATCATTTCCAGGGAAGATGAACACCGCGTCAGACCGCATCACCTGGAGTCGGGCTGTGAGCGCCTGCCTGCCCCGCTCCTCTACCCACCTCCCTCCGTGGCCGCGGTTAGCCTCTCTACCCAGCTGTTGCTCAGGCCTTCAAAGAAAGCTGTGGGGTGAGGCTGAACGCAATCTTTCCATTCTTTGAAGGCACAAGTCTTGCACAGCGGTGGCCCCTTCGCCCTCTCTGCCCGAAGGAGGAGTCTGCGTGGCCCCGAAGCCGGCGCGTGGGCATGGTTTCATCCCCTCGCAGCGGCGTGGTCTCACAACTCAGTTGTCATTAAGTGGTGCTATCACAACAACCACCACCGCTGCCTTCATTTCTCTCCCCCTACAGTCCGTCCTGTAATCACTGAACCTTAGTTTCCTCTAGTAAAAAGGAATCAAGAACAAAAATCAGGAAGGATTACACACCACTGAGAATCTAATTTAAAAACCCGCTCTGATGCTATTTCCAAACGGCTTCGCCAGATGGAAGACTTTCAACTAAGAGAAAAACTTGGAAAACTCCTATCGCGTATTTTGGCTGCATGATGGTGCACTACTGTACGCTCCATCCCACCAATACGCGAGGCAGCGAGATGCAGTTCATAAATTATACTCTGTTGCTACCATCAGGAACGAGTTACCAGCTTGTAACTTTGTACAGATTATGCCGAAGCCCTGGGCAAGGTCAGCTTGTCCTCCGCTCTCTCCATATCCAAGATGCTCTCTTGGAGCTCTCTCCACCATCCAAGAGAGAAGCTTTCCTTTGCATCTCTCTCCTCAAAGCTTTATAGTTGTCCAAGCTCTCTTCTCATTTCCTCGCCCTGCAGCAGACCTTGCCTTTTGCTTCAGATCACTCTAACAACACATAGGACTTTCTCTTGAATGCCCTGTGCATCAAGCTATAAGAAGATGTGCCACTCCTAGTGGCATAGATAAGTATTAATGCCTGTCCCCTTTTTAAGGAAGGGAAGCCAAAAGCAAAGCCAGGCATGCTCTAATCCAGAGCTCCACTTTGCATGCAGCAGCACAAGGCCTGGGACCCAGCTCCCCCAGGCTGGACCCCCACCAGCTCCGGTCAGGGACCTGCAATACCACCTCCGGCCCACGTAAGCAACTTGTGTGCTTCTCTTCACCTCTGCTGCGAGCTGTGCCACTTCTTGTGGCTGCAAGACGGATTCTCACCTAGTCTGCAAAGTGGATCGAAAAAGCTAGCAAATGTTTCAATATTTTAGTAAGTTTTGGCCAAATCTGAACCCTCCACATTTTGAATATTTGGTGACTGGCCACTTGAGAAAGACCTAGCCCTGGATGTAGCAATTCAGGCAACTCTTCTGCTCCAGCCTGCTTTCACAGGCAAATACAGTTTATGCAAATGTCCACTAATTGATGCAATGACTTGACTTTAAGGCAATTAAAAGACCTTCCTCAGTGCCTTTTTCCTACCCCTTGTGTGATTTGCCTCAGCATTTTCCCTTTCTGCCGCAGCCTCTCAGTTATCCATCTCACATCTCTTCAGAGACTCGTTTTTCTGCAAGGAGCTTGGGCAGCTCTGGATCACTCCCCGGGACGCGGCTTCCCCCAGAACGAGTGGCCGCACTCCCGGTGAATTCGGCAGGCCGAGGTTTCACGTGGCCCCTCTCCATTTTGCAGGCTATGACTTTCTCTGCCCTGTGGTGTCACACTCTTATGTGTACGTACATATCTATAGGGAAGGAATTTGCTCTTTGGTGACTTTGGCAGAGTCCCAAATCCTGGCCCAGTGCATAGCGTGATAAATAGGCTGTGCACTGAGGGAGTCTGCGGAGCCCATGGAAGGAGAAATGAATCCTCTCCCCCCAGACAGTGCAACAGCTGCTGGGCTTATCCTTCAGCCACCGCTGCTGAGGGTCCGGCCTCGCAGAGACCCCACCTGCATCCTGGGCCTGCCGTCCCTCCCCGCGGGGAGGTGTTGCGGGAGCGGAGAGCTGTAACCCAAACCAGCAGCCCCGTCCGCCCGTTCCCCCCGGATTCCTCCGCTCTGCAGCGCAGCGTGCGAACCGAAAGCTGCGTGCGGGTTGGGACGTCCTCCCCATCAGAGCCACCCCCGCGGCTCTGCCAAGCCATAGCGAATGTGGACGTGCCCAAAAACGCAGCCCAGGCCCCCGGGCGCGTGGGGCGCAGCCGGCCTGCCGCTCGCTTAGGTGGCACAGAGCACTCCCCCCTCCTCCGAATTTCCTTCCCGGAGGAGGGAGGGAGCCGGTGCCAGGTGAGGATTTCAGGGACTGGCTCATCAAATTCCAGCAAAATGGCCACCCTCGTAACCCAAAACAGCTGCTGTGTTTACAGTAAACATAAACGATAACTGGGTGGCCTTTGAAGCCACCGTGTCCATCGCTGGTAATTATGGACGAGTGGATACAGCACTGATGTTCCAGAGTGCTCTTTTAATGTTCAGACATAATTACGGCCGTTATCGAATTTCTGGCCCCTCAGCAAAAAGGGGGGACGAGGTCAGCCCTCCGATACCACAGGCAGGAACGCAAGAGGAGGGATTTCTTCCCCGAGTGACTCACACTGGATAAAATTCCTCCGTGCCACCTGGTGCAGCGAATGGAGACGCCTTCGCTCCGACGGAGGCAGGTGATGATGGAAGGCCCCTTGGGCACACCAGCCAAATGGATTCAACACCGGGGCCTCCCACGGAGCTGCCCTGGCCCCCGTCCCCGGGGTCCGAGAGACGGGGTAGTTCAAACACCAAATACACGTCTGGGAATGTCACTTCTTGAGTGAGGGGAGAGAGCAGTGGTAGCATTACTAATTGCAAGGAGGGATCGTTCGTGTGTGTCGGGAAACCTTACCCCCCACAAGGCCACCCCCATCCTGGCCGGCGCTGGATGTTTGGGGAAGGATGCTGTCCTCGCCCAAACGCTCCAGCTCTCAGGCAAAGGGAAATACCTAGTTTGCAAAGGGTTATTTCAAGCAACACGACTGATGAGAAGGTAACACCACAAAAGCCTTTGCTGTGGGAACCTGAAATGACCCATAGTGAGAATTATCAGACAAAGTCCACCCAGATATTTCAGTGAGGAAGTCTGGAGGGATGGGGGATGAATTTTACTGTACAAAATCAACCTTTTCAAAGCAGGCGACCTAATGGTAGGGTCCACGTGCCATGTTTAGGCCCCTAAATAAAAGCCATATGATTATAGCCCATCTAAAACTCTCCAGAAGTCGACAGGCACTGTGAAAGCCCAACCTTGTTCAAACTCCTGCCACAGCTGCACCATTAACTGCCTTGCTCTGTGTGCTAGTGGGAAAACATCACCCTTGCCTGTGCTCCACTTAGGTGCAAAGCACCGTCCACAGACATCCAGGCCTCCCAAAGGCCTTCTGTGCTGTGCTCTCATAGCAAGAGTCTTTTTTCCTCCTAGGAGGAAAAGGACAGAAAATCGGGTCCCAGAGCATGGGCACCAACAGCACCGTGCGCCCGCGTGGCTGCCCTGCCCGGACGCGCTCTCACCGGCTGCCGCGCGGCATCGCAGCGGCCGTGAGCCCATGCGAGGCAATGCAGAGTGACGGGGTGGATTGCCTCCGTCTCCTTGCGGGCAGGAGGCCCTGGCGTGGACCCCCGCTCTGAGCGGTGCTCGTTGCTCCGCTTGGGAGGTGGCAGCGCGAGGGCTGGGGGGACAGGGAGCTGCTGCCCGGGAGCCGGTCCCCCCAGGTCGGGGCAGGGGCACACGGCCGCAGCGGCACAGGAACGTGCTTACAGCTCTCCGCTCGCCCTGTGGATAAACAGAGGGCTGAAATCTCTGGGGTTGTTAATCTGTCACCTTTCCCCAACACTAAATTAATTTTTTAAATGTTTTTAAAAGAAAAATAAATATAAAAAGAAAATAGAAGACATGATAAATGGGTCCCATTCTTTTCCCTTCATCTTTGGGCAATACCACCCACGTGTCCACCAGGGACAAAATACGAAAAGGCTTCCCTGCCTTGCCAGCCCTGAGGTCTACTTGGAGTGACACGAGCTCTAAAAATCTCTGTGCGTCCTGGATTTACTCTCCTCTCCCTGTACCTACAGGGGTTGGGATGCAGCAGTCCTGCTGGGGTTTCACGAAGTTTTAGACGGCGTGAACAGTGTTGCTAGAAGTAGAAAGCACCATCTAACACCATGCCAAGCTGTCCTGAAAAGATGCTGAATTTCCATTGTGCTACCTTGATTTTGCTACTAAGAAGTTGGAGGAAAGTGTCACATCATACTCTGAATCTATCCTGCGCAAAGCTTGCAGCTCCTCGAAGAGCAAAACGTTTCCCCGAGGGTGCAAGTATCTGGTGCAGAACAACCTGAGAGGCATCCTGTGGCCCTGGGCAGCCCGTCGGCTGGGGACTCTGGAGAGCCGGAGTCCGCCCCACTCCGACCTGCTGCGTGACCTTGCCCACGCCACTTCACCTCTCCATGCCTTTTCTCCCCTTCTTTTGTCCAGGATAAGCCCAAAGAACTTGGAAACTTCTGGCAGCATTGCTAACAGCCCAGAGACTAGGGCACAACCGCGAGAGGCCCGGATCCTGGTTCCTGCTCTGCTGCAGACTTCCTGCGGGACCTTTCACTCGGCCTCTCAATGTCTCATTTCCTGGTCTGTAAAACGGGGCTAAGAGCACTTCCCTGCATCACACGGGGGTTTTAGAGCAAACGCATTAGATGTGATGGAGAAGAGGCAGCGCACATGCCCAGGGCAGAGGGACTCTCCTTCCGTTGATACCTTTGAAACTTGAAGATGTATTTATTGAACCCATTCCAGCCAGAGCAGCCTGTGATCTATTTTCAGGTAATCCCCAAACAGAAAAATAAAAGCTAACTAAATTAAATTAACAATGATGCACTCACAATTTCCTCAGGACAGATTTCCCAATGAGAGCAACATGGCCATCACCCCATGAACATATACTCTGCATGAGACACGCATCCCGCCAACGTTTGTCATCTTATCCCTACGAGTCACTGTTTCCATCTCAGAGAAGATCTTCTCTGGGGGCCCAGTAGCTCTGCAGCTGGGTGCTGCTGGCTTCTTAGACAAGAGGCATTAGGAAGTGTATTCCTACAGGGAATTCCTCCAGATTTTATCTCTTTCTACCTCTCTTCCTAGACAGCACAGGGCAAGGAAGGAACATGTTCCAGAGCCTGCTGAAGTCAACTGATTCCTAGTGACGCCAGTGGTCTTTGGAGCACAGGACATTTCACTTGCATTTTCTACTTGCTTACAATAAAATGGCAAAATGGAGACAGAGCTGCCTTTAAATAGGCTAGAGCAAGAGAAAAACACCACTTCACACCCTGGAAAGAGTATCTCCTTATGTGCACCATCTTTCCAACTAAAGCAGCCAAACGTGCAGCTGGAGTAAAGCCACTTACTGCTCAAGATGCGCCAGGAAAGCTGGTTCAGCGGGAGACATGCAAACACGTGCTGGAGTGTTAGGTCCCCTTGAAAGAGTGAGGACTGCTGCCCGTGCAGTGCTCCTCTGTACACAGCTGTAATCAGCTCTAGCCCAATATTTACCTTCCTGAAGAGAGCAGCGACCAGCAACCCAAGAGCACCTGGCGGCTTTACAAAGCTCGTGTAGAGCTCCTTCCTCTTCATTTCGTTATGAAAGGGGAAGGGGGGCAGCTAATCATGTTCTCTCTCTAGCTGTATCGCAAAAATAATCAAACAATTGTTGAAAGTTGGGAAGGGAGGCGCTTGGGCAGAAGGGGGGAAAAAGGACCGTGTGTATTAACTTAAAAGATAAGCCTTGTCCAGCCACAGCTCAGCCTGTCTCGCGGGCAGGGATGATGGGCGTGCGGGGTTTGTTCTTAGCAGTTCACCTGCTGCTGGCTTTCAGCACTTTTTATTCAGTTATTTTGTTTATCTTGGAGGCTATTGTCATCACCTCCACGCCACTGGGGCAGGCTTCAGGTGCGAAGCGGTCCACAGGCGCTCGAGGTACAGCCAGCGCGGTGATCAACAGCCGCACGGGCCAGGGCTCGCCGCTCCGCTCCCTGCTGTTTATGAAAATTGCTTCCTCTGCTGATAGTGATAAAACCGGGCAAACAAACGCTGCTCAGGCTATTGAGCTCCTCTTTCTCCTCGGGACTTGAATTGCGGGGAGCATTCAAAGCAGTATGAATAGACCTAATTTCCAGTAATGAAGCTGGAGTAGACAGGAGCAGGTCTGAGTACCACTCGATGACAGCTCCTGTTATGGGATTATTGGATCAGTGGAGGTGCTAAGCACGGGCATTGTTTTCAAGTCTAAGTTGTAAAAAGGCTGTTTCCATCTTTTGAGCTCCCATCTTCAGATGCAAAAATCCTACCCAATTGAGCCAAATACTTTTTCACATGATTTTCAGACCACTGTCCCAATTACATCTACAATGCAGAGCTCGTAGGCTACTCAGCTTAGCACATCCTACAAGACTCTTTTGCACATTTTCTGTAGAATGGGGAGGGACTGAAGAGATCCTGTGGATGTGCCAGAGTTTTACGGAGGGGCATGGGAAGGAGAAAGCAAAACATACAAGGGACTGCCTACCACTCTCTTGCATGACCTTAAGAACGCTTTGACTAAAATATAGACTGCAGTTCATACTCAGGCTATGAATGAGGATACCCTTTTCATCTTTTGGCAATGTTACACTGGTTTTATTGCAGTCTCTGTTTTTATCAGGATAAATATCACTGCAGAGCCAGAAATGTAGATGGGAGTCCAGAAGTCACCAGGAATAATTGGTAGGTAAAGATGAGCCAAGGGGGCAGAAGAACAAGCAAACTGAACTCTGTCACTTCTTAACAGAAAACGGCTTGATTTGCAACCTTGGTATCATTTAACTTTTGAAAACGTGTGAATTGCTACATTAATCTGCATCTGAAGTTTGATAGGCACCAGGGCAATGATAAATACTATTACGTGACATCATATGGTTTGTAGGAACGACCTTGGACCTTGGCATCCCAGATGACAAAGACATAGAAACCCTTCCCCGAACTCCTCATTTTAAGACTCGGCATTTCTTCCTCACTACTACCTATTCCGAAGCAGTTCCCAAGGCCACCCGGATGTACACATGGCCAGTTTATATCCATCTGTGGTTGCGTCAGAATCATCCCTTACTGAGCATATAGCATTTGCCTCCCGGTATTTACTCACAGCATATAGGCACAGCCCAGCCACAGCTGCTTCTTAGCATTTATTCTGCTAGGCTAAATAAGCCAAATTTTGCTTATAAAACAAATGCTACATTTTCCCGATCATCTTTGTAGACCTCCTCTGGAATAAATCTACCTCTTCTGAATATGGACAACCAATATCAAACATGACACTAAAGATGGGATTTCCTAGGTCTCATCAATGGCATTGAGGCTTCCCTAGCTCTGCTGGGAGTTGCTTCCCCGGTGCACCCAGGAGTCACAGTCATCCTTCTTGCAGTGGCACCACAGCGGCTTTTTTTACACCACAAATGATGCCGACTGCCCACTCCCAGCTTCGTGACCACTACAGCAACTCAGCATATCAAATGGAGACCAACAGCCATATCCTACCATTACCTTTAGGATTGGTCCCTCCATTTGCACATACAGCAGTGCATGCTGTCAGGAGTGCATGCTGCTTCACTGCACGTGGTGCTCAGTCCTTCAGGTACCTCCACCAGGGCTTCTGCCTGCAGGACAGCTGCAATCTTAATTCTTCCTATCAGCAGTCACTGCAGCTAAGTAGTTTCTGAACACTGCCAGAGCAAAGACCATGAGGAATTTTATCACAACTAACCTAACTTGAATTAATTTGTACTGATTATAAATGACCCCAGGTCTTCCAATACAGCATCAGTGCTGTGCAGGGCTTTTCCAATACCTTTTGGACTAAGAATTAATCTTTTCATTGGAGAAGTTCTAAGTTTCCACCATAAATGCTAAACAACAAGGATAAAGCCAGGCGGGCTGAGGAAAGGCTGCCTGGGCAGGAGCAACACAGCCTTCGGTCTCCACTGCGGCCACCAGAGCCTCCCCGGGGAGTGCAGTGGCACAGCAGGGTAGCGTCCCGCAAGAATAACAGATAAACACGCACACTTCGCAAGCCGCCGGGCAGTATATTTCTTCCGATGAGAACCATCCATTATTCTTCCATCCTCCTCTGCGTCACGTTAGCAAGAGGTTTCACAAAGCAGGACAGAAGACAGGTTTATTTACTCCGGCTGCACCGCACAGCACCCAGGTTCATTCGTGTTGGTTATGAGTGACCTTAGGTCTTCCATTACGGGCTAATGTCTGCAGCCCTCTGACCTCCGGAAGTGCTTAAGGAAGAGCTGCAGTAAATCAGAGCAGCACTTAGCTCTGGAGGAAGAAAGTCCCTCCTTATCAATCTGCCAGCGGGAGAGGAAGGATCCTGGCCGGGCTGTTGAAGAGTAATGTGCTCTCAGCCGCTGGGAAAGCTCTGCAGACAGAAGTGGCCTTCGTATTTGCACTTTGCCTGCCGAGGAGCAGTTACTGTGAAGCAGGAGGGTGATAAGTCTGGTTGTGTTGCTCTTTCAGCCCAGGCAGACAGGAGAAATCACAGCCACTTACTTCAAAGGGCGGGTCCGGTTTGCACAGGTTGACTTTGGGTTATACATGTCAAATACAACACAACTGGTACCAGCACATGTTCCTCTGTTTCAAATGACAGCAAATTTCACTAGTGCCAGGCATGCTGCATCAGCCTCAAGAGAGCTGCAGGAGCTGCTGGAGGTGCGTCATGGATGAGGAGGTCCAAGGGCTCGTGCAGGCTGCTGTTATCAGCAGTTTTCAGGACACGGTCTGAGGGCCAGTCCTTGCAGTGGTGAGAACGGCCAATGTGATGACCATCCTAAATAGAAGGTCTCTTTGGTGATTTTTGACAGCTGCAAGTTAGCATCAAAGAGTGGAGAACCAACAGCCTGCACATCTCTCGGGCCAGGTTGGCAGCCATCAGCCAACGCTGCAGGTCATCGTTTGGCACAGACAGACCGTTACTGAAAGATGTCTGGTTTCACACATCTACTACATCATAAGGCGAATGCTGCATTTCAGGAGCATGCATTAATGGCTGCAATAAATCCTTACCACCCAGCTTCTTACCAGAGGATGTGCTCCATCCTGCCTGGTCTTTGAGCAAATTTGTCATCACAAAGCCAACTCGAGGATGCTGTTAAACACCCCGTATGCCAGAGCAGGTAAGGACTATAGGGAGAAGCAATAGTGTAACCAGAAAACACCACACTTGCAACTCATTTTAGCCCCAAGCAGGTCCTGCATGAGGGCAGAAACAAGATTTGCCACGTCCTCTGTGCCGACACATGGAGGAGTCCCAGGAGCAGGACAAGTGTGTTACTGAGTGGGGAGCACTGTCTCCACAGGTCCTGTGGTCGGCAGGGGATTTCAAAACCGGTAACAAGCAGCTCTTGGGGAGGGCCAAGGAGCAGGGGGATGGGACCAGACACTTCCACTGCCTGGGCAGGCAAAGAAAGGGAGGAAGAAGATGAGTTCATAAAAATTTGATATGCACAACTCGCTCCTTAGACAGAAGTGCAAAGGTAGAGAGTGTCCTTTCCTTCCCCATTTATTTCCTGCAGAGGTGTAGTCTTCACCTCCTCTTCCGCAGACTAGTTCAGTTAGATCACAGGAGCTCCCCTTTCCCAGGGCGCTGAAGGTAATCCTGCACCTCATATAGCAACAAGAGACAGTATGAAACCTTTCAGCAGCACACAAGCAAGCACGCACTTTCTGCTGGGCTAGAAGCAAACGAAAAAGCAGCTGATCAGTCTGCTCTGCTCATCAGCTCTGAAGACGGCTTGAAAATCCAACACCCCAGCTACATCCTTCATCGCAGGAGCAAGGACAGCATCCAGCATAGAAGGAAGAAAAGGGAACACAGGGATCTTTAAAGTAATCAAATGCATCACGTGGCTAAAAAGTGTTCTGCTTTATCAAATACATGCATATAGAGATCGCTTTGTATGTGTTTTTCACCTCTGCCTGTCTCCAAAACAAACACCGCAATCGTACTCTCCCATAACCGTTTCTGGGCTCCTTTCATACATTCCTGTCTAGAAATATCACGGATTCATTACAGAAAAGACTTACTCGATCAGCTGGTCCAGTTCACTGCCAAACTAGCATTATTCCGTATTGTACGAGGACTAATTCTTTTGGGGAAGAAAGGGTGTAACATCCGGCAGAAGGGGAGGCTCTGTCCTCCGAGACCTAGGCACCACCACCGGAAAGAACGGTGTCTCCTGGCAGAGCTTAAACCCAAGCCACACAAGAGCCAAAGCCGACGGTGAAACATTGCTTCCTGACAGCAGCTCGCTGGGTCACCCAGCAAGGTTTTCTGGGGCTTATGTGCTTTGGGGGTTCTGCGTCCTGTCGGGAGAGGAAGTCTACAGCGAGCTTTTTCGTTCAGCTACAGTTAGAGACAGGCCCAGACGAAAACCTCACATTTACTGAATCCCAGACCTTGGGAACATCCACAGATGTGTTCAAACATCTCAGGTCAGGCCCAACTTTCTACTACATGAGGATCAGAATTTTTTTTTTTTAAACATGCAGGTTCAAAGCTCAACCAACCACACAAACACCGAGAGCCCAGGAAGAGCAGCACATTTGTCTATGTGCAACGCAGAAAAGATTTTTTTTAAAACAACCAGCAACGCCCATCGTGAGAACGGGACCCTGGATTCCCAAGTTGGGCCGAACAAAGCAAACGTGACACCCCATTTCTCAGCACCTCTGTTTACGGGAGGCCGTTTAACCGCTTGTTTGCTCCTTGCCGGTGTTTCCGAAGCGCGGGCCGTAAGAGCCAGCCCTGCCAGCGCCGTCACTTCTCGCTTGACGACCCGTCCCTCTTCCACAAGGTGATAACGACTTTGAAACTCACTTGGCGTTGCGGTTTCCTTCCTGCTTCTCTCAACAGCTACACAAACGATGTCAACACGTACGGAGCGGCGGCGTACCGGCAGCAGATAAGCACTGAGCGCGCGAGAACCTGCGTCCACACAGCTCCTCCCAGTAAGAAGAGACTTGCGTGTGTTTAAAAATACATATAGTAAATAACTCTAGCGGACTCATAGGAGGCAGGATTTAGTGTTCTGCTCTTTTGGGGTGCAGCTCCCCAATATCACTGTGATCAACACTTAGTAACGATGCAGAAGTGCTTAGTAACGATGCAGACAGATCTTGCCAAACTGAAAGCTGAGCTAGATAGGTCTGAGTTTTCTACAAGGGAAAAATGGACCTGTCTCACAGCGTCATCACCATCACCCGGCGTTTCACCTTCTACTGTGACTAAAAGCAGGAGCAGGACCACTCAATACACACACACGGTGCGACATTTCCACTCCAGGCCAGACCTGTGTACATGCGTGTACTGCCAGACCTGTGTACGATGATAGGTTACATCAGCCCTGTAAGACCTTTCCATAAATCTATCATAGGACAGATCACAGCAAAATACTGTGTCTGTAAGAGGTTTCTTGTCATCCCATTTCTCTATCTTCTACAGTAGAAAAGTTTCTCTAACAAAAATTAAAAACCAGAATAAAGCAAAAATAGGAAATCCATGCTATTTTTTGTACTGCAGACATTTAATGCCAATTTTGTGTCATGATGGCTCAAAATCCTGATACTGTCTGTGAAGACACTACCTGAAATAAGTCAGCCCCCCCGTGCACCGGGGCTCGGTGGATGCCCGTGAGAGCGCAGCCGGTGGCACCGAAATCCCGCTGGCGGGGAGGCCGGCAGCACCGATTCGGATCGGACCAAGCCGAGCCGACGCATCCTTGGTTCGCAGCACGGCCCCGCTGGCGGCACGAGAGCAGCAGGGCACGGCGGAGCAAAGCCCGCGGGAGGGAAGGAGAGCCGGTGCCCGCCGGCGTCGCTGCCGAGCACCACGTAACACCCGCGCCCGCTCCCAGGCCAGGGAGAATGCCAAAAAACCGCTCTGCAGCATCCCTATCGGACACGGCGTGCAAAGAGACCTGCCATGGGACTCTGCCTCGCTTCTACTCCATAAGCACTGCTTAAATCCCACGGAAAACTTTTTTTTTTTAAAGAAAAAAAAAACCCACAAGTTGTTTTCTTTCACGAGCAAAACGTGCACAATTACACCAGCACTTCAAACACAAACTCTAGCGCAAGCTGAAATGCCGCTAAAGCTCGCTAGGAGTTAATGCAATATTCAAGCGTGCAAAATAATTTTCTATATATATGAACAGGTTGAATTTGAGAGCTTTGAAAACTTGATAGCATGCTGAAAATGCTGCTGCTATGAAGACACCCAGGCTTTGCTCACTCCCATAAGATATTATTTAAAACCCGTTTGCTGACTGTTTTTACAATTCCTGTCAAGTGAGAAAATGTCCAAATTCACACTTCCCCAACCATTTTCTGCTGCAGAGAATCTTACTGCAGTTACCCTGGTTTGTAGCGGAAAACAGATGAAAGTAGAAATCAAATCGAAACCTTGCCACATATCTAAGGTGTTTTCATGTCATGTATCCAAAGAAGGTTTCCCAAAAACAACAAAGTTAAATTAAAAACTCAAATATTTCAACCAGATCCAACAAACGCAGATTAAGCTTAAATTTAAAAGGGAAGCGAAAAGATTTTTCCTTCTCCTCACCTGCCAAGTCCTCAAAGTTCAGGGCTCTGTGTTTCTCTTTCAACACTTAGCAGCAGAAACACCTACGGTCGAGTGCAGAGATTTCCTCTTCACACTGGCATTATTCATTATTTGCAAAGTGTCGACAAACATCTTCAGCACTACACAACGCACACAAACAGAGAGTCCCTGCCCCAACAAATTTACAGTCTAATGCCGCTTTGGGATATCACCACAGATTTCAGCAGGGCACCAGATGAGCCCAATCTGGCTTCAGCCAGCGGTTTTTCCACTGGTTTTAATAGGCGCTGGACCAGCCACAGGCAGATTGTTTGAGGATTAGCTATTGCAGGAGAAAGCCGAGTCGTGGCATGCCTAGCAAACTGCAAAGCAACGGGTTCTCAACCTTTTTTTGTTTTTAATTCGATGTGTATTTCAGTATTTTCACATGTAATACGTTCTGAGAACTTAAAGAGCTCCCTTTCACTATATCTTTCAACCACGGCAGTGTTACAGATCAACCAGCAGCGAGTAATTTCTGAACCAAGACAGACTGGCAGCTACAGTAACAGCTCCAGCTGGTGGAAGTTGGTGAAAGTTGTGTTTTGTTTTCTGGAATTTCGTGCTAAGCTTTCTGCCAGGACGTTTCACACACTGAAAGTGTCTATTTGCCTTGACACTTTGAGGGCCCCCAAGCGTTCCTGCAAATAATTTAAGACATTTACTCCACATTCAAATTGCTGCCATTTCTGCATATCCAGACCTCTGCAGCCAGTTGCTGTCCCGGCTTTCCCCAGCTGTATCTCGCGGAAGAGCGAGAGCAGACACACAGTCCTGGGCATTTCCATACACAAAAGCCTCACACACCTACCAGCACACAGAAGGTCATATGAGGATAGCATTAACTGCGGATACTGCCCTTCTGGTTCACGGGCCTTTGCCCTCGTTCCTATGTAAGCCAGGCTTGATCTCAAACCTGGTAATAATTAAGTATTGCTGCTCAAGCAGCTTTTGGATCTTCAAGTGAAATTTTCAGATAAGAGCAGAATGGACATTACTGTTACAGCTGGGCAAAGAAGCATCTTAAAACCACAATGTGTCCCAGTTATGACCGATCCATACCAGGTCAAGCCCCAGTGTCAGCACACGCAAACGCCTTGGGACAGCTTACAGCACACTGGCCTCATGGCTCCATAAACCAGGCTATGTTCAGACGAAGACTACGGGAAACTAGTCACTACATGACTATGAAAACTCTTCAGTTCACAGAGCAGCCCCAGTCGCATGTCCCCTGTGTCCCCACACAAAGCCCTCTCCAGCCTACCTGGTGGTGTCTTCTGGTACGGAGGGACCAGGGAGCGCTTTCCTGCTCATTGCGTTTTGGTGGGCTGCTCCCTCTTTCAGATAATACACGGCCATTACTTGTGTATTAACATCTAGGTGAGGTGCTGGGTCCTCTTCTGTCCTCCAGCTTAGAAAAGCTTCCTACAGTTATCCCTGGTTACAAATAATATTTTCCAGAGATGTCCTTCTCCCTCCAAAAGTAGAAGTCAAAGTGGTCCCATTCTGTCCCTTGACCACTTGGCACAGCCACTCAGCCAACCTGGAAAGGAAAAAAAAAATATATATATATATATATATATATATATTTTTATATATATATAAAAATGTAATTGTATATATCTCACAATCACATGACTTGTGGGCAACCACAGCCACCCTGTTTACCATAAAATGTGAAAGCACACCACAAAAGTTTGGTATGTTAATTTTCATGTTCATCCCAAGCAAATTGTTCCATGATCCTTTTTATTGACAAATGACTAAAATAATAGTTTTCTTTCCTATTTCATTAATATTCTTAAAAATTCCAAAACAAGCTTTGGCATAAATGGCTTTCCTTAGGAAGTATCCAGTCTACTTCCCTGGAAACACTGTTTAGTATTTAATAGGACAGCTACCTGTCCTACAGCATATCAAAATATTTATTTAATTCCCTGAACAAAGTTTCTAGAAGTTGTTCAAGTTTTGGCTTGTTCTTAATTTCTTTGTCTGGAAAAGCAGAAGGGTCGGTCGTTTTCCCTCCTATAGCATCACCCACCGATTCTGAAGGATTTACTCCACGCAGAGGTAAGAGGACCAGACAATTCTCAACTGTGCTCACTGTATAATTCAAGATAATCTCTTTTCATCCTGAAACTTTCTGTTTGCTGCAGAACCACTCTGGGATACAAGCCTCACACCAGATTGATTATTTGGATAAGAAGGCATTTCGGGGCCAGGTCTTTCAGATAGGACTGGAGCGTTCCAAGATATCTTAGACTTTAGCTTATCGTAAAAATGGGAACCACTGTGAAGGTCACATCCAAGCTTAGTTTCTGAGGCTTACAAGGTTTTGGATGCTCAGAGTGCAATTCCAAGTTCTATATAAAAGTTGCCTTAGGCTTGAAGGAAATAAGGACTCCTGGGAAACCATGGACTAGCTGATTTCCTTTATAAGCCCTGGAAAGTCTTTGGGGAAAAAGAGACTTATACAGTCCATATTTTCACCATCTAGAAATAACCTCCTCTCACTCCCTGCCTCCCTTTTACTGTCTCCTTCTACCTCCCACTCACCCATTTCCCATAAAGGTTGTTTCCAGACACAATTGGTTTGAAACCCCAGATTATTCTGTTAAAATTGCTGACTTCAGACTGGGAACCCCAAGCCAGATTGGGACAATCCCCTCAGGTCCTTTCTCCAGCTAATTTATAGCCATTTTTGTTGAGACAAGGGGTTATGGTCTGTAAAAGGCTTGCTGTCGGTCTCTCATAAAACCCCAGCACCCTGTCAGAGAAGGGCCAGAGCCTGGGAAGAAAGTTTCAGCAAAGATCAGCTGGTTTCCAGATGGGTGGCCTTCTACACGCTGTCCAATCCCATGGGTCTAATAAACCAGCCCTGATTTTGCACTTAAAAAAAACAAAGATACAAACCCTCCTCTACTCTCAGTTAGGGCTTTATAAACACGCTCCCAGTCTCTGTGTCAAATTTATTAAGGAGAAATTCATTCTGCCGTCTCTGCTTTTCACTCTCTTTGCATGCTTGTGGCAGCCCCTTTTGCTCCAGCTTCTCACTTTTAGATGGGATGGGGAGAGTTGGATCATGATTTACATCCTTCTGGGTTGTTTTCCCATCAGAAATAAAGAAGGGGGCAAAGAAGTCAGAAAGCTGAGGGATTGGCCTCTAAGGTATGAAACCACCCACATGAGGCAATGTTTGTTCTCGGTCTGGCAAAAATTCGCTTCTTGTTCTGTCCTCTCCATCCCAACAACCAAAAGAGCACACGATTAAAGACGCAAAAGGTTGGTCAGCAACTCCAGTTGTTGGAAAACAGTGTATTTCTGGCTAATTTAGGGAGGATGCCACCCCCAAAACAGCCTTGCAATAGAACCACAGTGCTGCTGTTCAGAGGACCTGGCTCTGTCTCAGTGCAGAAAGCAAACTTACGCTGCACTTACAAACCTTGACTTCAGTCTAACCAAAGTCAAGCTTTTAAGAAGTCTCTATCAGCCTCTATACAACTTATTTAATCAAGAACTATGTCTATCTGTCTATATTAATTCTAGTATGCATAATTTTCCCTATATTTAGCCCCAAATCCCCCTTTACTTTCAGCTCATTCCTCTTAGTGACATCCCTGACTTCAGTAGTGCCAGGGTTTCACACCTGGCATTACCCTGAGGGGAACTGGAGATGGCTCGCATGGCCCCGTGCCTGGAAAATCTCTCAGAGCCAATATTCAGCCTTTGGACTTTCCTTATAAAGTTCCAGCTTGGGAGCCAATTTTGTTTTTGTTCTTCTCTAAATTCAGTCTATAACAGTTACTATTTCTATACAGGAAGCATTAGGACTGGTCTCTTGACTGTCCAGTCAAGATGACAACCCTGATTATAACCTCTTCAGAGACATTAAAAAGCTGCAAAAACTGAAAACACAGTTGCAGGGGGAGACTGATCATCTGTGCAGAGAGTGAGTAAATGTCACACTCAGTCACGAGGAGAAACTAGGTTTCTGAACGCTGTAGACATCTGCTCACTAAAACACACAGCTATCGGTGATCCCAGAATTTGAGTACTTGTACGTGGTCTTTGTACTGAGTGAATTAATGGAGACCATGCTAAGGAGCAGACTTAGTAGATGCATGGATAAATACATGCTAATGATATCACAGACTCAGACAGCTCTCTGAAGAATTCACTGACTGCATGGATAAGGATGATCTAGCTGATCCTGCGTGGATGGACTTTTTTTTTTAAAAAAAAAAAGTTTTCAGCGAGATCCCTCAGTGAAGGGTCCTTACTTGTCTCGGTGTGAGAAGGAATATCCTCTTGCAGATTAGTAACTGATTAAAAGAAAGGGAACAGTCGTTTTTCACAGGAGAATATGTTTATTAAGACTGTTTCAGAGACCTGTACTGGCATCTCTTCGGTGCAACTCATTCCTGATGGCGCAGGATTAGGAAAGTGACATTTGCAGTTGATCTCCAAATCATTCAAGATTGTCAAATCTAAAATTGAGGGCGATGAGGTGTAGAGAGGTCTCAATGAACTGAGCGACAGGGCGTGGAAGCACCAGACTGAGCAACTTAGCAATAACTACACTGTAACGCACGTGCGGAGAAACCCATACTCCGTAAACCCTTTGACAGGTCTAGACAAAAACAGATACAGAAATTGTGATAGTTCTCTGAAAACGTCAGCTTAATACTTGCCCTTGGCCAAAAAAATAAATATGATGTTAGGAATTGTTAGGAAGTGCATAGAGATTAGTAAAACTCTTATGCCCATAGCGCAGCCTTGACCACTGGCCACTGTGCTGCTAGGGCAACCCTTCTTAAGCTTAAGTTAAGCCTGTGCTTAAACATGTGGCTCAGGCTCTACCTGCTGTTAACTCAACCACCCCCTTACCCCCCTCCGTCTTTTGTATTTTTCTCACATCAGAAAATGATGCCAGAGGAGTCATCTTTCACACCCTGGTTCTTGTGCCGTAGCACAATGCAGCAACGGCTCGGGGACTAACACTGCCTGTGAACGCTCCCACCTATGTAAACACTTTTCATTGAAAAATAATCCAGGCAAACACACAGATGCCAATATTCCGAAAGTACCTTTACAGTGCAAAATGACTGTTAGCCTAAAATATCTGAATATACCCTTTCAGATTCCAAATCCATATGCAGAAATGGAAAAACCCACTCCCCCACTATTTTCCTTCTATATAATACACTTCATGCCAAGGCATTTTTATAGACCAGAAGCACATTTTTGTGAACAATCCCAGATGTAACGTTCTCCCCTGGGAACAGCCCTGCAGATTTGGATGCCCTATGCTAGGGGTAACTGTTTGCAGCACTGAGAGCACCTGAAAACTGCAACTCTTGTTTGAGCAAAACTCCCTTAACAAGCAACAAGACTCCTGCCCGTGTAAAGACAGAACAAGGTCTTTGGGAAGAGCCCCGAAATGCTTCCACTCCTGGGACAGAGACTTCAGTCAACTGGCAGTGGGGATTTCTTAGATCAAAACCAAACCACCGCCCAAGTATTTAGCTTTGTCTCTCACGCAGGGCTCCTCCGTAGCGGCCATGCGTTACACCTCCAGCAGGAGACACTTCATGGCTCCCCATCATTTCTCTGAAATACCCGTTACGAAGCCTCAGATTTGTTTGCCATGAGTTGCAGCCCCACTGAAGGCAAGGGCCAAAATCCCATGGACCTCAGCAGGGCTAGGGCTTCACTCTCAGACACTACCACATCTTTTTTAAAAGAGTCCCACAAACAGTTACACCATTTTCCATCAACACAAAATTCATCAGCCTTGGCAGCACTGACAGTCTTTGGTAGAGCAAGGACTTTCCAGTGGAAGCCTACGGGAACCTCGCAGTGCAGGATCAGGGTTATTACTACATTTTTATAGGCATAAAATTCCCTCATTAGTTGCATTGAAAACTAGAGCTCCTTTGCAAGGGATTAATGCTTCACAGCCACCGTTAATAAGCTTTCACCACTGAGGTTCAGGATTGCCACAAAATACTATTATCAATCCTTCCCATGGAGCTCGGCCCGCCTGCAGTATTTGGCACAGATTTTAAAGTACAGTAGAGGCAAGTTTTCCAGGGAGCAGCCATCGCTCCTGGGCGCTCTCTGGAGTGACTACTGGAAGCCAAAAGCATTTAAGCAAAGTTAGATAAAATCAGCAGCGCCCAATGTGGGCTCTTTCTGGTTTCCTGCAAGTAAACAGACATGTTTACAAGGGGCTGTACATTCACATCAATCATAAGGTGACTTTGTTTACAGTAGAGGAATTTCCTGCAGGCTTTTGCTGTCCTGCTTTCTTTCTCTCTGTATTTACTTTTGTTCAAATGCAATTTGAAAAAGCCATAGGTACTCCAGCTCAATTCAAAATGTGACACGCTGAAATCTGAGGCAGGCTATAATTCATGCCCAGATTTAGTTGTTCTTTTTCTTGTTTGTTTGTTTAAGCCAACACGCACCTCGACATTAAAAAGCCACTTTTCTCTAACCATACAATTCATCTACACCTGGCAAGGAAGAAGCTTTGATTTATCTTCCCCAAAAGAACTGCTTTTCTCGTCAAGTCCACAGGACAGCAGGAGCCCACCTGACACGGGGATCAGGCTTCTGCTCCAGGCATCTGGGAGACAGATCCCGCAGAGGACCTTAAGTCAAAACGTTACTGAGTTCAACTGGAAGGGTGGCATTAATCTCAGTGGGGCTTGGACCAGGTCCTTCCAAAAGCAGCTGAGCAACATGGGGATTAAGGAGTTGTCCTGCCATGAAGGCAAAAACTGATTTTGGTGGGGATTTAATTTGAATAAGATTTGCAGAATTTGGCTGCAAGATTTAGAAACTGGACAGAAGACTTTGTCTCAATAGCAGGTTCCTCATTTGCTATGAAAGAAGTCACAGAACCTCTAACCACAGAATATTTGCACCAGGGCTTTATAGCCGCACTAGCCCAGAGACACGTCCAGCCAAGATCTAAATAGCAGCAGCCTCACGGTCGCTTCTGCGGGACCCAGCTCAGAGCAAACATACTGCAGTGGGCCACGGGGCAGGCGGAGAGCCACAACCCCCTCCTCTCCCCCTGCCCTCTCTGATCCCTCCCCGAACGCCCAGGCATGCCTGCGAGAAGCCGTGCTGCTCCCGCGGCTACGCGGTCCTCGCCTGCAGCCAGCGCCAGGTGAAGCCCGATGCATGGGGCTTCGGCAGGCTGGCAGCCGCACGCAGTTGCTGTAGGGCTGATAATCCCGGTGTTCTGGCATACGCAAATACTTTAATTATATATTAAAAAAATAAAACAAAACAAAAAAAACATGAACCAAAACCTCTGTTTTGCTCCGTCATACTTCAGCTGCTGCAACAGATGAGAAAAGGGAAACGGAGGTCCTTGCCTGCGAGCAAGGGCAGTGGGGAAGGCATGCTTCTCCATCACGGGCTCTCGCCACTGCATTTTGCTTCCATGCACTACCTTTCCCGGAGGGACCAGACAATGTTTAGAGCCAGGCACCAGCACTGAAGGGCATTTCCATGCCTGGATTGCATGCACAGGTCCTCCTCAGGTAGGCTGCCAGGAGAAGTCCTCAGAGAGGACTCGGCACCGCAGCGGAGGGGAAAGCACGCCCAGGTTTACGTCTCGCCCTCCAGAACAGCCCAGATGTTACACGTCCCTACTAGAAGCTGCTCCATCTGCCACGCGCATTACCCGCTCACCCCGTCCTCAGTGCCCGAGCCGTTTGCTCTCCGGTCGGGTGGGCGACGCGACCACGCGTATTGGCATCCCACGGCGAGTGAGTGCAGACAGGTCAGACCGGTGAAGCTGTGTCCTTTCCAACACAGCTTGGGGAGGAACACTTGTATACCCGGCCACGAAGGGCAGGACACCTAGAACGGGACATGGAGAGCCGGAGCAGAAGCTAAATCTCTATTGCCGAATGGCAGAAGAGGGCAGTAAGACCCCAGCTGCCCTCCCAGGGAAGGGAGGCTCAGCTGGAGGAAGCCGAGCAGGGCCCACATGCGTACGCCACTTTGGGAATTGCTTCCCTGTGGTTTCCAAAGCATGGGACGTAGTTCAGCATAAAATCAGTCAAGCATTCTTTGTTAGTGTCTGTTAGCAAGAATGTCAGCTAATCGATACATTTTTATTGCCAGATACCCACAGGGCTGGAAGAGACACTATTTCTGACATTATTTTCGGTGTTCCTCTTACAACTCATGTTCTTGGAAGCAGTTTTCGGTCGCCTTGTGTGGCATCATTATTCATCTTCCCTGATGCTTATCTAGCTCCATAAATCTGCAAATGCCCATGCAGAGAGCTGCATCCCTCTGGACACAGGCTGCTAAACTCTCTCCTCCCCATCACTTCCATCCTGCTGGACCATCACCAGCAGCTGGGTCAGGATTTGTCCCTTCCTGGTGGCAAACACCTCTGTAGTTCTGACTTGCACTGTCCCCCCAGAACAGCTTCCCTGCTCTAGGCAAAGAGAAGGAAAAGCTGGGACTTGGCAACACACAAGAAGGAACCCTCCCAAGCCTGTAATCCAATTTACAAAGCAGCACCTCGCACCAGTTTGCGTAGCGCAGGTGAACAGAGCCATAAGCCACATCTGTTAGCAGCCCCGGCTGCAGCCATAGACTGCTACAGAGATACTTGGCACACAGGAGAATAGATGTTAGCAAGCCTGGAGCTGCCTCCTGGAAGCCTCCCAGCCTCTCTCCGTGCTTCTCCAGACACTTCTCTTCCCTCCCCAGGTACCTGGTGCTTTTCTCTCCCAGACACTGGCAGAGCCGCGGCTTCCCGGCGCGTTGTGCTTTTGAGGAATCCAGCCGCACAGGCGCAGGGATTAACCGGCGAGTGGTGCGAAGCCCCAGGGGCGTCTCTCTGCCCCGCGCACCGCTTTCCCCGGAGGACGGGCCGCGGCAGACGGGGCTCTGAACCCGCAGGGAGCCCTGCAACCTCCTCCTGCCTCCGGCCTGCTGTCGGCAAGGATCTCACCCCGCACCTCGGCTATCGAACGAGCCGAACCGCGGGGGTAAGGCGCGAGCTCCGGGTTCACGTCTCAGCTCTGCTTTTCGGATTTCCTTGGAGACTGCACCAAGCCCCAGTCTGCGTGAACCCGTGGCCCGACCAGGACGTAGCACGCGGGGTTGCGTGACCACGACGGGCACAAGGGCAGGCAGCCCCGAGGCTTTCATGAAGATGCCCATTGCCACCACACAAGCTCCCGAGGGCAGGGTCTGTCTCGGGCCACGTGCTGATAAAGTCAAGCCCCACAGAGCCACATCGCTTTGCGTTAATGCACCACGCTCAGTGAATAATAACATACTGGTGTACGGGCCAGGGTGAATCCAGGCCTGCAAAACACACTCAGCAGAATAAGCACTGAGCATATAGGATGTATTCTGTCCAGTTTACTATCCAAAGGGAAGAAGATTATGGGAAAATTCATTTGTTCTTATTTCCAATCAGTTGAATAAAGCAATATTTATTAGAAGAGGAGATCCACAGCCAGCACTACCATATATGCTCTGGAAAACATCAATATTGAGAGTATCTTGGAATAACACAATTAAGAGAATTAATTTAATTCTAAGTACTGTCTCGCCTCAGGACCCATTTCTATTTGTCCCAAGACATGTTGAAACAATAAGGAACGTTTTCTTACCCAGCCCCTGCAAAAATTTTTCTCTTAAGGCTTAAAAAATAATTGGCAAAAAGCCTTCTGTAACAAAAATGGAAATCCTTCTTGTCCCATAACCATCACACTGCTTTGAAAAGTTCACACAAATATTGGTGACTTAGAAAAACTTACACGCTTGAAGTCAGACTCTTTTCTGGCAAAAACAAGCAACAAATCTCCCTCCAGCTTCAGAAAGAGACAACACGGAGCAAAGAACTTCTCAGAGCAAGGAGTGACCAGATGATCTCCATAGGCATTCAGGCCTGAGACACTGGTGGAGCAGACACTGTGCTTGACACTTCGGTTGTGGTATGTTTGCAGCAGGACGACGAGATCCTGGTGCTACCACAGCCCAAATGATCATCGTGCACTTTGACCCTGATGATCCTCACAATAAACACAGGTGTTCAGCATTTGCTTTCCATTAATCAGCCTAACGGGTCATCTAAATACACCTGAAAAGTAAATAAAACTCAGGTGGGTTGGTCAAACTGGGGAGTACAGCACGTGCTCACTGGCGTGCTCTAAAGCGACACTGACTCCTGTTCAGGTGCAGCCTTAAAATCCTTGAAGGGAAGTGGCTGAAGTATAAGGAGAGAGAGGGGCCTTACCTCTGCTGTGACCCTCTTTGGAGCAGTGTCTGCTGCACAGAAGATACACAGGGAGAAGAAAAACATCGCTAGCATCCCTCATGGCCTGGTATTCTGGATGGAAACACTAGGTGGTAGCCTGACATCCCTCAAGTTCCAGAGGGCAAAACACGAGTTCCAGCACATTCCTTCTAAATGGCCACTTTCCCTGTAGAAGACCATAACAGCTGTTTAACAGTCTATAGGAACATTATGGAAAAGCATAGGATAAAAGGAGTTGCCATGTTAGATGGCTCCTCTTTGGCTGCTGTCTGTCACAGCTGGCTCAGAGCCAGCGGGCAGTGGGAGACGTAGGGCCCCAAGGGTGAACTGCAGTGTACCAGACAGGGTAACACACTTAGGGCATTACCGTCCTGAGGCATCACGGTGCAGAGCAGACTTACTAGACCTTTAAGAGCAGGAAGAGAAAAAAGAAGAGTGAAATACCTCCTCCTGGGTCACGTTCTCAGAGCTGCACGTGTAGCACGGCTAGAGCGCCTGCGTGGCACCTGCAGACAGCCCGCATGCAAAGAGGGTGTAGCTCGTCTATCCCATAGACACGTACAACACGCGCTAGGGATCTGGGTGATAGGGAAGGAAAATGACCGAACCTGGAGGGATGCAGCTGCTGGGGAATGGCTCCCTCTCCCTTGCACCCCATGCAAGGAGAAGCACAGTCTCTTCCTCCCTTTGTGAGCTTAGGTTACTTATTTCATCAGAAAAAGTACAACCTGGGCCAGGAAAACAAATGAGTAACAACTGGAGGTGTTTTTCATGTTTAATGTTCAGTGGGCAGCAAGAAGATACCTAAGTCCTTGGTCTTTCTCATCTCTGTGAGAAAAGCAGTTTTACAAAATTTCAGCCAAAGCAGAACACTCCTCAGTGCTCTGGTCTCCTTGACTTTGTTCACCGGGAATATTGATGTAGCAAATCCTGCATGCCTGAATTTTCCTTACCCAAGCTGCATGCACGCTCACACCTGACAGCCGCCCTGCTGTACTCGCTGCCGTAGAGCCTGCTTGGCACACGTCAGAGCCACCGCAGCAAACCCAGCCATCCCTCCGATATAAGAAATCTAATCTGTTCACATGTTCTTACTTAAGCTACTGTAAAAATCATTCAAGGGTTCTTCCTTTCCTCACCCTGCTACTGATTAAAGCTTCTTACAAGCTTCACAGATTTCCCATCCCTCCCCATCTAGTAAAAGCATTGGTCTAACGCACCGGTGTGAGTGGTGCAGCCACTGGGCAGAGCTGGCCTCCGCGGGGGGAGCGGTGACGGCAGCTCGTGCTCGGTGGCTCAGTGCCGCCAGCCCCTCTGGGACCCCGCAGAGCTCCGCTCGCCCGGCGGCACCCAGCCCACCTCTCCCGGCGTTTCTGAGGGATGCGGGCCTCAGGCAGGGAGCAGGGCTCTGATCTCAACTGATGTCTCTGGGCGTCGCATGCAATTCCCTCTGTGTCCTAGTGGCATGTCTCAGCGAGAGCGGACGTCTGCACACGCGCTCCTCGGGAGGCAAACAGACCAAGAAAAGTGGGGCCCCTCTAGAAAGCAAAGAAATGTCCTGATGTTAAGCTGTGAATGAAGTGAGATCCTCTTCATGCAAAGCCATGTGCCATCCAAAACCAACCCAACTGTCCTTCATTTTGATCTTTACCAGGAATTATTAGCACCACTCCAGGAGAAAATCCACCTCCTGTATTCTGTTTCCAGCTGGCTCCGATTCACTCATGTTCTGAATGTCCCACTGGATTCTTCTAACATTTTATAAGGTGTCAGCTTAAATCCCTGTAATCCATGACCTCAACTCTGGCTATTAGAATACATTATGAAAACTAATATTTGGGGACAGTGGAGCCAAACTTTCATAAAGCAGCCTCTAAATATGACTGCAGCTTCAGAAATGAGAGTCTTCAAATGTCCAGGGACTGGGCTGTTCTCATATAAACCATGTCACTTATAAACTAGACACTAAATCTCCCAGTCTGATCACACCTGCTGAAGTTTGAGAGATAGAGAGAAGAGAAAACCTCCATCTGCAACATTGGTAGCGTACGTTTATCCTGAAAATGTCTCAAATGGGACAAAATCTAATGGGATGCCCTCCTGTGTCTGCTCTACTCAGGAAATGGTAAAAAGTGGCACAGTTTATATATATATATATATATATATATATATATGTATATATATACACACACATTCATATATATATATATGTATATATATAAAATATACACACACACAAGGCTTTTGTCCCAGGAAAATGGAGGATTCCCTGCCCTGTAAATGCTGGCCACAATGTCTTTAATAGAAATTAATCAGCTAAAAGCCGAGGGACTGATGTAAGAATGATGGGATGAAATCTGGTGACCTTTTCTTTCAGGTAAGGGGTGGCCAAGATGACCAGTCAGCTGGTGACTTACCACTCCTCTCCCTAGGCATCTCAGCAAGGGGGCTTTTAAACAGCTCCAGGTTAATGAATGAACCAGGATCAAACCCCATCCCAACTCATAATCCCTCCAAATTGGAGGGAAGGGAGTGAGAAGAGAGTGAAAGTTTAAATCTGGATGAAGATCCAAATATTACAGACACAACAGAACTGAGAGAAGAACTAGATAAAGCTAATAATGAGCTTATAATTAATAACGAATCTGTCACATCTGAATTAACAACACCTCAATTTCCAGCCATGTGTCAGCCTTAAATGCCATTTATAGAAATGCTTTCAGCATGGATTTTGATTTCTTCCTTCACTACCATGTTGACACATAATCATCCCTCCATCCATCTTGTCCCGAAAGAAACCACAGTTTTAAAGTGCAAGCCAAGAATATTCTCACAGATAGAGTGATGCTGAGCAGCATTTGGCATTATACCCAAGGTCATTTTTTCACTAGCTAGTAAGGGATCCTTGATGACCTGTAAGCGCAAGTTTATCACAGACCTGTAGGTCTTAAATGAAGTAACAGCACAAAGAGTCTCCAACCTTTTAGGGAAGGTGTGAAGGTGCCTCTTAGATCAGATCCTCGAGATAGCCTGGGGATACCGATGCGTTCGGGTTTGAAATTCATGCCAAAGCAACCTTAGGTATAAATGCTGTGTAAAATCCAGTCTCAGAGTATCTAGCTGAGAGATGAGGATGCCAAAATCTTATGACAGTTATTTTGCAGGGAACTTTTAGAAATCCCAGGCTCACGCACAGGACACCTGTGCGACTCTTGTAACAGATATGCTCTTAATTACCAGGCCGTAGAGAAAGAATTGGGAAATGCTTCGCATTAAGGTGAACCTGAGAGCATATCTCCATTTTTCTGCTGTTGTTGCGAGTAACACAACACAGTGGTCTTAAGGGACACATTTCCTGTAAGAATCCTGCATTGCACCTTCATATTCTAGTGCACGGCTATTGCATGAGCAGTATTGTATGCGCAGCTCTACCCATCTGGGTGCAAAATCTGCACTTGCTATATTTGGAGGCAGCTTAGCCAGCCAGCTGGCATCTCCCGCCCATGCCCCACGCAGTGCCCCTTTATAGCCCAGCAATCACCAAGCACTAGCCATCCCTTTAACCGGTCACTCATCTTGACTCAAGTGTTTGTACGGGTTCCCGTCAGAGAGTCTGTTTTTCTTGTGATTCACACCGCCAGCATTCGAGCTCCCACTAAACCGAACCAAGGAGACACTCAGGCATTTCAGATCATCTCAGGATACTTTATATTTAGAAATCGGCCTCAAGCTACAACAGCTCTTGAGACGCCTAGCTGCCTGCTGATATAATATATCCACCACAAATGACTTCAATTTCCAATTTGTACTGCACAGTCCCCCAAAGCCGCAGAGAAGAACGGGGCTTCCCCCGAGCCAGGAGGAACGCCAGGAGAAGGCAGACGTGGCCCTAACCGTGTGCAAAATCCAATCCACGAGTTGTTCTGGTCTGTGGAAAGCTGATTTTAGAAGGAATTAAACCAACCCCCTTACATTTTGTAGTTACTCGCTAGCCTTTCTTTCGCGAAATACTTTCCTTAGGCACCGCCTTAAAGGTTACCCTGCTCGGGGCTAATGGGAGCTGGCAAAAGATAAACGTGAGCTGCCCGCAAGCTCGACTAGAGAGGCTCGTGCTGCACAGTGCAATCCTCCACTGCATCTGTTCGCTTCATACGAACAACTGCTGCAATCCAGTACTTCTATCCCAACATATTTATGCGTTTCATACATCAGCAGCGAGCGATTAGGCGAAGCAGTCCCAGCCCTGCAGAGCTCACCAGCTGAGCCGGGCGCGTGTGGGTCGGTCAGCTGCCTGCCTGAATCCCGCATGGATTCTGTTACCTGGTGCCCCTGTGCAACACAGTAATCAATATTAAGGGATTACACTGTAAGAACATGAGTGGGGTTCAGCTTTCGCTAAGTGACCCAAGCACATGCTCGACGTGTTTGTACGAGGAGATCAAGTGAAAGATCCATTAGACAATAAAGCAGCACAAGCCCACGTTCCTGTGGGCTGAAATCAAGGGCACATTTTCCAGCTCTGAGTAGGCTAACGAAACCCGATGCCCTCCGAAACAGCCCTCAGTCGGTGTGTGCTGGCTGGACAGAAAATTCTCATTATCTTAGTCTTGCTTTGTGCCTGGCTGGGTTTTTGCAGTGTCTCGATCATAAAAAAGCGAAGTAGCATCCCAGAGAGCGAGAAATAAGTGTCACGCGATAAACCGTCTTTGTGAGGCAGCTCGTGTGTTTGCTCTTCCTTCGTGGGGAGAGGCGAGGGGAAACCGCTCTGTGTCTGCAAAAGCTGATCTGCTCCTTGCTTGTTGTAACCTGAAGCCATTGCCTTCTTTTTTCTCCATCTTTTTTTTCTTTTATTTAATTACTGGTACATATTTGAGACTGGAGCCAAAACGATATCAGAAGGAATCCTGCTGTGACTTCTCTGCTTCTCTGAACAGGTCCTTTGACAGCAATAAATACCAGCGCCGAGAGCAGAGCACAGCGCGACTTCAAATAAGGCCACAAAGCGGCAAAAACAGATGAGTGCTGAAAAAACTAGCCAACGTAAGTGCGCGTGGCGATCTGCTACTGCGGCGTGAACGCCAGGGGCTCTGACAGCTCCCTCTGGCCAAGGGGGTTAAAAGGCTTTAAAAATACCCATGAGCTAAACCTCCCGGCAGCCCGGGGAAGCGGGAGGCATCCCGCGCTCGCGGTCCGCTGCAGAGCCGAGGGCTGCTGCCGCCCCGCGCAGCCGGGGACCCCGAGGCACCGGGGCCGCACGATGCTCACGCGGGAAACCTCCGGCAGCACCGGCCCTGGGCCCCGACCTCGCGGCCGCTGCCCTCCCCGAGGCCTTCCTCCGAGCTGAAAGCAGAAAAGAGACAAACGTGGGCTGATCTGCGGACATACGCTTCGCTAAATTTCCACATTAGATGGTGGTGATAAGGAATTAATGGTTTGTGTATTGAATGGACAGGAAAACAAATAATGCGTTTTCCTTTAAAAAATATTTAAGGCATATTCATATAGTGCCAAACCTGAGCACTCAACTTTATGATTCAGTCCCCAAAGCCATGCGATTAGTGTTAAAATAACATAAGTTGGTGGACTGTTGTTTTCTTTTGCATTTGCCTCCTGATTTTTAAGCCCTGAGTTTTGTTTTCCAGACTCTTTTTTTTTTTTCCTATGATGAAGAGGGCTAGAAACTCCCTTGATTTCTGAAAGCTGAGATTCTCCCTTAATTGCATGCATGGCTCTAGGAAATACACCAAATATCGCATAACTTGGCATTCCTACCGCGTTTAATGTTCAAAGCACTTTTGCAAACCTCAGCTAACGAATCCTGCAAGCGCTGGTGAATTTGGAGGCAGTCAAGAATTACTGCTCTGAGCAGGACCTGGGACCAAGACAGGGCTCGCTGGAGGATCAGGCCCTAAGCAAGCTGTCTTGGGGTCACAGGAGGACTCAAAGCTGGGATTACAGCTCTGGATAGCTCTTGTCTTGAAAGCACACTTCTCTTATTAGAGACATTAGCACCCAAACAGAGCCTCATCCACTCAGTGGCACGTGTTTACACAGTCTGGGTGATTTTTATTTGTTTATGTGACTGACCTACCCTTCTGGCCAACCCTACAATAATAAAGCAGGATGCAACAGCAGTAAAAAATGCACAAAAAGAGTTTTTAAATCGAAACGCCACACGCCTCTGCGGCCCGGGGAGCAGGAGAGCCCAAGGTGGCAGCTTGTGTTTCCACACCTGCCTGCCTCCCCCATCGCTCCCCCAGATTTAACAGGAGGGTTTATCTGGAGAAAGAAAAATTAAGAGCTAATGGATAAGAGATGCGCGCTGGGGACGCCGAGGCCCGGGCGCAGGGACGGCGAAGGGCTCGTCGCGCTGAGAGCCCGCTCCCCGCGCGCTGCCGGACCCCCCGGCCGGCTGCCAGGGCTCTGGGGCCCGGTGTTTGCTCTGCTTTGAAATGCAAGTCCCCCGCTCTGTTTGTTTTCCAAACGGCTTGAAAGGGAGGAGCAGCCGTCCTGGGCTACTAAAGCCGAGCTTTCCCAAAACACAAGCTGCTGCTCTTTGTTTGCTTCTCGTTAATTAGCTGTGTGTCTAATTAGTGACAGGTTCCCTTTGGCTTTCCTGAAACCAAAGCCGCCCCGTGTCAGCGGAGGTCCATCGGGGACCTGTCAGTGCCCGGATGGTTTCCAGCTGCTCCGGCCCTCCGCGCGGGCGGACGCGCGCCCAGGCCCTGCCGCCGCCGCCGCAGCACGGTGCGAGCCTGGCCGACGGAGACCGGCTGCTCCATCACGCAGCCACGGTTTCAGCCAGATCCCGTCTGTAATATCCTGATTTCTGCGACATCCTAACCTGCTGCGGAGACGGGTTCACAGGGGAATGGAGAGCAGGGCCCCGGCTCCTGGCCCTCTGCCCTACCCCTTCCTCGCTCCCCGTGTTTTCCTCCAGAAGCCCCTGGCTCCCTGGCCTGTTACTGGCTTAAAATTCACCTTTCTGGGCGCTCGCTGAAAACTCCCATCAGCCGCACAGAGGACGGAGAGCGAGTGGTGCGGCCCCGGGGGACCGCTGCGCCCGTCCCTGCCCCACGCACACGCTTCCTGCTCTCCTCCGCTCGCCGCCCCCCGCGGCTTTCCATCAGCGGGTCCCCAGGAGAGGGCAGTTTGTTTAGTTCCCTACTGCTGCCGGATCCCGCTGGTGCCAGGATGACTGACGGGGAGATGCGCTTTCAATTAGCTGGGCAGCCGCCCCCTCCCCGCGCCCCGGCCCTGCCGCGTCCCCCCGCCGTCCGCCTGCGGCAGTGCCCTCGTCCCAGGGCTTCCCTTCGCCACCGGCGCGCTGTGTTTCTCCGTTATATTTGCAGCACTTTTTTAAACAAATGTAGCTTATTTTCAGCTGGGTAAAGCTGAACATGGAGAGGTCTATTTTGGGCATAAAGTAACCCAAAAACCCACCGAGCTCCAATGCCCCGGGTCAGCGGGACGTGGTAGAGCACAGCTCCGAGGCATCGGGCACAGAACCAGGAGAAAAAGCATAGTCCTTACATAGCCGTGATCAGGGGATCGAGTCCGGTTTTGTAACGTCCACTCTAAGCTGGGACTGTCCACACAAATCGGGACTGCTTCTAAGAAATGCTACCGAGTGTAAAGGAGAGGAGAATCCACTCTCTCTGATTTCTTGTCTCTGCAAAGCATGTAACAACCCAGCTCTTCTCTCACTCCCGCGTAACAAATCCACCTCCTTGCACAGCCGCTTGTGAAAGCAGGGTAGCGTGAGGACATCGAAAGAGCATTTTCGCCACCTCCCCTTGGCATTCAGCCGAGCCTGCCAAATTAAAACACCTAAACCAAAAAGCATTTGCAATTGTAATAAAATCAAAATAACCTTCGGCATTTAAAATGATGATGGTCAAACCAAAGCATCTTTTGATCTTTCTATATGGTCTTGAGTCAAATTGTGATTAAAAAATGTCACCTACAGGAAAGATGATTTGGCTTGATGCTGATGTAGAGTATTAAGCCATATATTGATAGATTTATGAAGTCTGTTCCACAGCAAGTGTCCAAAGGACAATCTTCTTTGACAGTATCATGTCCTGAGAAATATTTATCTTGTTAAAGGTACCCTCTATAGCAGAGTCCCGCTCTCATTTAGGTGGGAAACACAGTATTTCACAAAGTAAGCTAATACACCACCGTCTCTTTCTAGGTTGCACTAGAAGAAATAGTTTCCTGGAAATCTTTTCCTACACCAAGATTTTCCATGAAGAAGAAATAGCAAAATCTAAACATTGACTCTAGCCCAGAAGACTGAAACCACTTCCCTGCGTCAGAATTTTAGCAATAGCCAGATGTGGATGAACAGCAGGTGCCAACAGAAAACGTCAGCTCTGAGCTCACATGGTCTTCGCCAGCCAAATCCAAAGCATGAAGCTAGGTTATTATTTAACTTTCCACAGTACAAGCAATCTATTCAGTGACAACTGCGTGGAGACTGAAGAAATCAGGGCAGTAATGAAGAACCTATGCTCTTCTGGGAGAAGTGATCCCAGGAACACAAATGGCGAGCTAAGAGCCAAGAGCGGGACAGGCAGACTTCGTGGTGTCACACCGAACATGCTGAACATGGATATGTCAGGCCTGCTTTCCTGATCGAAGCTGTGCTGAGGAACTTACACGAAATTAAATCATGGCCAGAGAAACTTACCTTAACCTAAATCACCTGCCACTGGTCCTCTGCGTCCTCTCCTCCCACCCACAAGCAGTCCTGGTCTGATCTACCTCCAACAGGTCTACACCGACCACACTGCAAAGCTCCCAGCTCCCAGCCCACTGCTTCTGTATCTTTTCCAGAAGCACTGTTGTCTTCTGCAATTTACAGAAGCAGCTTTAATTCAGTTCTGGAAAAGCACATCTAGAAATGTCCAGCTTTTATATTCAGATTATGAATCTGAGATGAATACTTCTGGCACTGATAATGAACCTAGAAAGATTCATTACTCACACAAATTAAATAGTGTGCAAGTATCAATAGCGACTAAACACAGTTAGAGATTTACCTGTGTTCTCCAGCACTGAGCTAAATCTTCCTTATTCTGTTTAGCCAATGTATCTCAGTCAGTTACACCACGTCTGTACTGTCCGACGCAGGACTCTTCACAAGACTGAAAAGAAATAGCTCCTAACAGATGTCCTTTCCCACATCTCCAGATTGGAAAAGAAACCTCCTAGAATGGCTCTATCATAACTTTCTAGCCTCTGCTTTTGTTCCAGCTCAAGCTAGAGAATGCCACACTATGTAGAAAGAGTGAAAAAGAAATCAAGCACCTGACAGATTTGGTTTGGGATTTAGGTGACATGTATGAGCAGATGCATGAGCAACAGCAAGACACTCTCCTGTATGACTCATTGCTCATCCCTGAGCAACTACAATTAGCACAGATGGAATTAAAATGGGACAGAAAGCCACAAAGGGACAAAAGCTGAGATACCAGTCAGCCTGACTCCCATCTCAGCTACGATGCCCAAACCCGGAGAAAGTCTGCTAAAATCTGCAAAGTTCTTCTGGGCTTTCAGTCGTGAAACAGAGGTTAGCACACTACTCTGACAATACATCTGTGGGCAGGTGTCATCACGGGTTTCAGCACAGCTGGCGTACCAAAGTACATGCCTCCCCGATACGGAGGTGCTTCAAACTACGTGGAGCCGAGAACCAGAGCTGGTTTGGCCCCAGGAGGATGGACCGCTTCATTCAGAGCGTGCCTCTTCTACACACCACCCCGCGTCCAGCACGAAATCAGAAGGGAGGCTGGCTTCCCTCTCCGCTGTACATCTGGTGGAAAAATAATTTGCAAAAAAAAAGAAAATTTTTTTTCGTTTTCTATCAACTTCCGCTGCAATTACATGTGGGTTAGATCTAGTGCAAAGCAGGGAGCAGGGGAAAGGGAAATAGAATTGTCTTTGTAGGGGCCACCAAATTTTGTGTAACGTGGAGCCAGATCCTAAATTAAAAAGGCCATAACACAACAAGAAGTTCAGCAGGCCTTGAGGGAAATAAGAGTTTAAGATGTAACAAAAACAAGGAAAAAGGAATGTCTTTTTAGACACTGCATGCTTTTAAAAATACTCACCAGGGCAAGAGGGCTATGAGGAATGTCATTAGTGCCAGTCAACACAGCACGTCTGGCTCGGTGACACGGGGTATGGTCATGGCTGCTCCTGCTGGGGCTGCCCCCGCAGCACAGCGCCTATTTTTTCACCTGTGTTTGTAGAAAAGAGCAGCAAACAGTGCTAGCAGAGCTGTGATGGTCAGATCTGGGGTGGAGTTTGCAAAAGCCGAGGGAAGGTTAGGTAGGAAGCGCTCACACTGCCAGCGCTAACTCTTACGTCGCCTGCCCCTAGATCCGGAGGGGATTCGCACCAGATGAAATGCAGAAGAGCTGCACCCTGATCCGCGTGAACCCCCTCCAGGCCACCCAGAGCACGAAGCAAAGGAAGGGAAAAAGAGCAGTCCCTCTCCGTGCATCTGTTAGCTACAGCCCAGCCACTGACCCTGCTGACAGCACCCGCTACAGCCACCGGCAGCGGCAACGGAGACGAACAGGGCACATCCGTGTCCGTGCGCGAGCCCCGTGGGCAGGCAACAGGGATTCACAAAATCGTTTCATGGGAACAGCTCTCGGAGCCGTTCCCGAGACCGGCTGGTTGTGTGGCGTGTGTAACAGGAGGGAGATCCAGCTGGGAAAAGTTTTGTACCCAAATGGCAGAGAAAAGTGCCCCAGAGCAGGGTGCCCTTCTACCTCCCTTGCTCGCCCGTGCAGAGCAGGGAAAGGCTTCCCAGCGACTCTTCCCGGGTTCCTGGTGCCCTCTGCCGACCGACGCGGGCAGGATGAGCCTGGTGGGAACAGCAAAGGGGGAAACACCCCAGGCCTCTGCCAGCCCAGAGGGCCCAAATGCCCTTCCCAAAGCACGAGTCTGCTCCTCAAACACGTCTCCGAGGGCTCAAAGTACATCGCATCGCTTGACGTAGGAAACTCCCTCCCCGTTGCCAGTCTGACCAGTACCCCGTGCAGTCGGACATCTGCACAGGGCCAATGCAGCCCCGTAGAACCACGCAGCTGGGAGGAGGGATGCAATGGGACACACACGTCCTGGACTTCTCCCCTCGGACTGGGCAGCAGGAGGAAGAGCTTTACAGGAGGATCACTGCTGACAGCCGACAGCGTTTTGTCCTTACTTCAGTCTCTCTGGTTGCAAAGATTTTTTAGGCTTGCCTTTCTGGACCTCAGCATCCCTGTCACTCCCAGGCCCTCTCCAGTCAGCAGCGGACAGGGCTTAGCCTAAGGCATTTGAAAAATCATCAGCATCTGCGGGTTTGTTTTCAGCGAACAGCCCCTTCAGCACATACTGAAGTGCCTCAGCCCCTCTCTATCGCGGGACTACAATGGGACGGGGGGAGAGCCGCGCAGCCCAGGAGCCCGCTGTTTGCTCAGAGTGAAAGAGGAGGGATTATCTGATTGGGGCTCAATAAGTGCCATGAAAGTTCAAGCAATGTCCAGAGACAGATGAAAACAAGCTACACTGTGGCCACTCTGACGGCGTAAGATAAAGGGGCTGATGGCTTAAAGAAAAAGGCTCATTGCACAAGAGAAATGAAGGGTAAATTGCTCTTTTTATTTCCTGCTTGTGTCAGCTGGTGATGAATTAGGAATACAGATCCGCGCCGAGCAGCTCCAGCGAGCCAACCAGCAGGCTGAGAATTTGCGAGGTTCAGCTCCGCGGGGACCCATTGGGCTGCCTTGTCCAGCAGCAGCTTGCTGCAGCCGCCTGCGGGCTCTGCTTTTCATTGCAGGTTGAGAGGAGAAGCCAGGAGGTGCTGGGGAACCGTTGCCACGACCGGCAGGGCAGCTTCCCCCGAGGCTGATGAAGGGGATGAGCTGGGAGGAAGAGGAGCTTGTTGCTAAAGGTGTGTCCGCTTGTGAACTCTGGACCTTCCTGGGGTGTAGTGAAAGGGCCAGTGTAGCAACCTGCCAAGATCAATATGCTCTGCTCCCTCCATCCTGGCTGATCTCAATGTTTCATTTCACCCTTTGGACAAATTCTAAGTTATGGAATTGGTTCTCATTTCCAGCAAGGCCTCTTTCTACAGGGGCTCCTCAGTAAAGCAGCCTAAAGCAGTTCGAAAAAGTAATGCACAAATTTATCATCGGGCTACAGTGCGAATACAAATCGGGCCCCCAAAGGACACGTGGCACGCGTGAGATGTGCCTTCCTTCAGGTCAGCGGTTACTGAAGGAGAAGGGGATTTGGTCCGCAGTGCTCAGTACCGAGCTTGTGCAAGGCAAAGAAAGCGATCCCAAAAGTATTCCTTTGAGGGCTAGAAATGAGATCACACATCCTACAGACGGAAAAGCTTACTGAAATGGTACTGAGATGTTAAAATGGGTTCACGCACACAACAGCTTGTCTGCTTTTCCTGGCTGTATCAATCTATCTAGAAGAGGACATTGCCTCTCCCTAGAAACTCTGCTTTACTTCCAAACTTTGGGATAGCAGTACATGGAAAGAAAGATGGGCTAGCTGGTCCCTGTTAGCAGCACCGGGATACAAGGACACGTGGACTTCCATCATTCAACCTGCTTTTGGCTTCTGTACCTGCAGCACACAGCTGCTCTGTCTGGTTCACTTGAATTTACTGAATCAGCCGTTCACTGAGGACGTGGGTGCTGTGAATGAGGACGTGGTACCTGTGGCGTGCAAGGCTGCGGAGGGAAGGATGCCTTCTGGTTCATCTGTCAGTGTCTCTCTCTACTCCCTTTGCTCTCCCTGGCACAAAGCAGAGCACAAGGGCCTTGCTGGAGCCAGAAAGGATCTCCTCGTGAAGGGAAGAGTGGCTGCACAGTACTATTTGTCACACAAGCACACAACAACAGAGGGTCATACATGCTTGTGGCAGAGCCACCCTAGCAAGAGCAGTGCCTGTGACCCTGCCCCTGGCCTACCAGCAGTTTCTACTGGATAGAAGTGCTCCTCTTTCAGCACAGCTTCACGGGGGATGGCCCAGGGATTTCAGGCTCCAGCACCTCAGAAGAGGAGTAGAGATGCTGGCATCCTTCACCTCCACCCTGTCCCACACCCAACTGCTCAGGGGCAGCCAAAGCTGGCTCTGAGCGCACGCAGCAAGGGGTTGTGCCAAATCCCACAGTCGCAATGGCATTTCCCGCACGGGGAAGGGCGCACCGGCCCCGGCAGAGACATACCCCAGCCCTTCAGCCCCAGCCCTGGGCCACCCACCGCTATGTTATTTCCTCTTTGTTCATTAGGGCAGCGCTGGGCTGAAGAAGCTCTTTCCCAGGCCTGACTTGGAGCCAGCTGACATGGGTAGAAGAGCCCTGCTTCCTCGCCTGCCTCACAGCACACCCTCCGCATGCAAACACGTGCCCTGCTCACTGCAATTTGGGTGCTGGAGAGCAGAGCTGGCCTTGGCATCTGCTCCGCAGGCCCAGATGGTGTGCACTGAAAGGCAACTGCTTTCAGGCTATGGGAACAACCCTAACGGGTCTCCATTAGGGAAGGCGATGACAGTCGCACTTATACAGGTGACTAGGTTTCACCCATAAGAGAGAGGCAGGAGGATGCTTCAATGAAGGGCATGCCAAAAAAAGCATCTTCTCTTGGTTAACCTCTGCCCCCCCAGTCCTTGCCACCCACAGTGAGCTGAGGATGTTCCCTGAGCCAGAACGACCAGTTTTGGTGGCAAGAGCTTGGTTTGCCATCACTGAGCAAAGGCAGGAGCTTACAACTAATTGTGCTTTATAACAGCACTTTCCCAAGTGTTTTCCTTTTGGTGGCACTAGCAGCACCTCCCCTTTCCAGGTGCCCTCTCCTGGACTAGACCTCAATTAACTCACAGCCTCAGGCTATAAATCAAGTCAATAAAAGGGGCTGTAAAATAAACACGAGCAGGTCTTCCTCTTTCCATTCAGATGTACTGAAGTGGCAAAGCCTTTTTCCAAGCGAAGCTCAGAGACCCTGTGCTTCACTAGCCTCACAAGAGGGAATCCAATGTGCTCAGATATTAATACAGGTGACCTGGTCACTGGGATGCAGGTAGCACTGAGAAGTGCCCCATGGCTTGGAGGTCAGCCTCAGGTCACTCCTCCAGAGTTTCCATGGGGTGGACAGGTCTGAATTACAGCTCATGAGGGCTGGAAATGAGGATTTTAGAGATGGAGGTTAAATAAGCAATGGTTTTTTTATTTTTATTGTTATTATAAGCCCTGGCCTACCAGAATATAAAGGCATAAATTTCTTCCAATAGACTTACCTGATACCTCAAATAAGAGAGAATAGTAGGTCTTTAGCCTCCAAGCCAAAATCTGCTCCAAGGAATATCCATAGGGTCAGCAAAGTTGGATGTGTGAAACTATCAACCCAACAGACTAAACTCTCCTGTCAAAGCAGCAGCTGTGAGAACTGTGACCTTTTCTAAAAATCTGCAGAAGGGAATAGAGGATCTATAAGACATCATTTGTACTGCTTCAGTGCCTAAAGTTTCCAGCTGAGAACAGGGCCACAGAGTGCCAGGTGCTGTAAGCCAAAAGGGGAGAAACGCCCTGCTCTGAAGAGCTGACAACCCCTGTAGCAAGAGGGGAAGAAGAGGAAGCAAGACAGAGCAGCAGGGGCAGAACTTCAGCCCCGTCCTCCTGATCCACAGCCCTGGGCTCTCTCGCTCAGTGGCGCAGGATACCCCCTCCAAAGGCTGTCGGGGACAGCCCACTGAAGTGAGAGGACCCCATTTAGGGAAACCTTCAATGAAGTCTTCTGCCTCCCTCACCCAAGGGGTTCTCCCAACTCTCTGTGCTGTCCACCAGCACAGAGGTCTCACTCATCTTGTCTACAGAAAGGAAACCAGCTTACCAGCTTCACTACTCCAAATTATGGCCAGTTCCCTCCTCACTCCAGAGCCCACATCAAATTTTGTTCATAGCTTTTAGAGCTATATGAATCCTCGAAATGTATTACCTATTTTCCTGGACCAGTAACACCAAATATCAGTAACTGTCCTCAAATCCACGTACACCACACCCTTTAGAAATCTCCCATCTCCCTTTTCATAATTCAGCTCATAATTCAACCCTAGGGAGCATCTAAGCCATAAACAGACTGCTTGGTAGGGGCTCAGCATGCATAATGGAGTTGATGAGACAATTTCAGCCCATTTACAGTAGTGAAGGGTCCAAAACCTACCATGGAAGCACATTTAAAAAACAAAAACAAAAAAACACAGGCCTTGCACTAGTGATTGAATGAGCATGTGACAGTGGTGGGACCAGAGGGGTTAAAATCCCTGTGTCTGTCCTTTTGTGGGCCCTCTTTCTGTGCTGATTGTAGGTTTGCAAATAAGTGCTCATTCAGAGGAGCAGGTGAGACATCTTTAGAGTCACGAGATGGATCAGAAGATACAGAAAAAGAGTTCAAGAGAGGAGGAAAAAAAGCTGAAGGGGCCTGAAATCTTCCTCCAAGTCTTTGTGCCTCCCCTGTAAAAGGGGAGCTGGGACAATACTCCCGCGGTTTGTCCAGTTAATTATGGAACAATGCAAGGAGGAGGGCTGTGATGGATTGGTGATTCACAAGATAGGGGTGCGAGAGCCAAGGAACGGTAATTACATGAGTGCTTCCACACTGCCTATACAGCCAACTGTTTGACTAAGGAAAAGGATCCCTCATATCTGCCTTCCCCTCACCGATAAGAGCCGAATGCCACACGGGCCGGGTAAACAGCTCAGCTGAGCCTTGCTTATCCCAAGGGGATGCCCTTCCTCCTTCCCCCCACCCTAGTGCCAGAGAGGCACCCAAGCAGAAGGCACGGTGCTGGCAACTGAAGCCCACCTTCGCTGCAGGGAGGATACCCAAGGCAGAGATAAAAATCACTGAAGCAAGGCCACAGGCCGAGCGGACAATGGCGAGGCATGGGCCACAAAGCCATCCATCACACGGGACACAAAGCCCGTGTCAGCAGGGACGGCTGCATCCTCCAGGCATGTCAGTTGTCGAGTGAGCTGCGTGACAGGCCTGTCAAGGGCTGCCGAGGCCTCCAGGACGATGCCAGGAGGAGAAGAAAAGCCATACAGCCATTGCCACAAGTCCAAAGTGGTGCCAGGACAGGGCAAGCTGCTTTGCAGATTCCTTCCAGGTGAAGGAAACTTAACTCTCTCTCGATATCTTAACTGACGATTTTCCTTCATGGCTGAGGATGCAGAACTTTTCCTTGGCACAAGGTGTTATTGCCGCTGCACAGATTGAAACACTTTTTGTACTATGACCAAAAATCCAGGCTCAGAATGTTCAGGGAAGACCAAAGTGGGATTCATTTCTCTTTTCTCAATGGTGTGAGCCTTTCCTTAGTTAGACTGCTGTAACTCTGGGCACACACACAAGGAACTTGCAGGCAGCCCCACCTGCCTTCCCAGCCCAGACTGTATCTTCCAGCAATATGAGCAGCAGCTAAAGGACACACGCTTTGGTCGTATGGCACGGGCAGGGCGTCGATTGCCCCACAAAAGGGATGCAGAGGAAGGCGGCTGCAAGGTGCACAAGCACAGGCCAGTCTCCACTTTCCTTCACATTTTATGCACATCCTGCTCCATCGCTTAAGGCTTGCCTCAGAAATAGCTTTTGGATGAGCTCCTTTGGTGAATGCTCTTATTTCAGACTAACACAGTTAGCTAGTAGTTTAACACAGTTAAACTTCCTAACCCACTTCAGCCTAATTTCCCCGTGTAGACAAGCCCTCACACGAGTAGCTGCTTATATGTGTAGTTCCACCAAATCATCCACCTTGAGAGAGCAAGAAGATTTCCAACAGGTCTGGCTTCCACATGAAATTAATGCAGGAACAGCCTTTCCGAGTTCAATATTGGCCAGAAAACAGAAAAGAAACACATGTTTCTGATCATTCAGAAGCTCCAAAAGAAGTTTGATTCAGAGAACGGACAAGAGCTCGAAGGGGAAGGGGAGAACATGTCCTGTTTGAAGTGCAAGGTCTCCTTTTTTATTAAGCTATCTCAGCCATTCTTATCATGTGCACTCGAAGCGTCAGCCCAGGGCACTGTGCAGAGCTGCTCGTGATGCAGATACGAGAAGTTAAGACACCGCAGAGCTCGGGAACTGCTGGATCTGGCAGCGTGGTCTGAGCTCCATTATAAAGAATGGTTAAAGTGGAGATGAAGGTTTGAACTCAGGCTCACAAATACCAGGGCTTACACTGGGGTACATCTTGAATTATAAGCTGCTCTCTCTCTCTCTCCCCTTTCTTCTCACTGTAGCTCCTGGGACTTTCCTTCTCTGCGTCATGTTTGGTGACTTTTTGCTTATTTTTCTGCAGTCGGGAGAGATGCCACGAACCTGGAGCTGGGCCCTTCCACCCATTAATCAAAAGCTACAAGTGCTCTGCAGGGAGACAAAACCTCTGTGTGTTTTCTCTGATATTTCTGGAGCAAGGCATGGAGGGCGGGGGGGCTGGGCCAAGGACCCCTAGTTAGATTAACATTTTATTCAGAGACCTATTAATCAAAGTCAGAAGTTGCGTGAAGCGGCACCAGGGGAGAAAAATGGCTGGACAACCAAGGGCCTTTCAAAAAAGGAAAAAAAAACCTCTCAGCTTGTCCTGATTTACTGCAATTCACTCACAGAACTGGATGGGAGAGGGGGGATTTGCAGCCTGTATCCAAACAAGAGTGGACCATACAGGTAAATTCTGGCTTTTTTCACATTAAGCAAACAACTCTGTGTGTCCTGACTCCAGCACAAGTCAAAAAGGTCCCTATCTTTCTTTCTCAAGAGCATTACAAGCTTTCATGCAAGCTTATACATTTTAATTATTATTTTTGGAAGACAGCACGATTAGACTCCTTTTTCTTACACGGAGAGACAGGCTCCGTTATTGGGAACGGGTCCGGCCAGCGTTCTGCTCGATTCTGGAAGGGCCTTTGGAAGGGAGCGGTTTGCGCCACGGAAAAGGTGAAAGGCCCCACACAGCCCGACTCCGACAGGAGCTGGGCACGTACACGCCGGAGACAGAACAAGGCCGGGTTTGTCCCTCTGGCACGTCAGGGCCTCGGGGCCCCGCACCAGCGCAAACCCCTTACAAGACAAAGCACAGCGACACAGGTGGCACGAGCCTGAAAACACAGAGGTACCGGGCACAGCGCGAAAAGGGGTATCCTGCTTTAAAATAAAAGTCTGCCTGGGAAGAAATCAGCGCTCACCTCCGCGGATTGGTCTGGGCCCGGCCTGCCAACAGCCCCAGGAGCACAGCCCACTGCAGCACGAGCCCAGGCAAAATCGCTGCCCTCTGCCTCCACGTGCTGTTTGGAGCGCAGCGTCTCAAGGACCTCGGAAACCTCAAGCCACAGAAGGGAGCCAGGCCTCTTGGCCCAAGAGGGTAACACCATTAGGAAGGTTATTCTGCACGGGTTTGATCAATAGCGTCAAATAAACCAAACAGCACCCAGAGGAAAACCTTGTGCTTCCCCAAGCCTGTGAAAGGGGCCCGAGCCTGCTGGAAGGAAGGGGACGGGGGCATGGTGTTGTACCAGCCATGCCGAGCTGCTCCTAGGAAGCTTCGGCTGGGAGGGACCCTGTTGTAGATAGCTCCACTGCGAGGAAGGGGACACTCAGCAAGTTCTCAGAGGACGACGGGGCAGACTGCCTGCTCGCATGCATCCTCAGACACGGCCTCTGCGTCCTCCTAGGAAGAGCCAAGGTGTTCCCAGCAGCACTTGGCTGGTTTTCTCCCATGGCAAGTTCCTGGCAGCTGCTGACGGCATGGAGACTTGGGGAACTCAATCCCGTCTCTCCTCCCCAGGCTCCTGCCCCTTCCAATCCCAGAATACAAATATATGGGGGAAGAAATGGATTTTTCCTGTAGAGATACAGGAGACGCCAGGCAAAGAGCGACTTGTGGAATGCACAGCCCAATGGATCTAGTTTCCCAGAAAGACCAGCCCAGCCCGAGTAGGAGGTTAATTAACTCTGGCAGCTCAGGGCTGGAAAATGTCCACTTCATGCACTGGAGCGCCTGTCCACGGGTGGAGAGGGGGCCTGGCAGACCACAGGGGCTAAGGTCCATCTGCAAATGCGTACAAATGCTTGGCAGGACTTGTGCCTGGGTCCTGCGGGAGGAAGGCGAGAATGATTTAGCTGATTGCTAGAGACACAGCAGGGTCTTGGGGGTGCAAGGGGAGGACAAGACAACCACAAAAGAGCTGGAAAAACACAGCGCACCAGGCGTAGGTGGAGAAGCATGATCTTTGAGGGCAGGCATGCGCTCTGCCCTCCCTTCTCTGGGCACCACAAGTACCTTTGCATCTTCGTCCCTGGGAAAGGTGGCTGAAGCGAAGCATGAGTCCCTCAGCAGGTGTTGTGCTTTAGATGTCAGGGAACTGAAGGCATCATTGTGGCACAGAAGAGAGAAATGAATTTATTCCAGAGCCACCCAGATATGCTGGAGCAGGATTTGGCTTCCACCACACCCTGAAGAGGGCATTGCCTGGTGTCCCTGTGCACCTGGGCGAAGGGGGGACCGGAGACCTCCATTCCAACTGCTAACTCTTCTCCTATCTAAACTCTAGGACACATTTCATGCCCAAGAAGACCAAAGTTAGAGAGGTCCCTTCCCAATCCAGCAGCTTCCAGCTGCACCACACATCAACAAATGCCCTTCTCCCCTTGCCATTACTGTAACATCAAGGATATGAACATTTCAGGAAGACACAGCAGTATTTTATGAGACTTCTGTGAGATGGCAGCAGCTGTCCATCTAAGTGGGTGACCCAGGGGCAGGCACTGCCCCCCAAGACCCTGCTGTGAGCTGTGACACCAACTCTTCCAGCCCCAGAGTTGCACTGAAACCTAATGGGAACTTGAAGGTCAGCTTGACCATGGACACTGAGGTCTGGAGAAGGAGGAAACTATCTGAAGATGGGGAAATGCAGACCCTCTTCTGCAGTGTGCAAATCATTGAGAAGAAAAGCGAGGAAGAGGCCCATGTAAACAGCCACCTTCGGGTGCACAACCTTCCCTCCTGCTTAACAGAGGAATGGGTGCGAGATGCAGAGCTGCTCAACCCCAGCTTGGCTGCTGGCAGCCTGGGACAGTGGGCATATACCACAGCTTCCCGCTTCAGTTTCCCCATCTTTGCAATAGGTGTAACAACAGGTGCCCCCGTGGCAAAGCCCTTTGAGATCAGCTAAGGAGAAGTATCAGATGAGCCAGATATCTTCTATTTTATTGAGAATGTCCCCCACACTTCCTAAAACAGCAAGCTCATCACAGGGTAGGTAAAAGGATGAATAGCACCCTCGGCTACTTTAAAGTGTCCCACCGTCCAAAAGGTAACTCAGAACAAATCCTCTATGCTGTGTTAGGATGGGATAAAAAGCAGCCAGGGGAGCTTACAAATTTGCTTGGGGAAGCCTCTGTATAACAAAAGGGGGGTGAGATATAACCGCACTGAATTTCTGTGATTCCTTGGCCTGCTGCTCAAGATAAGTATCATAGCCTTAAATATTTGAGGGAAATACTAGCTCTAAACAAAGTAAAGTAAGGCTCAAACTGAATTGTTTGCAAAGAATAGGGAAGGAAGAGAGAAGGAACAGAGGCCAGGAGGCACTGGACGAGCCAAGGAAAACACTGGAGAATGCCATGCTACTTAGTGCAGCCAGATGCATTTCAAAAGCAAAGAGAGAATTTGTCAGAAGTAACGGCAGAGCCAAGCTGTAAGCAGGAGGTGTATCTTTGCCACCGCTTTGAACCACAGAGATCCACCCTCTCTCTCTACCCAGCACTTCTCACTCACCAATCTCAAAGCACTTACAGATGTTCAGACTTAGCATACTTCCGAGATCATTCAGAGTTATCAAGAAAGTTAAAACAGACTTCGGCTTTTCCCTTTGGCTCTCAAAGTCCCTGCAAAAGCTGCTCTGCTGTGGTGCTGCAGGGTGTCTCACAGCCAAGGCCCACAAGTGCCCCTGCTTTTCTCTCCTTTGCAAGCTCATGTGCAGCAATTCCACTGTATTTGATGCTATATTTTAGGTACCGCTTGACATACACTGACAGCACTTGGGAGGGTGCAGCAGCTCCAGCAGAAGCGTCTCCCTTTCCTGCTGTACCGGACTCTGAATCAGGGCTGGATGAGCATTATCCAGAAAGGTGAACCAGCATCAAGGAAATCCTGGCATCCCCCTCCAAGCCTGTAGCAAGGTCCTCCCTCCTCTGTTATTCTTGCCACTCATTTTCCAGCTGTAGGAACTGCTGAGGATACAACTAGGCCAACACAGTAGGCAGCAACTGCTTCAGCGTTTGTAAATACTCGATAATCAGCCCAGATCAAGCTCCTCGTTGCCAGGAAACCACCCATCAGACCTAGCCCTCTTTTCTGCTCACCCCGGTAGTTTGCCCATTAAGCCTGCGTGCCCAGGCTTCATCCTAAGGGCTCTTTGCCATCAGTTTGCTTCGAGCATTAGTAGCACCAATTGCTGAACTTTCCCGTCATGTTTTCGCTCCCTAGGCAAGGGAGGGAGCCTTCTTCAAGCAGCTCCCAGCAGCAGGCGGGCAGCGAACGCTCCTCTTGCTGCCGGCGAGCTCTCCGTCTTTGCGGCACTCGGCTGCACGCGGGGAGAGGGCCCCGAGGACGGGTCAGTCCCTGCCTGCACCAACTCCCCACGCAAGGTGCTTGTCCCCAGCCTGCCCTCCCGCCCCAGCAGAAAGCACGTGGACCGCAAACCGCTGCTCCACAACAGCCCGCCCGGCCGCGGGGTCACGGACGTCCTGACCACGAACGCCGTTTCCTAATCCCGATAACGAAGATCGCTTACTCCATCCTCCACTTCTGTTCCTCTGCCGTCTCACCACGCACCTCACCATGCAGTGAAAGACTGTCCAGGGACAGAAACCCTCTTCACTGCACAAAATGCAGAGCTGGTGCAAACTACTCAGTGAAATATTATTTTATCAGAAAAAAAATCAGGATGTCAGGAGGAAGGAACGGTTGGTATAAATGTACCTATTTTTAAAGCAGGGGATTAAAAAAGATCTTGAAAGTTGTTTAGATAACCGCTTTCCATTTCAAAAATATCTAAATTACAATTTTTTTGATGAAGATAACCTTTCGTTTAAGGATTGAAGCACATTGCTAGTAAGAAAGAGGGCGAGCCTGGAGATGAATGCATCAGTTGTCCCGCCGAAACGCTTTGTATGCCCTGGGTTTCAGCTGAACTGCTTCCAAGATAGACTTTTCCCCCCCCCATCTGAGATGGGAAACATCTGAGATAATTTCTCATCCCACATGGATTTCACAATTTCCCACCCCTGGGAAGGCAGAGTGCCTAGCACGGGGCCCCGCAGACACCTACAGATAAAGGCAAGGCAAGGCAGGAATGCTGAAAACCAACAGACAAATGGGGATTAAAATTACACATTAGTTTTTTCCACACAAAGGCTAATTAACCACGGGAACAAATACAGCATCCCATTTGCATCCCAATTTCCTTTCATTTTGAGGACGCCTGGATGCTTTCAGTGGTTTTGGAAGTACTTGCCTAAGCCTACATAACTGATGTTGCATTAGCAAGACACGTGTAATCCTGCGTCCTTGCCGCACAGCCGGGGCTTGCTGTGCTGGATCTCATCTGAATATAAGGTTCAGCTTGGCAGTTGGTGCGCAGGGCCTAGCGCCTTTCTCCTACATGCTCCAGAGGCTCCTCCAGCAAACCCTGGCTTCGCTGAAGTCCATGGCAAAACAGAGCAGGGCTGGGATTTCACTCCCTGTTTCCACTGCCTCCAAGTCACGCTTGTTTTCAGCAGTTGCATCCCCAGGTCATTTTTCCCAGCACATCTAGAACAAGAGCTACGTTACCAGTTTATTATAACGCACAGCAATCTACCGAAAGTGTGGCTAATGTGACTTCTCCCGAACACCGCCACGTATTTCAAATTGCACTCCGCTTCCCGTGGAGCCTTCTCTCAGGTCCGCACTTTTGTCAAGATACGTTTTCAAATTACTGATGCTCCAGCCGCCCCTCCTCTCCCCACCCTTGCCTTTCGCAGGTAAATCTCCTTCCTCCTTTCTGTGCGCCTCGCTCACACTATCACACAAAACACCGCGGTGCTTTTTGTGCGGGTCAGGAACCAGCAAGGGAGAGGTATGCAGAACCGACTGCAGCATGTCGGGAGGCTGCAGGGGGATTTGCACACCGACGTTCAGGCACAGCCACCACCAGCACTTGGAGGAAGTTCCCTTCATTTAGGGGTAGGGAGCCCAGAAATTACAGTGTTGCTTCTTGTGCTTTTGCAAGGCTCGGGCAAAGAGCAAAGGAAGCAAAGGGATCATTAAAGTGTCATTCTTGACGGATAGTGGCAGAAGGGGTGAGGAGGGGAAGTGAACAAGCACACCAGCCTCTGGCTTTCAAAGCCTTCTGCGCTGGATCATCAAAATTAATCAATCTGATGGTTTTGGTGCCGTTGGGTCAGCAAAGAACCAAGCACGGGAGAGTAGCAAGCTATATTTCATGTTTGACTTGAGGAAGGCTGACAGCATTTGAGAGGGCGGGAAGAGCAGGTACCAACAGAACAGGCAGCAGCTCACAGCAGAGCTGAGGATGAGGCAAGACAGATGATGACAGCTTTGGTCTGAAGCAAACAGGCGGCCCAGGGTGGAGGCTTTGGACTGGACCAGACCCGAAGGGAGGCCCTACAGGGCAGAAAAGCACTCACAGCTGCACAGGGAAACTGCCCCCCACTCCGCAGGTTTTAATAAAGACAATCTCACTGCAACATTTGGGGATTTATGGAAACTAAATCTGAAGCCCGAGTCCTGATGACTGCCGTTTTGTCTGGTGTCCCCATGGACCGTGAAGATTTCCTACTTTATCTCCCTTCTCCCTCCTTGCAGGAATCCAGACAGCTGATCAAATATGAAGATTTGCCTGAAAAAAGGTACAAAATGGCCTGGGGAAGAGCCTTCATTTCATTGGCAGCTTCATTCAAAGGGATCACAACACAGCACATAAGGGGACCTTTGTCTCTGGAATAAAATCTCCATTTCAGCTCTCTTCTTTGGCCCTGATCAATAGGAGGAAATTAAAGTCTCATCCTGGGAAAAAAAAACGGCTTGCTAAGACTGTGTTGAAAGATCAGGTAATGGAGACAGAGGGCAAGCGTGGGCACCCACACCATCTCTTGGTCAGCTTAGGAACTACAGAGGCAAAAGCCCCAGGTGGAAAGAGCTCCTCAAATCCGGGCACAGCTAATCCCGCAAGAGACAACCAAGCAAAGGGCCACAGTTCATAATGGGAGACAGGGGCGCTAACTGCTGCTTCAAACCAGAAATCAGCTCCCCACAGCTCCTGCCTGATGCTGGGGCATCCATGTTCCCCGGATGCCTAAATACTGCCTTTTCAGCCTCCGCACTGTCTGTCCCTGGAACACACAAGACCAACCTCAACAGCTTTGGGCACGTCTGCACCTCCGTCCTACCTAGCCCTGGGGTATTCCCAGGGCACCTACCTCCCACCTACCTCCCCTCCAGGCACCTCGCCTCCTCCAGCAGGCACGCCAGCGGAGAAAGCACTGCCCTCACCAGTCAATCCGACGAAACAGGGATTCATTCACATCACAGGTCTGTGTCCAGATGAAGTGCCTTTTCTGCTCATTTCAATGCAAGCTTTTGAGCCAGTCTTTGACCCATCCGTCCCACCCGCCCTGCTTCACAGGGGTGAGCATCCTTCAGGCAGAGGGTGGATCTCCCTCTGCTGCAGAAGAGCACATTTGCTACTGGGCCTCGGCGCAGATCTTCGGCTATGATGAACGACCGCAGGCCAAGACAGAGCCACCCCTACAGTGCTCCACTCCCAGCTATGATGAGCAGGAGAACTGTGTTCAATCCCCTTCCTGGAAGGGGGCTCAAACCCTCGCCTGTGTGCTGAGTGGGCAGGGGGACGAGGCAAACTGTCACCACCATTGCTTATTGCAAGAGAGGACTGCCGCGATGCTCTCAGAGCTCAGCTCAAAGTAGGGACAGACACATCACACTCAGCCTAACCCAGATCTTTCACGTACGCTGCTGATGGGCTCCAGGGTCTCCCACTGCTCATGGCACAGAAAATTTAGGAGCTTAATCTGGGATTAAACTCTGCACAGGGTGGCAGGCAACTCAAAGGTAAACTCAGCAGCCCGCTGCTTTGAGCCACCCTGGCAACACTGGGGCTGGCGAAGAGCCTGGCCAGATCTCCACTGCCTCCATGGTCCTCTGCCTTAGGGAGCTCCAGCTGGGAAGGCATTGACTGGGAACTGCCCGAGACGGCATCCCAGGCCGAACAGGGCGAGGGAGACCGAGGTTTGTGAGGCGGCAGAGGGTACGTAGGGCTCTCTCTGGAAAGCTGGTTCCAAGAGGCAGAGCTTCCTCTGCAGTCACCCAGAGGTACCACGATAAAATCATGGACAAACTTTTCCCCACTCACCAAGAGGCAGATATCAGCCCTCCAAAACCCACCAGACTAAACACCCCATAGAAAACTAGTATTGTTTCGACCACAGCCATAGCAAAAAACCACCCACAGTCCTCTCTCTCAGCTGTGGTCTGGTGTTTCGGGGTGCCAACAGAGAAGGGCCTGTTTAAACTTGTAGTTATGGGAAAAAAGCAATGTCTGCCACTTGGGCCACTAAGTCTGGAGCAGCATTAGCAGTCAGTTTAGGCAGACACACACCATAGCTGCCTTCACCCTCTCCCAGGCCCACATCTCAGGTTGGCTTTACCAGTAAAAGCAACGAGATAAAGAACTATTTGCTGCCCTCTTCCGAGCAAAGCCAGATTACATGTCAACAGGGGTAAAAGTTCTAAAGATGGTCATTTATTCAATAAACAGAACTCTATTTCCATGCAGAAATGAATGATACTTGTATGGCCTCAAACAGCTTTGACGGAGCAGGTCAGAAGTAATTGCCCCATATTACAGATGAGGACAACAGATCAGCGTCATCCTGCCTAAACCATTAGTTATCCACAGAGGGTACTCTTGGCATTTCGGTTTCATAACTCTCAAGTTAATCCTCTTTTATGGAAATATAAAGAAATACCCCCCAGCATATTTTGTTCCCAATAGCCACAACATTTCAGAGCAGAAGCAGACCATGAGACACATTAAAGAAATGAGAAAATGACTCATGAATTTGGGGGGGGGGGATTTTTTGGACTAAAAACCCTTAAATCTTTCATACCTTCTAGCAGTGCTATATCCTGTCCTTGCAGGGAATATATATCTTTATGTAGACATACAGTATGCATACACATACTGCAAAACACAAACCTTAACACTGCTACCTACTGCTTTAAGGCATTTATCCAAGATAACTAATCATACATGGAAACCTGTTAAATTAGACCATACGCTCTCCATTAAAGCCCTTCAAAATTAGGTTCACGTACCTGAAGGAGCATCAGTTTTCAGATGCATACATATTTAAAAGAAAAAATTTCTAAAATAGTTCTCCTGTGTATCCTAGGACAGGCAAGATGTCCCATGATGTGGAATCAACACTCTGCTTCTCTTGGCACGCTCTCCGGGATGCCCTGCGTGCTTCAATCGTGAAGGGAAACCAGGAGTTTGAAGATGACCAGGTAGCTTCACATCGATGACTATGAAAAATGTCTTTTGCAATTTGTGAGCAACACAACAAATCCCAAATTAGGCTGCCACAATAGCATCCACTGACTGTTGCCACTTGGGAATACGCAGCGCGTTCAGCTGTGACTACATGAGACAGGCACATGCCATGCTCTATGGGACTTTCCTCCATTGAGATCGCCGAGCACTGCCTAACCTCCGACTGTTGCACAGAATCGGCCTGTCTCAATGGCCAAGCACAACAAAGGATGATAATGAGTTACTGGATTTATACATATAAAGGACACTTTCACCCAGCAAATGAGCATGCAGAAGCCATGAGAATCTATTTAAAACAACAGCAGTGGGCTCCTTGGGTTTATGTGAACCCCATCACTTTGTCAGCAAATACCTGCAGCCATCCAGAGGCAAAGCATAACCACCATCACCAAAAGGAGCAGGGACAGAAAAGTTGCTTCTCTGCAGGTTTTTGGCTAAAATTCTCTAGGCTCCAAAATCAACTTACTTTGCTTTCGGTGCTGCTTTTACTTTGCAAACTACACAAGAGCCACCATACAGGTACCTGAGACACAGAGCTCTTGAGAAAATGAAGAGCCAGTGCGCCTTCCCTCGTGTCACTGATGGCCACTTGGTCCTTTGCTTAGCTGATACTGACCTACTTTTATACACCTCAGGTTTGGAGCTCTGTCACTGAGGCTGCAAACACAGCTGGATTTAGTTTCTCAGGGTTTTTTATGCCAGCATCTCTCAAAGACAGGAGCTGCTCAGAAGCACCCTAAACCTTTGGTTAGGCAGCAGCCCTCCAGCAGGCCTGGCAGCCCACCCCTGCACGTCTAGGTGTTGGAGCGGCCTTGATACTAAGAAGGGATTTGCAAAGAAACCTAATAGCTTGCATTTGTCTTTGTCATATTTCACAAGCTCTGAACACCACTGTTTCCCCCTTGAGATCACTGAGCAGCCTTGGACAGTCCCTCCCTTCAGAGGCAAAGCCAGCTCTCCCTTCAGCAGCAGCACAGCAGGTCCTCAGCAGGCCAGCGGAGCGGGAAAGCATCTGTGACACGCGCCTTTCTGAGCCAGGAGCAGCCAAGTCATGCAGGCTCTAGATTTATGGATTAGACATGCTGCCATGGCACACAAATCACTCTGCACTCGGTGCAATTCATTATCACATTGCTATGGCTGGTTACCCTCTTCACAGGTGCAAAAGATGCTAAAAAAGCTTTTAACCTTTCATGTGCCAAGACCTAATGATGTACAGCCGCCTTCCCAGGGAAGTGAAACCCAAGTCAGCAGTTGCTCCGTCCTCGCGGGCACACAGACTCAGGGAGGTTTTCCAGCAGCGCTGACAGGCAGGCAGCTGAGCACAGTCACCGTGCTGGCATCACACGGGCTCCTGGTCTGCCTTCTCCGACCAGCCGAGTCCATGCCCGTAGCAGCGTCAGTACCTGCTTGCATGTACTGTTAACATCCTCTGAGCCAGGTAAATTTAATGCAGCTAAAAATCTGTTAGCAAAAACAGGGAGTCATTCTGCGACAGTCTAGCACACTTTGCAATGGTGCAAAAGAAAAGGCCACGGGGAAGACTGCCTTTCTCCTGTGTCAGATTTTCACTTCTGCCTGCAGCGAGTTAAGTGAGTTTCTCCATCTTTAAAGCAGGTATACCACCACGCTCAGCCCCCGCGAGCGCACGCGACGCCTCGGGAGCGAGGCCCGAGCAGAAACAGCTCCTCCCGGCTGGTTTTCAAAATGGCCCCTTACACAAATAGCAGCTTCCCAAACTCGCAGCTCTTGTGGTTTGATCTTGAGTCTGAGGCACCATCTCTGAACATTCAAACCTGGTGCTGTTTAACGATTTTCAGTCCACGCTTTAGACCCCCTTTATCTTCACAAAAAAAAAAAAAAACCCACACACATCCAGGGAAAAGCGGTGCAGTAGCACTCGCAGCCCCTGCGCACACGCAGCTACTCATCAGCAGGACAGACAGCGAGACCCCAGCCTGACGTTTCGGATGAGCACACCTTTGCCGCAAGGCCAGGGAAAACGCCAGGGTTTCGCAGCACTCGGGGAATTTCCTCACATCCCTGGGACGTGCGGGGACGCGATGGCCACCCCACACCGCAGCAGGCCACCGCGCGGTCTCGCCTCCGCGAGCCACCTCGCAGCATGACAGCAGCGGACACGAATGCCTCCGAGGGGCTTATTTACCCCCAAATAGGTTGGAGGGAAATGGCTTAACCCCCCTCCAAAAAAACACACCAAGCCACCCAAACTGCACCACCCCCGCGCGCACACAAAACGCCACGCTTCCTCAGAGCAGCCCTCCCCTCTCCCGTTTCTCGGGGGGGAGCGGGCGCCACACCAAGCCAAACCCCGGGACACGGGAGGGAAGCCGGCATCACTCACCCCCCACCTCAGGGCAGCTCCCTCCTCCTGGTGCCGTCCCCAGCTGGGCTAAAGTGGCCTCCCCAGGTGGGGCCAGTCAGGGCCGTCAGGACCTGCTCCTGACGGGGAGGGGAGGCCTGCGGTCGGTCTGCCCTCTGAGAGGAAGCACAGCCATCTCCTGGCCTCCCCAGTCTTCCTGCTGCTGCCGCCTGTTTGTGCCCGGCGGCCGGGCGCTGAGGCCCGAGGTACAAAATGGCGGGTCTGAGGGGGAGAGCGGTTTACCGGGGCGCTGCCCGGAGAGGCCGCCGGGCCAGCACTGGGCAAGGGGCGTTTTCATGGCTGACCTCTGCTTTTATCTGATCTAACGGTTTTGGAGGAGACTCTGCTAAAATCAGGTAGTGCTGGCCGGGCGGTGAGGCCCTGGCGGCCGCCAAGCAGGGCTGTGGGCGCTGCTGCCCTTTGCCACGCAAGGCCCTCGCTTGGGCCCTGCTGACGCGGGAAACAACCCCAAACCGCGTTGCAGAGAGGAGCCAGAGGGTGCCCTGCGATCGGGGGGCCATCGCGAGGCCGGGGGCTGCCGAGGTTCGAACCCGCCGTGCGTGGCCGGTACCATCTCCCCACCAGAGCAGTTGGTCTCCTTGGAGCAAAGCGCAAGGGAGGGCGAGGGCATGCGAGAGAGGTTGTTTAGACTTGGGGGGGGCGGAAAAAAGTTGACGTCATCATTCATCATTATTTTATTTCAATTTTGCTTTGCTCCAAAAATAGTTAAGGGACGCAGTAACTAGCAGGAGGCACATGACTGGCTTTGCAGCTTGAGGCTGCGACGGAGCTCAGATCCCCGCTGTGCCAGGCGCTGCACAAACGGGGTTGGCGAGAGCCCCTGGCCTAGGCGACTCCTGGCTCCACAGCAAATTTGAAGCATTAAACACCACAGGATGGGCTCTTTGGGAATACAGCAAGTGTCCGATCGGTTCTGAGTCCTGCTCTGGACTGCAGTCAGGACCAGATGCTGCACTGAGTGGTCCCCTCCGGGCATCACGAACCACGTGGCTTGGCCACAGCAACATCCAAGGGGGCGGGGAAGGGGGTCCTTGCTCCTGCACACACCAGAAGCCCAGGACTGAAAGCTCTTGTGATGTTAATCACTGCTGTAGGGGCTTCTTGGAGATGCCCAGGCATCTACGTGCTGGTTTACATCTGGGATGGCACTCCGGGCATCAGCAGTCATCCTCCGAAATCTCTGCAGGTACATGGTGATGAAGATGATCAAGATAGCCTGGAGTAAAAGGAGGATGAAGAGACAGAGCTGAGAGAGGAGAGCCAGGCTGCAGTACCAGTACTGGCACGTGGAGATGATCTCATCTTCAGTCAGATAGGCGATGATCCGGTCCTGCAGGTGAGCCGGGGAGGCACATTTCACATCCCTGTAAAAGGTCCGGTTCTGCTGCCACTGGAGCCAGGAGCGCAAGTAGAGGATGTCGCAGTTGCATTCCCAAGGGTTTCCTTGCAGGTGTACTGCCTGGAGACTCTTCAGGTTGTCAAAGAGCCCTTTGGGAATAGAGGTGAGCATGTTGTAACCAAGATGGATAACTTCAGCTGACGGGCGGAAGGCAGCTGGCAGTTTTGCTATGGTTAGGCCTTTCGATGTGCAGTCGATAATGTTCGTGGCACACTTGCATGGCACAGGGCATGTCAGTATCACGTGTGGGAGAAAGCCAAAGAGGGAGAAGAAGAGAATCCCACTGTTCATCTTCACCTGTGAACACTCACACAGTGGGACCGGGTGAGACAGAGACCCAGCAATTAGACACTGCACCCTCTCAGACTGGCCAGCAAAGCCCTCGGCTTTTGTGCGTTTGTTTTGAGGATGTATTTTTAAAGTTGGGTGAACTTGGCCTCCTCAACAGCAGAGGTGAGAGCTCTGAAAAGAAGAGAGTTAAAAGAGATCTTGTGCAAATTCGTGGTCTCTTATTAAAGGAGAGGGAATGTTCCTGTTCTTCTAGCCCTGGTTTTGGGGGGAGGGGATATGAACAGACAGCTGCTGGGAAGGTTGACTGCCCCTCAAATTTATTTTCACTAGTCCTCCAAAGTGTGCAAGGGCTGCAGGTGTTTTTAGGATTGCATTACTGAAGGTTTACAGTGGCCAAGAAAATTCATGTCAGGGAGTCAAAAATTACTGCACAAAACTGCTTCTGTCTTATCATAGCACTGCATTACTCTGTGAGCAAAGCTTTGCTCACAGAAACTGCAAGAGGAGACTCAAAAATTAATTTACTGTGACCACAAGTAAAAAATAGCCTCTTCAGTTTTGAACAGAAGTGACAAATAGTCTTTGGCCAGCAGAGATGGTGCTGAGCACTGAAGGTGGAGGCAGGTGATCAGTGGAGTTTTCCACTCAAGACATTGCTCCAGCAGGTGAATAATCTCTCTCTGGAGCTGTGACCATGCTGGGGGACATGGGTGGATGGGCTGTCTTTGTATCGCAGTCTCATATGCCATTGCTGAACAAAAGAGCTGCTATAACTTTTTCAGGAGCATGCAACTACGTGTACCTGTTACAAGACAGTGGTTTTCTACGCAATTCATCAACCAAATGGGGAAAAGAACAGAAAGTATTTCTGCTAACTTACCAGGGTAGATCAATCCTTGTTTTCTTGCTGGCTTCACAACACAAGAGGAAGGTCCTAAGGCAGTCCAGCCAGTGCAGGAGTGTTTGCAGCTGCATAGCTGAACTCCCAGACCCCCTGATCCCCTTGCAGCTGGCTTGGCAAGATAAGGGTCCAGCTCATCCTGGGGACACCTCCCACATGAGGCCTTCCTGCAAGTTTGCTGCATGTCACCGGAAGTGGAGGCTTCATCAAGGAACTCTCCCAAGAAATGGGAGCTTGCAAGAATGTTTGCTGGAAGAGATGCTAATGGCATCGGTGACTGATTCTGGGTCCACATGCTCTGGGTTAGAAGTGGACCAGCACTGCAGTGAATTCAAGTATGCTGTTGCTAATGGCAGCAACACATGCAGCCTGAGTGTTTCCTTATCGTTCTTCCATAGGCAAAACACGTATGTCTGCATGGTGAGGACTGTGTCTCTCCTCAGTGTAAGTGGAGGAGAGGGGCTTCCTTTACAGTATTTTCTCAGGTTTGAACCTTTGGTTCTTCATAGGATAGAAGAGATCAAGTACAGCTATTAGCTTGTGCCTGATTAACAGTTGACTAACACGTGTATACAGATCCTTTGAGTAATCCTCTTGTGACTCCAGGTACCCTGCTTTATCCTGCAGCTCTTTGGAACAAGTCAGTTAAATTTCTTACATCAAGCCCCTAAGGGCTCACAAGAAGCACCTGGTATGTACCGAGTCTGCCTCAGAGCCACACAGGGCAACAACAAAGCGCGCAAAGAATCTGCTCAGAAATCCCAGTCCAGGCTGCTCCCAATTCTTGCTGTTTGGCCTCTCTTAGCAATTGCCTTTCCTGTGCAGTTTGGCAGGTGGGGCGCATTTCCCCTCTCTTCACACTGGAGAAAATCTGGGCATTGCAACAAGGCAGCTGCAGGCTGGATCCAGCAGCATTCCTGTAGAGAGCCATGGAGTTTGGGACCCCTGTATAGCTCAGTGCCAGCTGCAATGTGATTAACAGCTCTGGGTAATGCCTCACAATAATTTCCATAAGCCTAAGTATGTTGCTTTTATACAAATTTTGCAAAGACCCTAAAATAATTTCTATATGCAGGAGTCCAAGAAACACACCTTACCTGTAGCCTTTTATCCCTGAATAGCACTAGGACAAGAAATGAAGGAGACCAGGTGGGAAGATTCAGTTTGCAAGATAAAGTACTTCATTTTTTCTTTTCCAGAATCACTGCCTCTGCATGACTACCCTAATCTCCACCATTTTTTCTGGCTTTCTCTTTTAAAGACAAGATTCAGTGTGTATGAGCAGAGCCAGGGAACACATCTGGTACACAGAACCAAGCAGCCTGGACCAGGACATAAAGGAGGACACCATTTCCAATAAGAACATCACTGAGTGTCAACTGCAAAGTAATTACTTAAAATGCGCTTTAATCTGGTAGTGGTTTGTACTGCACTTGCTGAGCACTGTGGCTTTTGGTTTCCCATCTCATCAAGACTATTTTTTGCAACGTAGTGGGCCTAAAACCTCGCAGCATGCTGACCCTGCAGCTTCCCTTGAAGCAGTGACATGAATCTACTCCTAAAAAGCAGTGGAAGATCTGCAGACCCCAATGGTGTCAGTACTCAAGCCAGGGAGAAAGGTCCTCTAGGGACTTGCATCCTCTCATGCTTGTTACAGGCACAAAATATAACTCGTGCCATTCCGCTGTCTACACCAAAATAAACCTGGTTGAATCCACAGGAAGGATGACAGACTGATTCAGCTGGATGGTGCTGGGGAAGATAGTGCTCTTAGAGACAGCTCTTTTAATAGTTAAGTGAGTTGGCGGCTCTGGACAAGTGCAGCTTGCAGTTACCAAGAAAGACTGGCCACATCCTTTATTCAGAACTTGCAGCACACAAGTACTTGAGCAGTAAAGTCCAAGGTTAAAAATATACTCAAGTTGTATAGATAGAATCTCATATTCTCAAGGCCATCACATCTTCATGCATGTTTTTTCTGCCTCGGGCCTCACTCTAGGCATCAGCCGCTTCCTTCTTTAGGAGGACAGCTCTAGAATTATTGTAAAATGCTTGCCCCATTAGGCCCAACTCTCCGTTACCTTGCACTTTGCATATTCATACTCAGCATAACATAGAGGACTGATCAGAACAGAAATGATGAATGCCCAGAATGTGCTGATGTTAAGAGAATTTATGGCTGTAACTAATAGCAGAATTTGCCCCTAGCCAAGGGAAAATCTCTTTCTGATGCTCAAAAGAAAAACAAAATAAGCAAGTTCTAGATTTCTAGTAGGTTGGAGCAAATCATTCCAGTTGTTTTTTTATGGCAGGCACACTGGGTGGGAAAGGGATCTCAGGCCAACAAACTAATCCAGCTTTTCCTGCAGTACCTGCTTTCTGTTTAGGACTAGCTTGACTACAACAGGGACAAGTTTGCTCAGCAATGGACATGTCTCCTGCATTTGGGTGCCACTTTTATTGACAGCCAGCTGTTCAGGCCACATGTGGCACAGACTGAATCTACTCAACCCTGCCAGACCCATCCTGGCTCTGCATCATTTCTCATAGCGCACAGGCACAGAAATACTCCTTTGGTTACTTACAAAGTGTATTTCCTGGGACTGGATCCTACCCATCGCTAATTAGCCACCTCTCCTAGGTGAACCCTAACGATAGAAGAACTTTAGGATCATCTTGTCTAGCCTCTGACATAAACACAGGCCAGAAGTCCCACGCAGGGAGTCCTGCCTGGAGCCTACTCCAATGGCACTCGTTAAAAGGATAAACAGTCAGTTTTCTCCTGCCCAATAACGTATCACCAATGACACTCAATGGGACTGAAAAATCAAGCAGAAAGAGGTTGTTTTTTTGAATGTATTTATTTCACTGATCAATTCAGGTAGTAAACATTAATAATAATAATAATAATAACAATAATCATTTAATAAAATGGATATGTTTTAAAAGGTTTCATTTTTCTTTGTTCACAATGACGAAATGTTCGAACAGAAATTTACAAAAAATATATATATATTATAACAATCCAACAGATGGACAGGAAACAAAGAGCCTAGGAATGGAGCAGCGGGATGAGGAAGTCGCATGGCAGGAGCGTTACAGCAGAGCTGGCTTTGTGAGGAGGGAGCAGGGAACGCCATCGCACAGCACGAAGAATGGGATCCCCTCCTCCTCGGGGGAGAGGCATGCGGGGAGGCAGCAAGGAGGACTGCACAGGCAGGACCGGCACAGCAGCAGCACACAAGGAGTTCAGGCCACAGCTCCCTCCCCAGCCAGGCACAAGGTCTGAGACGTACCGACAACCCCCAGCTGCAGCCCCGAGCGCTCTGCCCGAGGAGTGGGACACAGCTCCTGCAGTGACTCACTCGGCAGGGCAAAGCCTGGCAGAGGCGTGGGAAGGTGCCTGTGGGTGCAGGGTTTGCGTATGAGATTGTGGAGGGTTGCGTGAGGGGAGGCGTTAAATTACCTTTCTATCCACACACTTCTGCTTCTCTGGCTGCCAGAGCCAAGTGGCCAAGCTACATTCGTCCGGGAGCCCCCTCTCCGCTTATAGCGCAGCTCAGTTCAACAGTACAAAGCATTCCTCCTTTAATAAATGCATGCCACCTTCCAGGCCAAAGGCTGGATCTCTGGTGCCCCTGCAGAAGTTAGTCTCTAGCCCTTTCCCAGCAGCCCCCCTGCTCTGATGCTCTGGGAAGGGAACCTCCTATGCAGGCACATGAGTTTCAGCAGTATCACTCCCCTCTGCAGAAGCTGTTTCTCTAATGCCTCACTGGTATGCAGTTTCCTCCAAGCGCAACTCAAACTGTCTTTCCCAGCTGATAGTTGAAGACTCCAGCTCTCTGCAGAGAGTGGAGCTGTGACTACTGACTTGATCTAGGAGCCATATGCACTGAGCTGACAGATTTCCTCACCCAGAGGAACAGAAGCAGTCAAATACTCAGCAGTCCTGCCTGCCCATGACCCCAGCAGCTTGCATTCTCACCAGCACGCAGCCCAGGATAAAGGCTGTATTCTCTCCTATATCAATGCTAAAGAGTAAAGGTCTCCACCTTTTAGGCCTGAATTTGTTCAAAAAAAGAACATCTCTATCTGGACAGGGCTCATTTGCAACAGAACATCCTCCTCACAGACAAGACTAATGTAAGAAAAGAGAGGGGACAGATACCGCAAGGTGTTTCCAGTTATGCTAGCATGAATAAAGCTGAGAACTCAGCAGTCCTCCTGCTTTGGGACAGCAGCAAACCTCCTCCAGAAAGCCTGGCAGAAGCTCTCACCTCAGGCTACTCTGTTCCTCAAGTATGCAGACTGCAGAAAGAAAGGCTGTATTTCCTCCTGAAGCATCTGGCCCTGCATGTTACTGAAGACAGGCTGTACCCTTCCACTCCCCTGGGCTGGCACTGCCACTGTCACTTACATGCCTGATACAGGGGAGAAGGAAAGAAAAGATGTTGGCAAGGCAGAAGAGTTCCCCCCTGTCTTGCTGAGCTTGTTCCCAATGCCCCTGGCCCACTTCTCACCTCTCTGAGGCAGCAAAAGGTCACTTAGAAGGGGTTTGCCTCGGACATCGCTCTTGCCCAGCTTTCACATTTCTGCCGAGGGGCTTCCACCCTCACTTTGTCCTTCAGTGCTGCATCGGGGACTCTCCTGCCTGTACGACCCATGTTCTGGCCAAGCAGAGGCTCTGTACAGTGAATAACTGGAACCAGCCAACCTACTCACCTCCTGAACAAGCTCTGATCAGGACACTTAAAGCCTCATGGAGAGAAATCAGTGTGGTACTCAACCCAGACAAACGTAGCACCTAACAAAAGAATTCAGCACCTGGCTATTCCCAGCCAGAGGGATCTACTGGGGAGAGCCAGAGATGGAGGGGCTGAAACAATGGGCAGACGTGTGGACAGAGGAATGGGGCCAGGAGCCAGAGGAGCAGAAGGTCCCCATCCAGGGTGGTGCTCTCTGGAGTTGGAGGGAAGAGCCAAGCACCTCTCCCTCCAACAGCCCTGGACTCCCTGTGAGTGCGGCAGTGTTTCTAGTGAGTCCTGCGCTGTTGGACACATTGCACTCCTGGGATCTCCTCCGGCTGGACTAGAAGTTAAAAATACTGCAGGAAGCAAGAGTGGGACAGAAGCTGCTGCCCAAAGAGTGCTCTTATCTCTGCCCAGCAGATCCACCAGCCTTCCCAGCACTGAGACAGGAAGAGCTGGGGACCAGGGAGGGGGGCAAAGGGCTGAGTACCAGGGGAAAGGGCAGGGGAGGAAGTACAGAGTCTGCTGGGCTGTGCTCAGCCCTGCGCAGTGGCATTCTCACACCTGCCACGCTGACCCACGCCAGCTCCCCGCAGCCGCACAGCCCATCTGCCGCCTCTTGCCCCCGCGAAGCAGCCTGCTGGGACAGGCGGCTCTCAGATCTCTGGCACAAACACCCAAAAACTGCCCCTCGCCCCAGGAGAACTGCAGAGCCAGCAGTACACTTGTGGGACTGGGGACAGTACGGCTCTGAATTTGGGGTTGGCTTTCAGCTCTGGGGTTTCTGTTCTTCCAAAGCAGGCACAGCTAAGCACTCTGGCTGCCATGGTACTTTTCCAAGCAAACACTGGAGAAAAGTGCAGCTGGAAGAGCAGAGCCATGAGATACTCTCACCAGCCGCTGCAGGGCCCTGGCCTTTCTGTGGTGGTGCTTCTGCCAACCCCTCTGACCCGCTGCGGGAGGAGAGCACGGCTGGCAGGCTGGGAAGGGGCTGACTCCCGCCACCTCCTCCTTGCAGGCAATCCTCAGAAACTCATTCCCCCTGCCAGAAAGACCTAGCTGAGGGCAGTGGAAGTGCTTTCTTCTAACTGACCTTGAGACACTCTGTCCCCTGCCACTCAGTGCAAAGATCCTGGAGTTTGTTGATAGGAAAAACAAAACCAACCAACCAACCAAAAAAAAAACCCAGGCAGGTAACCATGCAACTATCAGGACCCCTCAGCAGGTCCGTGCACAGAGATACCCCCAGCCCCTGCTCTTTGGGCCAGAGCTGGCGCCAAGCTAAGCCTGGGCAGTGCAGGTCGAACTCACAGGAGGGAACGTCTGCCTTTATGATGCCTGTGCTGGCCCCGGACAAAGGGAGGGAGAGGGGAGCACAGCACCTCAGTTGGGAGTAAACATTTACGTGCATTGACACAGATAATCTTCAAGTTCGTACACCAGAGAAACCAGGACTTTAAATACCAGAGCATTCCCAAACAAGAATTTAGTACATGGGAAAGGGGGATCTTTTTCTTTTCTTTCTTTTCTTTTTTAGGATGCCTTCGATACTTCCCAGGCTATTTTCTTTAAAAAAAAAGAAAAAAGAAAAAAAGCAAAAAGAAAAGAAAGAGTAGTAATTAAAAAAAAGGAAATACACATCAGTAAACTGTTAAGTGAACAGCCTCCTCCACAATCTGGCTGACTGCAAAGCCAGCATTGCTGCTAATAAATTAGAGGGTGCGGGTGCAGCTCTTGCCCACAAGTCTCTACACAACAGGGAACCTCTTTTTTAACGTCCACAGCTCAAGCAAGGCTTCAGATGGCCACCGGGCGATTCCCTTTGCCCTCCGAACACCTGCCTTTCACTGATCCTGCATCTGCTGCTGCATCTTCTGCAGCATCTCTTGCATCCGCCGCAACTGCATGAGACAGAGAAGAGACAGTCAAAGGAGGGATCTGCTGTGGCAGGGTGCCAGTGATCTGCAGAGGGCGCAGGGATCTCATGGAAAGGGTTTCTGGCTCCCTCCTGCCCATGGAAATGCCCATCCTTCCCCTACCACTGCTCCAAGTGATCCAGAACCAGAGCAGGCAGGTGAGAAGCTGCCGTTAGGCCTGGCAGGACAGTGGGCAGAGAGCAGCGAGCCCTTACTGGGCTGGGTAGAGCTGCAGGGGCCAGCTCCCAGGCCGTCCATCACTACTCTGACAGCCAGGCACTTCCCACCACAGCAGCTGGCCAGGACAGAAGACGCTTGCCCTGGACAGTGCTGATTAGATACTTTAAGGGGTGCTGGGGTGACTGCGTAGTCCTTGGGGGAGACAAAGGGATCTCTCAGAGAGGCTACAGTGCCCAGGGTGGAACATGGTTAAGGTCCACCTGGCAGAAGACATAGTGCTCACATCCCATCCTCCACATCAGCAGCCAGCGATGATGGGAGACAGGACTGGGAAGCCCCAGGACAGCCTCTGCGGAGCAATCTGGGAGAAACTCCTCAGATTCCAGCTCTAACACCAAGGAGGCCCAGGCAGAAATGGGTCTCACCTCCTCATCCTTCATTTTGATCAGCTTCTCCGTCTCAGTGTCAGGTGTTGGGAGAGGCAGGATAGGAATCGGGCTTTCTATCCTGTTGTCCTGAGTCAGCTTGCTAGGGAGATGGAGAAAGAGGAGAAACACAGTCAGCTGTGGTTCAGGCTGGCTCGCTGGGGAGTCGACACCCAGCAGCAGCCAGTCGCCGACCTGCCAACAATGTGGCAACACACACGGCCAGGCAGAGGGGCACTGGGACAATCTAGCACAGCAGTGCGGGATGCACTTGGATGCAGACCAAGACCACGGTCGATAAAAGTTTTCAAAACAGAAGCCTGTGGGTAGCCAGCATTGACAAAACCCTAAAACAGGCATAAAGACCACTGAGAGCAAAAACAGACAGAAAAGTGCTGGTATTTCTGACCACCTTATGTGACAACACTGGCAAGCTTACTAGAGACATCTATAGCTGATTCCTCCGGTCTTCTTTTGCCCGCCTTTGTGAATGCACATGCCTTCTAGTGTGCATCGCGACATGTACACAGCATCAGCATGAACTATCAGCATCGCTAAGGCACTGCATACTCACCATGGCCCTTTTTTCAGAAAGATAAAACCAGGGAAGCAGTTTAACCACTGCAAGTCTGATAGCAAAGCCTGGTCCCTCTATTCAAGAGGAGGGAGATATGAGACAACAGGCATAGCATAGCACTTCCCCAAGGGCTGGGGTGTGCAGGGCACAGAGGAAGGAGATAACTTCCTCCCCAAAGGTGGACGAGCTCTCTGCAGGTGAGGAGCGGATGGCAGAGGCCAGCCGGGCTGGGAAGCCTAAGCTGGATTCGGGAATTTAAGGTGCCACTTGCACGCTTTCACCACTTGGAGTCACCACTGGTTCATTACTGAGGCAATTCCAGCCCTGGAGCTTGGGATCTCCTCCCAGAAAAACCTCTCCAGAGATGGACCTTTATCCCAGTGCTAGAAATGGCCACACTCTGGTTCTCTGAGACTTCACTGGCAGGGAACTAGCCACAGCATGAGAAACGGTAGCAAACTTTTAAGCATTTCTTTAGCTGAGCAACTGCTTCTTTGTTGCTCTCTTCTTTTAATAGACACGTATCCTATCTAACTAGTGACTGTGACAGTTCTCACAGATCTCTAGCGTTTCACACAGCTATTCTGGGACTCCACATTCTCACTGCTGAAAAAGACAGACTCATCTGTTTTGCAGAAGTACTGAGATATGGTCTGTGTGAACTAAGCCTCCCAGCCTGCACAGTGACACACACACTGGACTGTTCCTCAGTGAAGCACTGCCTTCTCTGCTCTGCAACGTGGCAGCACAGTTACCCGGCCAGTTCAGGCAGGAAGTGAAGGGGATGGTTTACAACAGAGGAGCCAAGATCTACGTAAATCTAAAGTGTGTCACTAATGTTTCCATCGTGGAAGGGAGAAGGAAAAAAGGAGGTGGCTTGCAAATGAAAAGCCTGCAAATGTTCTCTCCTATTTTCCGATCATTGTGATTAAAACCGCAGAGAATCAAATGCAACAGACAGCAAGACAAGGCAGAGAAATCTTTGGAGATGTGTTAAGACTCAGTAACTGTTAATTGCTTGGGCTCTGTTGTCTGAGCAACCGCAGCAGCCCAAGGGTGATGCTGTCATCTAGGCAGAGCTGTAGCTGGTGAGGCGACATGACAGAACGCCTTCCTCTTTTAGCAAGGCACACAGCTATCACCCAGAGAGATGGTTTATTCCCTGTTTCATTAAACTGGTTTCCTAGCACCCAGTGCTAGGAAAAGCTCCTCAGACAGATCTTTTATCTCCAGGCCTATTTCCTAAGGTCTGTGCGCAGGATCCTCGGAAAGCAAAATGGATTCTCAGAAGCATGCCTGCAGCAGGCTCAGGCTGCAGAGATACGCTTAGATCTGCTATTTTATTTCCCAGTTCAATTCTCCAGGGTGCAGCTCAGCATGTCCCCAGCAGACCTGCAGCCTCCTGACTGATGAGCCATTTTGACAGCGGCCTCATCTCCACCGAAAGTGAGACCCCCCTGCCATCCCTGGACGGAGCAGCGGGGACCCACCTGGTCATCTGCTGGATGCACTGAGCTCGGTAGTTCTCATAGTGGACATCACAAGTGACGTCCTTCAGGTCATGCATGTGTGTCCGGATCAGCATGTTCCTCAGCTTCACAAAGTCGCAGTGCGCCTGGTTTTCAACTGCAGAAGCAACAACAGCAGAGTGCTTGGATTTTGCACCTCACCAGCCCTGTCCAGAGAGCCCGGAGCCCCTGATCACCTCCCA